>NC_087439.1:13045000-13645000 GCF_036321535.1 Camelus dromedarius
AATATCCACTGGTTGCAATTAAATGAGTTTGAGTGTGAGGTCCTTGAAGAAGGAATGAGTCTGAGTATGATTTTCCTTCTCTTCATTCTGATAGGACTTAAGACGCCCATATAACCATTTGCATATTAGTTGGGTCCCAGCAAGTTGCTGTGTCTTTTGAGTGCAGAAAACAGAAATGGCCTGGAGGCAGCAATTTTGAACAATTCCAAATTGACTGGCTTTCCCTCATTACCCAGCACACGGGGCGTGTCTGCTTTGAGTGCACAGACCAGGGGCTGCCCCCCTTTCCAGAGGCATAGAAACCAGATATCCATATAAACTAGATAACATTATCAGCACAATATGAAAAAGGGCGTTCTTGCATTCTTACTTTCTGACGTCCAGATCTACGACATGCGGCATCCTCCGTTTCCAGGTCTTTTCCTGGCGTCCTCTGGGGGCACACGGATGACAGTAATGTCATGACTCCTCTGGCAAAGTAATGTCTAAACTTCTGCTGCACGACCTTTGTTAGAGAATCCCAAAGGACTTTACAATGGGTGCAATCTACAAACCACTGCTTCTTGCAAGTCTGTAAAAATGAGCTTCCAACATCCATGACGGATGATAGAATTAGAACTCTTAGAAAGGGGGCGCTCTCTTTCATGGAAGGCAGCTGTAGAGACTGGGGAAGGTCTACACCAGCCAGAGGACCCTTGGTTGACACTGTTGTTGGGAATTTTTTCCTCTTCCTAGGGTTTCCTAGAAAACAGGCACCAAGTGAAGAATCAGATAAATGTGGATCAAAGTTAACAGATGAAGATGGTTGTGGTTGGCTACATGGCTCTTTAGGAAACAGTTGCTCCCCCGACTTCCTTGATGGGATGAACATACGGAGTCAGAGGCAATGTCACAGCTCCTGTTCGGCTCCTGATTGCATTGTAAGTGAGAGCAGGGCTATACTCATACTTTTTCTCATCTCAATTCACTATTTAAAAAAAGGCATTGGATAATCTTCTGTGACACCTGATTTTTATTCAAATTAACTTGGTGGTATTGATAAAGAGAAAATGCTAGAGTTAAAAGTATTATGTCCTACAGTCAGGACTGGCACAGATTTACAGACATTATAGTCTTTGGAAGATTTTAACAGCAAACACATAGCTCTAGAATTCTGACATTCAGGACACATGGAGACCAGTTCATCTAGATTTGTCTGCAAATATGTCCCATCTGTTAAACAATGGGAGATAAAGGAATGTACTCCATATATCAAATGAAATGTATACAAGTTATGAAACATGAAACAAAACTTGTCCACATCAAAGGAACCTGGAAAGTAAGAGGGGAGGAGGCCTTGGACCCCCACCCACTTGGCCATGCTTGATCTCTGAAGCAGGTGCAAAGCACTTCAAGGAACACTAATGTTCCAAGGATCACAATTTACAAACCACTGACTTTATCAAAGTATCCCATTTTACTGAGGAAGTACCTGAGGCACAGAGACGCCCAACATTTGCATTGTGCTTCTAACCATTTCATGTGCCTCTGCGCTTCAGGAGTAACACAAAAATTTGACATGCATTCATGATAACCATCCCTCTACCATCTCCTGCTTTGTTTAGGTAGCGGAGACCTAAATAATGAGGAAGAAAAGGGAATCAGGTATTAGAAGTGGCTCAGTATGGAAGGGACAGAGAGCATCTTCTGGGGCTGGGGTTTTAGGGTTTCTGATGGGAAATGGGATAAATGTAGGGTGCATGTGTATGATAGAGCAGCGTGGACCTCTGGGTGTCCTGATCTAAAGGCAGCAGAAAGACCACTGTGAGGCCATCTCTGAGCCAGCCGAGAGCATCAGGGACCAACAGATGGTACACCATGCTGGGAGCAGCATCCCCAGGTGGCAGAAGGACCAATGATAATGCCAAGAGCCAAGGATTAAGAGCTTGACTACCCCAGTCCCCTCCCACCTAAGCCTCGTGGGTATTTATATGAGCCAAGAGGTGCAGACCCCTAACATGACAGAGATGGATTTTCTCTTACCTTGACTAGGGAGATCTCAATGTGAAACTGATTGGAATGTTGTGGGGCAAATTCATAAACCATGACAACGTGAGTTGTAATCATCCTGATGTGAGCCTTGTTTCATCTAGTGGGTATTTTCCAAGCTCTCTCTTGAGGATAACACCACATTATCTCCCAGTTTCAGGGGGCCTTGTTTAGGCTGTCTTATACTTGAAGGGCAGAGACATTTTAGTTATAAAAGGGGTCACACAGGGAAGATGGTGGGGAGGTAACTCTGTCTTGATGATGGATCACCACAAAGACAAAATGGATTTGGCTGCAGTATTTCTATTAAACGATGGAAGATAAAGGACATGTACTCTATCTTCTCCAAATTTTCAGAAACTCCCAGGGTTTAGTGACACAGGCAAGTTCTAGGGACAGGAGGAATGACAGCAACGCAAAGCTGGAGAAGCAAAGAACATGTGGTGGAAGTCATTTATTTTCTACACGATGAAGTCGTTTATCTTCATCCAGCAATGTGTCTATTGATCTCTTATTTACCTCTGGGGACAAAAGAGAAGCAATAATCCATGGCCTGAGGTAAAAGGGACCCCAGGAGCACGGTAGATATCACTTGCTCTGGCAGGTGTGCTGGCCTGCAGGGTTCTCCAGCAAATTTGGAAGATGAGTTGTGGGCAAAGGAGGGGAACACTTCTTTACTTTTATGCCAGTTTCTAAAGCTGTAGATTGTTATTGCTTTGACAGAGCTAGAGGAAGATTGCTTTGACAGAGCTAGAGGAACATCCTTCCTTCTAACAGGAACTCGCAATAGGTCCCCCTGTGTGGAGAGGTTAATGCTGTTTAAAATTTTGTTAACATGTATTTTCCCTTATTGCACTTTTCTTTTCTTTTCTATGCTTTGCTTTGCTTTGCTTTTCGATGGGGCAGTAAAACATTTTGTATTATAAATGTGTGAAAAGTATAGAGATCAATAAAATGAACTCAGCTTTAACCCCAGCTTTACCAAATCTAAGCATTTTGTCCCATTTGCTTTTATTTTTTCAAACAATGTTCTACAGAAACAGCTGACCCCTCTCCAGTCCCATTCTTTTCCTCTCCCTTTCCTGTAGCCCAGCCTTGCCTAATTTGTCGGTTGTCAATATTCATGAAGCTCTTATACCTCTATGTACTTGGGTACGTACTCCCAAATAGGCCACGTGGTTTTAAACTTTTAAAAATGACAAAATATTATATACACCACTCTGTCACATTGTGTTCTTGATAGTTGGTTACTGTCAATTATGTATAATTGATTATTACTTGATTAGGATTGGCATATGAGGATATAATTGGTTTGTGCATCCAGCAATCTTGCTAATTTCTATTAATGCCAATAGTTCATCTCTAGGTTCTCTTGGATTTGTTGTTGCAATAATTGTAAATTTGCAAATCTTGACACTTTTGTTCTTTTTTAGTTCTTATGCCTTCCTTTTTCTTTCTTGCCTTGGCCAGGACCACTGGTGTAATACTGATTCTAAGTGAGAATAGAGGGCATCTTTATTTCTTTTCTAATTTTAATGGGAACGTTTTGATATTTTTGTTTCACTATTATGTATCCTACCTACTAAACGATGTTGATATCCTTTGTCAGGTTCTAGAATTTCTTTTCCATTCTTAGTTTGCTTAGAGTTTTACTATGAACAACTGTATATCAAATACTTTCCTATATCTATTGGGAAGATTGTATGATTTTTCCCTTTTACTCTCTTAATGTAGTATTAATCAATTTTCTAATGTTGAAACATTAATTTTATTTTTACTATGGTGAATTATATTTAATAGTGTTTTACTGTAGGATTTTTATCTTTAAAAGTTTTATTCAAAATATCAACAAAAATACTTAGTTCTTTAAAGTAAATTTTACAACTTCGTGTAAGCCACATATGAAGAAAATATAAAATATTTTTAAAGGGCATGGAATACTTGAATATAAATAATGAAAGCTAAGGTAATAAATGATGATTATATTTACATGAGATCAGATTACACTTTTTTCTCTCTTTGTTATCCTTTAATTCACCTTTGATTAGTCTTTTATTTTTATATTATCTGCAATAGATTTTTTTTTTAAACAAGGAAGATCATTTTATTCTTTTATGACTTGGTGAAAAGTTATCCCTCAAACTACCTAGACTTCTGGACCTTTTCACTGAGTATTTAAAGTGATCCATCTCTCAGTTTAGATACATGAAGATGGAGAGAAGATTTTATTCTTCTTCTTCTGTGTTATGTCTGACCATTTCAAGAAAATTATATAGCTTCCAGAGTTCAAAACAGAATAAATGTTGACAAATGACATGATAGGATTGAGGAGTAGGGTTGGTGTAGAGTTCATCTACACTAGTAACTCCCTGGGCTTTTCTTGATTATTGGAATTCAACTTTTATAAGTTGGGTTTCTTTATTTTAACATATGGAATTAACAGCTTAAAACTCATAGGTATTCTGCATATGGTGTATATGTATATAAAATGCATATATATACATATATACCATGTTTGTTTAAAAATGTAATATGAAAGAAATAATATCATATAGGGGTAGAGAAAGAAAATGTGGAGGGGAATTGTCGACGTGAAGTAAGGCAATCTGGGTTCATCTTGCAGCTCATTTGGAATTAGTCTTGTGACCCCTGGCTAAGTAATTTTATTCCTTTTGATCTCAGTCGCTTCATCTGTAAATGAGAGTGCTGAAAACAATGCTTTATGACTGTGCTTTGTGGCATCTTAAGGGGTTCTATAAAGTCAACCCGGGCTTCGTCATCATTGAGGATTCTAGGCATATCCAACTTTCTTTAACCAATGGATGCTTATCATAGGTGAAGCTGCTCTGTCTATGCTGTAAGTGTAAACGTAATTAATTTAATTTAATTGTCAAAACCCTGCAATTAGGTAGTATGGTTGTCCACAACTGGCAGATGAGGAAAGTAAAGTAGAGAGAGAATAAGTGTCAAGGTCACATCAGCTAGTAAGCGGGGGAGCTGGGCAGCAAATAAAAAGGATATCGTAGATCTGGCTGCACCTCATGGTAAGAAAAGACAGCCTCTGTATCTTGCTTAGTGAAAGAAACCCAGCTGCGGAAGGGCACTGCGTCTTCCTAGTGTCTGAATAGGATGCCTGTGGGCATATGTGTGTATTAGCATATTTCCTATTAGTAAAAATATGTTGGATAAGAAAAAAAAAAAAACCAAAAACTAAGCTCAAAAGTGAGAACTTTGACCCAAGTGGTGCTCAGAAACTCCAGAAATTCCCATTAAATTATTAACAGCCCTGCTGTCAGGCTGGTTCCTCCCAGAACCCAGCTCAGGTCTGCTGAGATGCCAGCGGCAATTCCCGTGGGACTCTCTCGCCCTTACCTCCTTGCACGTGCTCCTTCTGTTTATCTCCATGGGTCCGTAATGAGTTGCTCTGATGGATGAGCTAGTAGTCTTCAACTCCACCACCTTCATATAAATTTGAACCCTATTTTGTCAACAGTGTAGTGAGTAATCTCAGATCAACTGTTAAATATTTATTTGGCTTAATTCTCCCTATGCCCACTGGGGATAATTAAGGTATAGTAATTCAGGGGGTGTCCTTTGCTAAGTGACTTCTGTGGGCCTTGGTTTCCTTCTGACAAACTAGGTGCCTGGGTTGGAAGTCTGGTCACATCACTTCTGGCTCCTCTGTCCTCCAACTCTTGGCTCTGCTTTGTAAATACCTTAAAGGGGCATTGAGTTTTGTAAGGACACAGTTTAGAAACAATAGGAAGGTTGGCTGAGAGCAACTTTAAGGGTGATAAGAAATTCTCCCAGGAACTCCTCAAATGTCCTACAGGAAGAATAAAGAAGCTAGGATACAGCATGGTATAGTCACACTAGAACGCCACCAGAAGAGGAGAGACTGGGCTCTCCTAATGCTAGTGCAATATTAATTTGACAGCATGCATGAGCTGTGGACTGCCTGCTGAAGTTGCTACTGCCTGTGGCTTGCTGAGTGCACAACTGCTCTGATCAGGAGCAATTCTGTGCCAGGCGGCTCTGGAAACGAACAAGTTACACACATTTGGTGCAACCTGACACCTCATCAGCTAATCAGTGTCGGCCATGGGAAAGAAATTAACGTGGGGGACGGTGCATGTAGAAGGAGGAAGGGGATGAAGCAAAGATATAAGCTGTCATTAAGAGATGGCGAAAGTAACAGGAAAATGTGTGCCTACCAGTTAGAAACAAATGAAACATGTTTGGATACCACTGCACAGATAAGAAAATGATTTTGGTAAGGGAAGCTGATGAGAGGCTTCTGGAAGATGAGAGAGAGTTAATGACGTTGTTGGAGAGTGCTTAATGAAGATGTTGATCATAACATACAGGAGACACCAGGGGAAACGAATCCAGGCTGGATGGATTATACATTTAACAGCCATTGCCTGGTTGCTAGTTGAGACAAGAAGCAACAGCATGGGCTCCGAAGACAGGGGTTTGGCTTGTATTTGAAAGAGGCTATGTCTCCCAGCAAAGACCTAGGACTTGCAGCAGTTAGGTGATGTGGCCCCTGTCAGTACTTTACACTGGAATCAGGCTTGCATGGCGATTCTGACACCCAGAGGCATTCTCTCAGTGGAAGGCACTGCTCACCTGCTCGGCCACTCAGGAAAAGTCACCGGTGAGCATCAATTTACTCTCCACTTGGTAAACATCCTTGCTCCTTCTGGGCTGTCTGCAGGCTGTATACCTTCTGGCATCCTTTTCTTCCTCCCCTTATGATGTCCCCAAATAAGAAAAAGACAGCAATAAAAGGCATCAAAAGGATAGTCTAGTCCAATCTCTTCGTTTTTTCAAGTTAGGGAATTAAGCTAGAGAGGAATCTGCCCCCAGACATTCAGCTCATTAGTGGTCGGGCTTAAGCTCATTTGGGTTTCCTTTCTCTCCATTTAATAGTCTTTCCTATCTATACTATTTCACTTCAAAACTTGGAGATAAATTTCAAACATCCTTCATCTTCCTTCAATCATCCTTCATCGTTCTTTGGAATTCATTTTTTGGTTTATTCATTCACTCATCTGCCAGTGAATGATTAAGTGACTATTATGTGTCCTCAGGAAGCTTATAGTCCAGAGTGGGAAAAAGATAATGAAAACTGACAAATGTAGAGTATAATGTCGGGGAGGGAAAGGAGCCATGGAGAAAGGGAAAGCAGTTTGAGGAGACAGAAGGGCATGATTTTAGTCAGGGTATTAAGCTTCATAGGGGGAAATCTGAGCACAAACTGGAAAGAGGAGTGGGGGGAAATCAAATGAATATCCATCTCTCGAGGCTAGAACCATTCTAAGCTTTCTTTCATCACCTAAATATTTAAGACCATAAGGGGTGTGAGGACCGACCTACAGTGTACTGAACTCTGATGAGCAAATCCAGGTTTTCCCTATTCCAATCCTTTCCTTTTTCTTTCTACTGTCAAACCCCATTTCCTCTCGCATTCAGCACTGATGGACCAAGAGTGGAAATGATTGCAGTTTCCTGTGAGTTTTGGGTTTTGGCCACATCCTCCTGCCTGCTGGGTGAAACAATCTACTTGAGCATTTATAATAGGGCTGAGCCAGCACATAATCCATTGTCTTATTACTTTATTTCATTACCTCTTTTAATCTTCTCAACAGCATTCCATGGGCGGCTTTGTTATCATCTTTGTACAGATGAGGAAACCACGGCCTGCAGAAGTTAACTGACTCAGGGTATCACCAGCAGTGAATGGAAGAACTGGGGCAAGATCTAGGTCTTGTGGAAACCAAAGCCATGGTCATCCGGTGGTGCAGATGCCTGTAAGTCCCTGAGAAGAGGACATTGAGTTTCCAAGCCAGAGTCAGCTGTCCCTCCTCTGGATTCCCATAACTCTTTATTTTCTTCCCCTCTTTTCATTGAATAAAGCAAAACTTGCTTAACTGGTTGGTTTCTACCATGGGAGTATAACTTTTAATTCATTCCAACACCATTACCTGATATCTATTATGCCATTACCACTCCCAATCTATTTCAAGTCCTCTTGCCATGTTAGTTGTCTAAAATACCTTCTTTTTGTATTTCATTTGGGCACCATTCAAATTAACCTCGACCTAACTAGTCTTTAAAGCCAAACTAGGTTCTCCATTTTTGTTTTTATTTTTTGTAAATGGGGGTTAAGAGAAGTACTATTTCCAATGAACATGGCTACATTCCCAACTAGAGTTGCCCAGCTGAGTGCTCATAAGTTGCTCACAGCATTTTTGGGAACTCTAATTTTAGAAATGCTCTCAGAGTTTCTTTTGAGTAGCTACAGTGCTGGTACATTTTTATTTTTCTTTGTGATTTTAGAAGTGGTGCTAGATGAATGAACAAATTTGGGTGTGTCTATAAAATGGTTAAGATAATTTTCTTGTGGGGTTTAGAAGTAGTGCTAAATCCAGTTCCAAAAGAGGCTTCTCATAACACTTGGTGGATTGAAAATATTGCTTATTCCCCTGCTGTGAATCTTTAATGTGGATGTGTAAATTCTAGTGCTTTTTGGATTAAAGAAAAATCATTCATTATTTTATTTGATTGCTTCAAGTACATTTCTGATCCTTAATGAAAGAATTACTAGGAAGGCAATTCAGTCTCATAGAGCTATAGTCTACACGGGAAGCACTGATTGATATCAGAAGATTCTGGTTGGGTCAAACCTGAAGATAAGAGGTTATGGGGTGGAGCTGCAGAAATGACTGATAGGTGCAATGATTTCTGGGTGGGTGCTTGGCATAGATTTAGCCTATAAATGAAGGTCCAACATATAATTTCCCTTCTGGATTAATAAAATAGTATATGATGAATTTCATCACCAAATGAGGAAATGAAGTCTGCAAACAATGACATTCATAAAGGCTGATCTGGTAATCCTAGTCAGGTCCATGGAAACTGACTTATTTTTAAATATAATTTGTCCCCTTTGATGCATTTTTTTCTCCATTGATTTATGTATGGATTTTACTTTGCAGATCATAGAAAAAAGCATGCATTTAAAGTTAACCTACTTTGTTACACAAACAGACTTTTCTTTTCACACATACGACATCCTGGGTAACTTTCTCTATTCCTCTTCTTCATGAAAACTACAAACTAAAAGGAAAAAAATCTAATCTGTCACATTGAAACTCAGTGGCTGAGCTCAACACACCAATTACTGAAGCATCTGTTAAGAAAATTCTTGGATACTTTGGTCCACTGTTTAAGAGTCTCTTTATATCTTTCTTAACTTATTGTTCCAGGTACACTTCATCCTAATTGACAAGAATTTCCAAATATAGAATGGACATTTGTGACTATAACAAGTAAATAAAATTATGCTCTAGAGATGAGGTGGGCATCAAGGAAAGAATAGTCAGGGGCTGGAAAGTTTGAATTGCCGTATACTCTGGTTCTTAATACACAAAAGTTCTATATGGCTGTTAGAGCTTTTCCTTTCTTTTTCTTCCTTCCTTCCTTCATTTCTTCCTTCCTGCCTTCATTTTTTCCTTCCTCCCTTCCTTTCTTTCTTCCTTTTTTTTTTTCAATCTGAGACTGATCTCAGAAGATAGTCTGACTCTCTAGATGATATAAGTGGAGAATATATAAGATGTTGCAACTGAGTTTGAATAACTGTTCCAGTTATTAAATGTATGCTATGATATTAGGCATGCCCTTAAATTATATGAACATCAGTTTTCTCATGTGCAAAAGAGAAGTGATATTATTTATATCATAGGGTTCTGGTGAGAAATCATGCATGATAAAAAAAAAACTAGCATAGTCTTAGCACTTACCAGTGATTTAATACATTTAGCTTTCATTTCCTGGTCAGTTAGTCATTTCTAACACTTATAGTTGGGAATAATATCTTAGATGTAAATACTAAGTCTGTAAGCAAAGACAAACAAACAAAAATAAGACAGGGTCTTAACTTTCTATTTACTACTCCAGTTCTTCAGACAAGAAAGGCTATCTCCTTTCAATTCAGAGTGGATTAAAGCTGACTGCTAGTTGGACAAATAGGGATGAACATCAATTAGATAAAATGCTCAGCAGTGGTCCTCTCACTTTATGTGCAATGCAATCACTTAGTATGTTTGCAAAATACGAAAGCCTGCTCTTCAGCTCCCTGGGGAATGCCACCCAGCAATTCCACAGTGGGATCCAGGAGTCAGCACTCTTCCCAAGTACTTCAGAAGATTCTATTTAAGAAAGTCCACAGAGCTTGTTTTGAGACAATGAGGAGACAGAACATTGAATTTTATGGGTAAAATGCATAAGAAGATTTCTTTTTAATCACCTTGAAGTGGAAAACGTGTTGGTATATTTGAATTTGCTTTTCTGCATTAGTGAGTAAAATCTAATCACTATTAAAGCTTAGAGTGAAGAAGATCTCACTCTTCACAATGGTGATTTTCTTTAAAAAGATGAGCAGTTGGTTCTCTTTAGGACAAGTTGCCCTTATTTAGTAATTTAAATGCTTGAAACTTTTTGTTTTTCTCTCTGTGCATTCAATAAATATTAAATAGGTGATTATCAGCCTGAATCTAGATGCCAGAAGAGAGAAAACTGTACCTTCAAGGAGGCTGCGATCTAATTGTAGAGAATAGGACTAACACTTGAATACATGGGTATAAAATTCCATCCCAGAGATGTCCAGATTGTATTGCAATTGTGGACACACTGGTTCCCCTACAAACCCACTGTAGGCAAGGCATCTACCTAGGATATTCCTTCTTCCTTTTCAGTCACTGGTTCCAGGGGATGGTTGAATTTAGCATTTAGCCCATAGACATGGGATTGTCATAAAACATATCTAAATCTGATTCAGGTGGAAATAGAGGAAATCTGGACATTACATGGAGAAGATGGGTTCAGAGCCAGCTCATTCTATGCCCTGTGGGGATGCATACCTGTGCATGTATCTGAGTTGTCTCTTTGTTGAAAAAGAATAAATGTATACACACCTATACTGGTCAGTGGGTTATGATAGGCAGGGGATAGTTTACAATTGTGTTCTTGGCGATGTATTATTTCCCTTTGCCACTGATCTGAAACATCTCTATTAAAACGAATCTAAGCTCATTAAACCCTTCAATTGAGTTTTTTTCAGTAAATTCTTAAGCTTTATCATTTCAAGTTTTCCTTCAACTGACATATCCTTTGCTCTGGATAAACTCCTTTTTTTCCCTTTCTGCTTCACGCATCATCTTGTCACTGTTTATAAAGCCCTCTTCCCATTTCTCTCTTTTTTTCTTACCTTCTTGTCCCCACTTGTCCATCCTAATCCCACTTCCCCTTTAAACCTTCCTCAACTACTCCTTCACCTTCCCTACCTGATCTCCTCCCATTTATAATTCAAGACACAGTCAAGCTTTCATTTGATGCTTGACTAGGCTTCTGGTTCCCAGTATCCTCTGCAGCAGGAAGAATGGGGCAGGAGTGGTGGGCAGATGAAACTGACATGAGAATTAGTTCTTCCTGTGACTGTAAATACTGTTAAAGTAATTTCTGCATCTCAAGATCCCTAACTTAATCACATATGCAAAAATCCCTTTTCCATGCAAAGGAACATAATATATAGGATCTGAGAACTAAGGCATAGAAATCTTTGGGGGCCATATTCAGCCTGCCACACTTACTTACTGGAAATAAGAATATCAAGCAAATAATAATGTAAGTCTCTATTCTAGGTAGTGGTTGTGCACAGTGAGGTGGTGGACAGGATCCATGTCTTAACTTTGAATGCTAGACCTTCTTGATGTTACATCATTGGCTTTAGTTTCTTTACCTTTTCACCAGCCTAAGGGACCCTCTTGCTTTTTACTCCTTTGATCTGTTGAGTGACTTCATTATGGGTAGACTAACTCAGTCATTCCTCAAAGTGGCTGCCTATTACAAGCATCTGGAGGATTTTACAAAGTCGAGATACCTGAGCCCATCTCCAGTCATTCTGATTTCGTTCATAGTGTGTGGCTAATGCATAATTCATTTTTAAAGCCCCCTCAGTGATAATGATGTGCAGTCAGGATGGAGAGCTATGGGCTCTAACCAAACTGTAAAGAACTTAGAGTTTCTCTCCAGCTCCTTTAAAATATAAGAGAAAGCTGTTTTCATTGAACACACTGGGAGTGCTTGTGGCACATTACCTGGCTTCCAGAATTGTAGGAGAATAAGTACATGTTTTCTTAAGCCACCGAGTCTATGGTCATTTGTTATAGCAGCAAAAGGAAACTAATACTTTGATAAAGCACATAAATAGGGAACTATGAACAAAAGCATAAATGTATTTTTCTGTTTGTTTTTTTTTCCCATCATTTTATATTTAGGCTTTCTTTTCACTTAATTCTTAGCTTTGCTTTAATCTCAGCACAATTTGTCATATCTCCAGGGTCAACTTTTCCTGACCCCCTTGAATGGTCAGTTCCCCTTGTCGAAGGTACTTCCGGTATCATGATCCTCTCACTTAAAGCACTTATTCTAGTCTTTATTGATGTGGTCATTTCTCACCAGACTTTAGATTCCAAGAGGTTCAGTACCTTGTGTGTTTTGTTCATCATTTTATCTCCAGGATTTAGCAAAGAGTCTGGAGAATAGTAGATCTTCAACCAATATTTGTTAAAATGAGCTGACAAATCTGAACAGACTCAGGTGGTGAATTCAGCTTGGGAAGCCAGCATCAGGTGTCTAGGAAATCAGGCAGGAAGTTACACACTATGAAGTCTATGCAGAAGGTTAAAGATCATGGCCTCAGGGTGACAATGGAGAGGACAAGCCTGAGCAGCCTGAGGGAACCAGGTGAGTGTGCCTACAGACATTAGGAAGCCCTCAACCCACCTTCACGTTTGCAGGTGCACGTGGAGTTCCTGGGAGAATAAAGGCAGGGTGAGAACTCCATTTTATTCCCTTCCTGGTGTTTTCTCTGAGGGATTTAAAATCTTATGTGTTTTGGTCTGTGTGCATTTTTATAATTTTGTTGGACTAGCTGTTCAGTCAACCCTGTAACAGATAGGAAATATTATCATAAAATTATTTTGAAGGTGAAATATTCGAAAGCTGCCTTCTCGACACTTCCTCATATTATTGAAAGCAGAGACTTCAGAAATCTTGACGGTATCCCACATTTGTGTGTCCTTCTGGGTAAGTTGTTAATTTTCCTAGACTCTTTCTTAAATTCTTAACAATTTCAAATCAGATTAGAAACTGTAACAATTATCCTCAAAAATACTTACAACCAAGATCACTCTCATCAGAATGATTATGAAAGAACAGTGCTTCCTCATTTTTAGAGGTAGTTAAAACATTTGGTTCCTATGGAAATACTGCCTTTCTTGTTTATGAATTTCCTTGCCAGAATGAAGGATTGGTAGATCTCAGCATTACTGAATATATGTAACAGGGCACTGTTCTATTTTCAAGGTTAAATTAAATAAACTGTTATTGAGTATCTTTGTCATGCCAAGAACTGAGCTTGTCTGTATGACATTGGACATTGGTTCTACCATATAGGCATTTCCAGTAATTATAAGAGCAGCTCATACTTAATTTTTTTCACTTTGCAAATTTCTTTTTCATGTATGATTTCATTTGGGTTTTTACAGCAATCTCGGCAGACTAGAAGTAAGAGTTAGATTTTGCTAATGAGTAGTGCTTGGCCTTAGGCAAACCACTTAAATCTGAATCTCAGTTTCCTTATATGTCAAAGGAAGATAGTTAAGTATACTTCTCTTGCAGGACTTCTGGGATGATTAGAATTTAACTATATAAAGTGCCTAATTCCATGCTTGACATATAGTAGGTAATCAATAAATGGTTGCTATTATTACCACTCCATTATTTTTTTGGGGAAAAATAAGTCTCACATAGGTTGAGTGCATCCTAATAAGGAATAACTTTTTAACACACAGAATTGGCGTCCTTAGGCAGTATTGAGTATCTTATCATGAGACATATTCAATCACAAGTTTAACCACACACTGACAGTCCTGTAGTAAAGAGTAGTTTTGTTTTTTTTTACTAATAAATACTTTTTTTTAAATCTGTGCAATCACATTTATTTATTTATTTTCAAAAGCTTAAATCTAATTCTTCTTTTTTTCACTGCCCAACTTTTTAATTTTTATTTTTTTCCTTTCTCAGTTGTTTTTAGGTAGAATTATTAGTTTGACTGCACATATGTATTATATTGCATGTAAATATATATATGCAGCATATGCACTTTTTTTAGTTTACATAGATATACTGATCACTGTTTCTAAGAACATATCAGAGCTTTATCTTTTTAAACTTACATAGTTATCAAAGGAATAAAGCCAACCACAAAATAAGAATCAACAAAATGCAGTGATCCAATCATAAAGGACAGTCAAATGTACTTACACATATTCAAGAAATCAATCATCTAAGTCATAAATAATAAGTAGCTCATTTGTGTCCTTATTTTTTTTAATTCTACATGTAAATGATATCATATGGCATTTTTCTTTCTCTTTCTGGCTCGCTTCACTTAGAATGACAATCTTCAGGTCCATCCATGTTGCTGCAAATGACATTATTTTATTTTTTATGGCTGAGTAGTATTCCATTGTATATATGTACCACAGCTTCTTTATCCAGTCATCTGTTGATGGACTAATAAATACTTATTGAGCCCTAAATATGACCTTTGTCATCTTTTCCAACCCTGAGATTCTCTTCCTTGACTCAAGGCATTTTTTTAGCAAGTGGGAAAGCATGTCCTAGAAGCAGTCTCCCAAATCCTTATCTTGTATAACCAACCTGCAGACAGCAGCAAAGGAATAAGGTTCTTTCTGTCTCTAAGAGGGAGAGCTATAGAGCTAGCAAGAACAGAACACTCCAAAAAGTTCTCAAATAATAGGTAGTATTTTTGTGCTATTTTTTCAGTCTTTTAGCATCTATCTCCTAATACTACTTTGCCTGTTAATGTCCCTGAAGTAATTTAAATGCATTTCTCAGAAAAGAAATTTAGGTAAAGAATAATGAATTTATGGCAGTGGGATTATGAATTATAGGTAGAACCTGGACAAGTGTCTCTACCTCTGTCCTTCGGGTGTTGGCTTCTTCTTGCTCATGTGGGAAGCAACAGCAAATAGCTGGAGAGTGACACAGGTGAGGTTTCCACCTAGGTCTTCTGAGGACAGTTGTATTTTCTTTTTGCTGTACCACATCACTTCTGAGTACTCTAAATGAATTCTCAAATATTCTTAAATTAATGACAAAGTCTTTCCTCACAGAGAGGTTCAGTAGGTTAACATATAGAGAAAACCCTCAGAAAATGCTATGAAACAATTCAAAAATTATCATTAATACTGTTGTACTGTATTTTACAGTTGCCTGCTTTATGTGGCACCTCTTGGATTTACCTGTGCTTCTAGGGATTTGGTGTGCTTCTGAATCCAAATACTTCTTACCAGTTATAGAAAAATTTCAGTCATTACTTCTTTGAATAGTTTTTCTCCTACAGTATCACGATTTTCTATCCTAAGGAAAACTGGTGAGAAATTATTGCAGCTGATTAGAAGCATATCAGAACTTATCCTCCAAATCTCTTAATCTCTTTCATTTTGAAATGTCTAATTCTTTGTGGTGTAGTTCGTGTGATTTCAACAGATGGACTTTCAGACGGATCTTCTGTTTCCAGTTCCATAATGTGGAAGCTGAGGTCAAATTGACTTGAGATCTTTATTATGTGATTTCCAATATCTTTGGTGACATCGATTCACACATTTTGTCTGTTTTTTAAAGTTCTTTTCTTGTGGGAAGATGTGTGGTCTCCATTACTCCATTTTGAATGGAAGTAGATGCCCTAAATGTCTGTTGACTTGAATCGTTTTAATAATAATATATCAATCTGGAGGTTTTGTTTTTAATGTCTCTTATCATTTCATATATACATACATACATACACACACACACACACACACACACACACACACACACACACACTTCTAGGAAAACCAAAGTATGGTATAAAGATTTTAAGTCAAATTACAACATATATAAATATAATTGAAGAAACTGGTAACCTGAAACTATTAAAACTAGAAGACCTAATACCATTGCCTTATGAGACTGCCACAGTCTTTAAATGACTGTTCAAATGTATCAATGATATTCCTTGATTATACACAATACAATTTTAACAGTAAGGAAATTTACTTCCAGGATCTCACTGAGTGATCCATCAAGTTACCAGTAACTCGGAGAAGCAAGCTTAGAAGAGATGCAGGAACAAATGGAGAGAAAACAATAGGGCCACAGCAAAGGCCACACTGCAGGGCCTGCTCACAGCACTGCTGCTGTCACACACTGGATGTCATGGTCCTGAATTAATTCTTAACTCAGTGAGTATGAATGAACAGCTGACTCATGATTAGAAAGTCCTTGATGGAAGTATCAATCTGCTGAGCCTAGAACACATTATCATCTTCCAACTGCCAGGGGTCAAAGGAAGGATTAATAAGACAGGAAATCAGGCAATTGTAGGACTTTTGTGAATCAAGGATTTGCCTCCTACCAAGATGCAAAGTGAGAGACTTTTTTTTCCAGTAAAAAAGACTTGGATGATCAGAAACCAGAAAAAATGAAATAGGACTAGTACACAGTGTCAGGTCTCTTGACTTCAATGCCTGAGGTCTTCACAACTGGAACTAGGATTTTGCCTGCACAATGAACAGTGATTCCAAAATGTGTTCCACAGAAAAGTAGACCCAAGAGATAGTCCATGCCATTTAAAAGTGTGTCATGGCTATATATGTTTTGGAAACATTACATCCTATAGCTTATGTTTGGAGCTCCATGGTGTACATTTGTATATGACAGGTTCTGAGAAACCCTCTTCAAGAAACCAAGTTTCTCATATTTATTTTAATCACCCAACATTTTTATTCATGTAACACTTATTATCTTATTATTTTAATCACCAAACATTTTTATTCATGTAACACATATTTATTTTAATCACCAAACATGTTTATTCATATAACATTTATTATTCATGTAACCTTATGAATTTGAAGATTGGCTTTTCTATTTCTGCTAAAAAAAATAGCCTTCGGAATTTTGACAGAGATTGCATAGAATCTGGACCTTCTTTGAGAAGTACTGGACTCGAATGACAGATAAGATAGAATAGTGTAATAGGAGTACAAAGGATGCATTCTTGCGGCGGAACTGGGACAATGGGAAGCTCACATGCATGTATGAATCTGCCTGGGATGTGTTTACAGGTGGAGAGTGCAGCTGGGTCCAATGCTCATGGATTTGGTTTGGCAACACAGTCTTGCTTTAGCAGCTCAGATAGTTATACTATCTGTTTCTTCCAGATAGCACACTTGCATAAACATTTAAACTAAACTCTGCACCTTGGCTATTGGTTGGGCTTAAGCCACCCCCTTTCTAACAATTGGCCATGTTAGTGATGCACAAACGTGGATGCATATCAGCCTCTTCTGGGGAATCTTGTTGAAGATATAGATTCTCCAGTTCCAATCCTGAGATTCTTTATTAGGAGACCTAAGACAAGCTTTGGGCATATGTGTATCCATATGTCCCATCTATTAACAAAGGCCCAGGGGAGTTTATGCAGCCATTCTGAGATCAGCAACTGAGAGCCGCTGGACACGTCTTAATTTATCCTCCTCTCTGACTTCCTTTATCTTCTTCCAAGGTTTCAGGCCACGTTCTTCTCCTTATACAAAACTAATTTGACTAATTTTTTTCCAGTAAAATTTTATGAGCAATGACAGTCAAATACTTCAGTAAGACCCCAATATACAGTTCATGATACATTTTCTTCATTGTTTTGGAAATAATAGTTTCATAACCATCAAGTTTATTGAGTATAATTTTTGGAGTAATCCTGTGTAATTTATATCTAATGATTTCTCTGTCTTTTTAGGATTTGTTAATTAATTTAATTCTTTTTTCATTATAATGTGAAAGAACAATTCAAGCTAGCTTTGAATTTTTTAAGTAGTGATTCCTTGGATACTGTTTTATTTTGAACAAAGCTTTTATTATGATCATCATTCTTCTATTTTGCCTTAATTAAATAGTCCCAGACAATTTAGGATGAACACGAGATAACTCCATAACATTCTTTGCACTGTTTTGTGTTTTTATTATTATTTATCTTTAATTACTCATCATTTTCCAGCTATATCAACACTTCCATTGCTTAGAATAAAATTAACTCAAAATATTATTTTATTTACATTGAAAGAACGGATTTAATATCTCAGACTTTTTCAAGGTGGTGTCTGAAATATTAAAATTGCTTTCTACTATATTATCATTAACTTTCCCATATACTTTTTCATGGGAACATCTCAGATCCTACAAAAATAATATGGTGATATAGGGAAGAGGATATTATCTCTATAGAAAAGATAAAGCTGCTATGAACCAGGGAGATACAATAAATTTAAGATCATACATGGTCAGACAAAGACTTTAAAACAGGTATCATGAACTTGAATGGAGACTTAGAGGAAAATTGGAAGACAATAAATATTTTCTTCTTTTATGTGGGTTGTCTTTTCACTTTCTTGGTAATATCCTTCTGATGCACAAAAGTTTTTAATTTTGATGAGATCAAATTTATCAATTTTTTTTCCTCACTTTTGTTGTCAGTTGCTCCTGCTATGAATCCATTGCCAAATCCAAGTTCACGAAGATTTACTCCTATGCTTTATACTGTTATATGGTTTTAGTTCTTATATTTAGGTCATTGATTATTTTCAGTTCATTTTTGTATATGATGCAAGGTAGAAGCCAAACTTTATTCTGTTGACTGGAAATCCAGTTGTCTCAGAAACATCTTTTAAAGAGTCTATTATTTTCTTATTGAATGGACTTGGCACCTTGGTAAACATTCAATTGCACATATATTTATAGATTTATTTTTGGATTCTCAATTCTATTTTATTGGTGTATATGCCTACCTTTATATCATTGCCACACTAGTTTGATGATCATAGCTATGCAGTAAGTTTTGAAATCAGAAATTGTGAGTCATCCAGCTTTGTTCTTTTTAAAATATGGTTTTGGCTATTCAGGGATCTTTGCAATTCCATATGAATTTGAAGATTGGCTTTTCTATTTTTGCTAAAAAAAAATAGCCTTTGGAATTTTGATAGAGATTGCATGGACTCTGTAGATCTCTGGAAATTGTTTAGTTTACTGCCCTCTAGCAGTTGCTCCTGTCCCGAGACTTGTAACTTGAACCCCATGTAATTAATTCTGTTATCCTCCACAACATTCTATCCCAGAATTTCCCTGTGAGATCCTTATACATATGAAGTGCTCAATACATGTTGAATTAATTCGAATGTTTACACAGACTTCACTGAAATTCCGATGGTGTTCACTGTCTTTCATGTTATTAGGGTCAACAAAGCTGAAACTAATACTCACATAAACTTCCAGGGCTATTGAGAGAGGTACTGGAAACCTAGACATCTACTCAGATTCCGTTTCTGAAACAACTCAATAGCCAAAAATAACAGAAGGACTTGGCATCTGTTACTATTTTTGTTTTGTTTATTTTGGTTATAAAGGGTTTATTAAGAAGAACATTGCACAACTGGCCATATTTCTCTATTTCTAAATGATGAATGAGTTGAACAACGAACATGAACATTGTTAAAGTAGATGATACTTTGCATTTAAACTTTCCAGCCAAGTCAGAGGAACTTAGAGTATCCAAAGTGAGAAGCAATTAGATCTAAGGTGGAAGGTGTATGCTTCAGAGACAAAGCTGAAACGGCAAACACCATCAAGGTGAACTGCTCGGAAACACCTGATAGAGGATAATTGTCTCTTATTTTACCCAAAAGGGTATTTCCAAATTGCTGACTCGACAGTTTTCTTTGTTGAAAAATTTCAATAACCCTTACTTTTCAAACTATGCATAGTTCTCTGGAAAGTTGGCACCCTATTGACTTTTATCAACCTTCTAGCTGGTCCTATGCAGACAATTTATCAAATGCCTGCTGTTTCAGAAATTGTTTTAGAACCATAGGAGATCAACGCTAGGAGGAGCCTTAGAGAGGGAACAGTCCTGCTTGTCACTTTCAGTGAAGGAAATGGACACCTAGGAAAGGATGCTGACTTTCATAACGTTTTAGAAGTTGTCAGTGGTACAAGGAAGACCTAACGTTCCCACTGTATTACACTATCCTTTAAGACATATAGGATGACATGGGGTTGGCTATGCAAACACAGAGATTACTTTCTTTACTTTCCCATTCCTTCTTTCCTTCTTTTCTCTCTTCCCTCTGTTCTCTCATTTTTTCCTTTTTTTCTCTTCGCTCCTAAGCATTTATGAGAATATATTATGTGTGTGTGTGTGTGTGTGTGTGTGTGTGTGTGTGTGTTAAGCCCATTACTGATTTTTTCAGCATCATTATAAGCAGCAGTGTTTTGGGGAATGGGAAAGATAGAAATTGTCATTCCACTTAGTATCTGCTTTTTTCCTCTCTGTATGGAGCAAGCCTGTGAATAAAAAATTCATAATGGATATCTATAGGACCAGTTTACTTGAAAATTGAAGTGCTCTTTTCTATTTTCAAATTCACTTTACTTTCATATGAAATGAAACCCATTTGGTGTAGAAAATTAAAGGAGCTGTGTTCTTCCTCAGCATAGAGAAATCTTTTATTTGCCTCTAACCTTTTCCATTTTTCATGACAGTCAATGCATTTTCTTAGCTAAAACACAAACAAGTCAATGTAAGCATGGCTGGCAGGCTAAAATGATTATGGGATAATTTGTGTTTGCCAGACCAAACAAAATCAATCACCATTGTTTACAGACCCACAACATTAAATGGCTATGAGAGGCTATTTCTCGACTTTCACAAAATAGGTTATCCAAACACAGATAACGGAGCTCACCATCAAACACCCTCAGCTGTGGTTTGTAATTTTCAAATTTGCACTAAAAATATGAACTATACATATGGTGGCTCAACTCCATTGGATTAATGCAAACTAAAGGCAGCTGTTGAAATGATTATTTCAGTTACAGGTTCCCAATGGGAAAGAGTGTATAATGAAAGTTAATGTAAAGCTTGAAATAACCATTCCAGAAATGTGACTTGGAGGCTTATAAGGATGGATGGAAGATGACTTCCCAATGGAATGGGAATCAGAAGAGAATTGGTGGAAACAAATATACACTGTGTATCTAGCCATTTGTTTCTGAGAATAACCAGTGGAGATTGTTCCAGGGGTGAGATTTTGTGTTTGTCTGCTTTTGTTTTGGTTTATTTTGGATTGTTTTCCCCATATATCCCAGTTTTGTGCTCTGTTAGGGAGCATGTGGGCTGTGCTCATCTGCTCTGGGAGGCTCTAAGGATCCACTTTCCCTCAAGGCAAATGTCAAGTTGCCAATAGCTGCTGCAGAAAATTTGCTCATTGTTTTGAGGTAGTAGGGATTAGTTGATTTGGGCATTTAAGGATTAAAATAGAGTTTTCAGCTTGGAGAACAGAGTTGCTTTTGAAGCTCTTTTGGAAAAATGGAAGAATCTTTTGTTTCATTTGGCTGTTCACAGCTCAAGCAATTTCCTTTCTTATCAATTACTTTTGATCTTCTTATAAAAAATGAGTTTATGTGTTTTATGGCTTCGGAGATCTCACAAGCAAACAAACAAACAAACCAAACCAAACAAAAACAAAACAAACAAACAAACAAAAACCCAAAAGAAAAGACTCTTATGTCAGGTTCTTTGGAAGTAGAGATTGAAATGGATATTTTTGTTCTAGTAAGTTATTGACCAAGTGCTTTCAAGCGGGAAACCTGTAAGCAACAGACCAGGTACAGCAGGAGAAGACGAGCACCCACGTGGCTTCTCCTGATGTCAAGCTTCAGCCTGTTCCCACAAGAAGCTCTGAAGAGTAATCACACCCCAGACTATTTTTCTTTGAGGAAGGGGGGCTGACTTCCATGCCCCCAGATCAGTCAGATTGGCTGTAGACTGCTATCCCTTAAACTCTTGGAGGGTGTGTCGTCTCCTAGGCATCTCTGAAGTGGACGCTCTCACTGGCTGAAGTTAATTCTCCAGGAAAGTCACATCTGTGATTGGCCAGCACCCAGCACTCATCATAGTTGGGGGATGTGTTCACCAGTCCAATGAGGAGGCTCTGGGCAGGGTCTTCTAAAGAGAAAACAGCCAATTGACACCTCTGGCACTACATCATTCCCTTCTGTAACTACATGACATTTTGTATCATGAAATTCCTTTGTATGAATGTATTATATTTTATTGATCTAGCCCCTCATTGGTAAACATTAAGTGGTTTCCAATCTTTTTGAATTACCAACCTAAAAGGTCATTAAGAATACATTTGTCATATTGCCATATGTGTACACGAATAGGCTTTAGTCATGGACAGCGAATTAATGGATCAAAAGGTGTGTGGGTTGTTAATTTTCTTTGATTTTTCCAAATTGCTCTTAATAAGTGTTTTGCCAATTTACACCAGCAGCATAGAAGAGAAATCTTTTCTCCATAAACTCAGTAGAAGGTGTCACCAAACTCTGTGATATTTATGAATCAGATGTAAAATGTCCAGGTTATTTTGCAAAGATAGTTCTTTCTGTTTGGAACTGTTTCACACACACCCAGAGCTGCCTAATTAATTCCTTATCCTTCCAATCTCATAAGGAAAATTTTCAAATCTCTGACACTCAGGCTGAATCAGATGCTCCCCTTAACACTCATAGAGCTCCATGTATTTTCTTTACTATGTCTTAGAAATGTTTGTGCTTGCACATTTGTGTCTTGTTTAAAAACAAGTTTGGTTTTGTTTTTTTTTTTCCTTCCCCAACTAGATAGTGTGTTCTATTAAGGTAGGGGCTATGTTTGTCTTATTTAAATCCGTATTTCTAGCTGTTGCAGGTAAACTCTAATAAATATCTGTGGCATGAATGAGAAAGTAAGAGACTAAGTCGCATTACGAAGAGTCAAACTGGGATCTGCCAGATCCCAGAGCTCATGATCTTCCTGCTGCGGAATTCTGCCAAGATGCAATTACTTAAGCCTCAGGAATTGACATGCTATCCAATAAAGCCATGGAAATATCTGCCTGAAGTTTTGAATTACAGTTATTTTCTTCCTTTAATTTCCATAAAATCATGTATTAAGTATCTTGGCCAACTTCTTCCATCCCCTCGTGGATCTCACTCTTCCTCTCTCAGTGATGAAGTTAGCTATCATGAGTGATTTGAATTTTTCATAATGGCTTTGCTTTGGGGACAACACATCATTTGAAGAAAGCCTAGGGGATTATGCTGCATGGCTTCCTGGAAAGAACTCAGGGACTATGCTCTGATTAAAGGAGTGGGTTTCTAAAGTGGGATTTCATACTTCCAATGCTGAGTTAGGCTAGACTAGAATGCTTGCATTGCTTCAATGTCTAGGGAGAATGATGACTTGGTCTTAGTTGAAATTATTTTCATTTGCTTCACTTAGTCAATTAAATAATACTGCAAGAGAAAACACACGCAATCCACATGGTCGTCTGCTAAAATCCGCCTGGTTTCTAATGTGCTGCTAAGGCTCAGGTCTTTGTAGAGAGTCAGGAGTTTGCCTGGTCAGAAGATCTCAGAATCAGAGTTCTCTGTTTTTTATTCAAGCTGTACCAGGCCATGAGAAGTGATGGTTTGGGGCAGGGGAGACCTTGTAGTATCCTTTACGTCATGATATATTAACAGTCACTGCCTCTGTCTACACCTAGGAGCAATCCAGGCAGCAGCTCTTAGCAAGTCTATGTTCTAAATCATTCAGGTTACACAAAGTGACTTGCATACAGATGGTGCTAAATAAGCTTGTTGAATGCATGACCGAGTGCTGTATTGCACAATCCTGGGCCCCTGGCGCTTAGAAGTAGACACGTGCCTCCAGAAAGAGGTTGGTGAGAAGCCTGTTACACATCCATCATGCCCCAGAGTCTTACTTCCTTAGACCAGCGTGAGATTTATGAACGTCTGTCCCGCCCTGGTGCCTGGGCGTGTGGAGGGCAGCACTTAGATTCACTCTTTCTTTAAACAGAGTGCAGTTGGCTTCACACCTCTGCAGCCGGAAGTCCTTAAATGACTCTTTCTGAAAAGATTTAGCCAGGCTGAGAAGTAATTAAAAGGGAGGAGAAAATGAAGGAGAAGAAAAACTTCGTGTTACATGCTTTCCATTCTCAACTTGCTGTGGCCCTTTCAGGAGTTATATAAAAAGACTGTTGAGCCTGAAATGCATCATTTTTGATGTGCCAACCAATTAAAAATGCCGCTAAGCCCTTATTAGGCAACTGTAATCAGTGAAATGTTGGGTGCTAAGTTTCTTTTTTAATTTTAGATTTATTTTTTATTGCAGTAACATTGGTTTATAATATTATATAAGTTAATGTATACATTATAATATATGTATGTATGTTTAGAGGAGGTACTGGGGATTGAACCTAGGACCTTGGGCATGCTAAGCCTGGGCTCTACCACTGAGCTATGTCCTTCTCCTCCCCAAACAAGTCTTTATTGTGATTTCTACAAAGAATGAAAGGTTATGTGGCTTTGCTGGACATTTCTACTGTTTCATATGGGGTCATTTAAATTATTTAAAAGTGTGTGGTTTAAAAACTCTAGGATAGAAATTTCACAGGTAGGGTTCCAAGATCTTCAGATTAATCTGGGGAGGGGGGGAGACGGGCTTGATTTTGGATTTTGAGCATGATTCTGACCATAAAATTGATCCAGTTTGTGAGCTGACACTAATTGCTAACAAATTCTCTGACCTTCTGGGTTCTTAGTGAGACATTCTGGGTATTAGTTCTTGGGTAGCATAGGAACCAAGATGCCAAGGTAAAGGCGAGGAAATGGCCTGAAGGAACATCAAGTTTATGCCACCATTTATGCCACCACAAAGATAGAATTGATCCCTGTGATTTTCCCATTTTGCAAAAAGCATTTTTTGATGTTAACACACTGGAAGTTACTATTCAGAAACTGTCAAAGCCCTTCAATGCTTGCAGTAGTGGTTCTTCCACAGAAGGGTACTAGGCAACTGGAGATCCCAAGAAATTGTGCACAGACAGGTATATATGAACAGACACAGATTTCATTAGATTCTGAAATGTTCCTTGTCTCATAATGTTAATATATATAGCCCTAAGGGATAAAGCTGGATTTTCAAGGACAGCAATGGCCATCCTACCAAGTCCTAGATTTAGTCCTTCAACAAAGTTTACTGGACATCTATTATGCACTTGATGATGGAAATATAGTAATAAATAAGCAGCTTGTGATCTCTGCACTTGTGAAAGGACTAGACGGGTAATAGCTGATTGCACACTGGTCTGCGTAATCATTGTGCATATCACACACACACACCCCCCCATCGTACAGACGAGTAGTACCCAAAGTGAACTTTTCTTTTTCCTTTATTGTTCACCTTATATATTCTGAATCCTTTTTCTTCATGTATCTTGGATCTCATTTCCCAAATTGATTCTGATTTTCCTGAATCCTAAACTATCAGTGTCTCGATCCCAGTAGTGGGATTCAAACAATCACTTTGGACCTGATGCTCAATGCCATTTCTATTTACTGCTCTGGGCACCTAGCTGTTCTAACTGGGATTTTATTTCACTCACTCCTGAGGCAACAACTGCTTCCATCCCTTTGAGGTAATGAACTCGCCCAGTGACTCTGGAATTAAAATTTTTGATCTTACCCGTGTACTGACCCCGTTTTTGTGCTACAGTTGCTCTGGTCAGTGCATTGGAGAAGTGGGCATCTATTTGGAATTGAACTCACTGCCTCATCTGCATTGCTTTTCTCAGAGATACTCATTTTTCAAGGGCCCCGATTGAGGTTCTTTTCATCTACAAAGGCTTTCATGGTTCCCTTATCCTCAATGATCAATCCCAGGGTTTCTCAACTTTTCTCCTTCATCTCTCATAAGGAAATTTTTCAGACATTTGCTCATCTCCCATGAAATTAAATACTAAGGGATACAATTTTGTTTATTTTTTAAAAATCTTCATGTTTATTCTCTTGCAAATCAATGAAGTTATCACACTTCTAATTATGATTTTCTCATTTCTATAGCTTCCTGTTTCTTTTCTATTTAGAGTAGACCTTTCAATATTTCTTTTAAAAAAAAAAAAGAAAGACAAATGAACTTATTTACAAAACAGAAACAGACTCACAGACACAGAAAAGAAACTTGTTCTTACCAGGGTTGGGGGGAGGGAAGGGAATGGGAAGGGATAAATCGGGAGTTTGAAATTTGCAGATATGAACTAATATATATAAAATAGATAAACAATGTTTATACTGTATAGCACAAGGAACCATATTCAATATCTTGTAGTAACTTACGATGAAAAAGAATATGAAAATGAATATATGTATGATCCTGTATGATTGAAGTATTGTGCTGTACACCAGAAATTGACACAAAATTGTAAACTGATTATACTTCAATAAAAATATATTTTTTAAAAAAAGAATATGATTTTGTTCAGTAGGGCAGAGCTTTCATAGAAGCACTGTAATACCTAAGGTTTTTTCCTTTCCCAAGAAACAATTTTCACATCCTTCTACACTTCATTCTGTTGTCAGAATTAAAATCACTTGGGGGGGGGCTTGTTTAAACTCAGAATGCTGGGGCCCAACCCCACTAGCAAATATATGCTTATATTGAAAAAATTTAGGTCTGTATTTGGAGATAATGTTAGGAAGGTTAAAAACTAGTCAGAACCTGTGAACAATTTCTAATTTATTATTTATGTAATATTTTGTCTACATACCAGGTTTCCTTCCAGAGATCTAACTGCAGGTTGAAACCTGTTTTATTTTCAAATAACTAGTATCACAATAAAATACGATTAACAGAGAGAACCATGTAGACTAATATATTATAAAAACTAAATTCAGTAATTTTAGTCCAAAAAGAAAGAAGTGCATAGTTTTCACACAATCACCATGTGAGTTTTAATCTGTTTAATCTTTTATGAATGTCCATTTGTTCTCCCTAAATCCCCAAATAAAGTGACTTGTATTTTATGGGTCAAATATTATTAGCATTATCTTAGAATTTGTTTAAATATGATTTGGTTATGTTTTTAGTTTTTTAAATCTTTTAAAATATAACACTGAAATAGGTAGTTTGGTTTGAAATAAATAAAATGGCATATTAAAGTTAATATGGGTGAACTGTAAATGAGAGTGAAGATAAGTGTAGATCAGAAAAGAGAAAGAAATACAACAGGAAAAGAAAAAGAACAGCTAACAAGCATAGAAATATTTGACTGTAGAAGTCTGACTAAGATTAGAATGCAGAACAAAACAAAAATGTAATTTGATCGGACAACACAGAAATGATGCAATAATGTAAGTTGGGAGCAGAAGGGCAGAAGAAGTGAGTTGGATCTCTTGTAAACATAAAACCCAATAAAACAGGAATACACAGTGTGCAAAGAAATACAGAGCTGGATGTTGCTTTCCTCTTTAATGTCTTCAATTTTTTGTGTCTGTTGTGAGGAAGGTAGTTTTGATCTATGAATTATTGAGAGAAGTAAGGATTTATCAATTTCTCCTTGTAGATCAGTTCATTTTTGCTTTATATATTTGACCTGATACTATTGTGACCAATCTAATTAAAGACATCTGTTTTATACTTTGTAGAGGCAAACGCTTAAAAAAATACTTTGTCTCTCTCTTTTCTGCTTCAAATGGCTCATTGGGTATAAGGTGCTGGTATAGTTTGGAACCATTTAGGCTGAGGAAGAAAAGACTTATTGAAGCACACAAATCAATATTTGAGACAAAAATCCACAAAGTATGAATATGATTTAATTCATGTATAATAAAAATATCTTGAATGACTATACTCTAGTTAAAATAGTAAATGATACAACCCTTTTTAATAAGTATTTTCATTAAGTTTTCAATTATTCTTTTTATAAAATATTTTTAATTTTTAAAAGCAAGCAATAATAGCACTCCTTTGTCTTTTCCCAAATAAACTGAAAACACACATCTACACAAAAACCTGTACATGGATATTTATAGCAGTTTTATTCATAACTGCCAAAACTTGGAAGAAATTTATTTATTTTTTATTCATTATTATAATTTATTTTAAATTAATTTGAGACTTAATTTTAGACTTTAGAAAAGATATAAGTTAATACAGAGAGTTCTTGTATACATGTTACCCGCCTTCCCCTAATGTTAACAGCTTACATAACAATAGTACCATGTTCAAAATTAGGAAATTAACATTTGTGCAATACTGTTAACTCTACTACATTTCGTGTTCAAATCCTACCACTGTTCCACTAACATTCTTTTCAGTTCTAGGAGTCAGTCCAAGATCCCACATTGCATCTAATTGTTGTCTCCTTAGCCACCTCAAATCTAAGAGATTTCCTAAGTCTTTCTTCGCCTTTCTTGGGGCTCCCCTCCTCCACCTTGCTGTCAAGGAAGGACCCTTTCCTCTCCTTCCTGGGGGCAGGAAAAGGCTCCAGCAGTTACAGAGAGCCAATAACTCCTAACTGTAACACTCCTATCCTCTCTCTAGCTCATCCAGTCTTCAAACACAGAATGGAATGGAAGATGGGCTGCAACTGAGATGGGCTAGCATGATTTGTTTAATGACCTTCTCAAATATTTTAAAGAGGATGTCCCCCACTGAGTGTTTGGGTTTCTCTTTGGAATAATGAGACTTTGTCTTCACCACTGGTTTCTAGTCACCAATTGTGGAGCAACGAGAAATATTTAAGTTAACATCTCAAACAAGATTGACTCAAAAGGAATGTGTGTGTTTACTTTGCCTTTTCCATGACTTAGGCATGGTGCTGTGCACAGAGTAAGTGTCTTAAGTGCCCACTGAATAAAAGAATGAGAAGTAGCAAAGAAAGAGGAAAAAGGAAATAAATGAATGAAACAGTAGGTCTGTGTTCTGGCTAGACCATTTTATATTATAATGCCAAAATAATTTTCCTCCGAAGCATCACTTACAGTTAAATGGGTAATGTAAGCAGCTTTTGCAGGATAGAGCTCTTTGCAGGAGGGAGTTTTCTGCAGGAAGCCCCCTTTGCCTTGTCACTAGCCTTGAATCAGGCGTTAACCTTAAATCAGGAGATGCGCTACTCATCCCCAGCCCTAGTGCACCTTTCAGATCTTCTGATCATACAATAACTTGCCTAACCTGTTGGTTCTTTCCGTAGATCAAAGACACAGATATGGAGAATAAGTAATTAACAGATGACCAGGTCTCTTCCCTAGCTTCCCCTTCAGTCATCTCACGAACCGACTGCATGAACAAGATAGCATCTAAGGAAAGGTCACAAGAAGTCGAAAATTCTGCGTGTGGTGGGAGATGGCAATGATCCCCTATCTCAATGATTGACTGAGATTACTTGCCTTTTTCCTTTTAAAAACTTTCACAGCTGAGCAGAATCTTCAGAGATGGCTTTTGGGGGACACTGAGTCCACCATCTCCCCAGAATGCTGGCGTTCTGACCAAAAGCAATATTCCTTTATGCTAACATTTGCATCTCTCTCAGGTATTGATTTTCTAGCAGAGAGCAGTTGGAACCAAGTTTGGTAACAGAAAAAGTACAAAGTATATCTTAAAGGCATAAATTTTTATGGGCTTGCTTTCGTGCTCTATTTCTTTCCTATCAAGCACTCCAAAAATCTATTAGTGCAATCATATTGTGCAATACAGTTGCCCCAATTCTGGATGTTTTTCATAACATTATGTTAGAAATATAATATAGAACAAAACATAGTATTTCAGAAGGAAAGAATAAAAGCACTGAGTTTTGAAGCCATTTGAACTATTTCCAATATCAAAATTTAATGTCTGCAAAATATGCTAAATTTGCATAATAGTTCACTTGGCTAAGATTTTTTTTGTTATAAAGCAAAGAAATTTAGTATTTCTCATTCCTGATCCATCTCCTACCTGGTCACTGTGAAGTCTTACCTGATCAGATCTATCTGTTGGTGACACTAGCAGCTGCAGAGCTGCCAGTCTATCAGCTGGTGTGGACTCAGCCATCCCAGGATACTGGGTCCAAAAGAGTAAAGGGAAAGCATTAGCCACTCAAGCAGACATCTCTTACGTAGGCATTTCTTTAGAAAACGGTAGCTTTTCAAGAGCCAGCTCTTAGGACTTGCAAATGTAGTAGAACTTCACTAGCTGAGGGTGGAGTTGACTGTCTGAGTTGCTTCTTCCTTTGACGCTGCACATTGCAGAAAAGTCAACACTTATTAAAGTCGTGAGACAGAGCCAACGCCTCTATTTGGATAAAGATTTTCATTGCTTTATTTCTTGATGTTGTCCATGGCTTCTCTAATCTACATCGTTCTCCGTTTCTTTGAATAACTTTTAGGGTATATTCCCATCCCTTGTATTTTTGTTGAATTAAACAAATTGCAAGTGGTTGGTTTGGGTGTCATGTACTTTTAATAGACATCTTTGGTTGCAAACATGAGAAAAAGTTGAAAAAAAGCAGGTGCAACATATAAATGGATTTAGGAGTTGAATACAGGAAAATGGTCATGTTTTTGTCATCAGGATTCAGTAAAAAAAAAAAATAATGAAAAAATTTGATGGGGAAATTTTTGAAGATAAGTAAATTCAAAGACTAGAGAGCATACTCTCAGATTCTTTCTAGAAAAAAAAAATAGGATGTACATTTTGACAGGATTGAAAAAACCCATATGAAGAAAAGATGTTGGAAAGAGGCATCAGTGATCCACTTTGCATCAATACTGCTCCTCCTGTACTTCCGTGATCTTTCACACTACATAAGGGTCCAGATTATTTAGATACAATACACGTGGTTTGTTTTAGGATATAAAAAGATTTTATGAAATTTCCAGGCAAGCCAAGATGTAAGCCACAGTGATCTTGCCTTTTCTAGCCTGGCCAGATTTTGTGATGTTACGATTTGTATTCACGTATTTCGTCCACCGTACTCTTTATTTTGTTTCTCTGAATGTGTCATGTGTTTAGGATCTGCTTCATTAGCTATACTGGAATTTTTCTGAGGGCAAGCATTTGAAGATAATGATGATCTATATTCTACCTGTAATAGCAGGACATAAAGTAGGAACTGAAGGAAATAAAAAGGAATGGCATCAACAGATAATCTCTCTTCTGGTGGCAGTGATAATGCTGCGGTTGAATGAGACTTTTGTCACTGATGTCTGTTTGTTCACCTTTGGTACAGAAAATTTTAGTAGAATTTAAGAATGCTGAATCTAGGTAATACTTTAAAACTTCAGTTTGAGCTTTGAATTTTATTAGTAATAAAAGCAGTGACAGAAGAGATAAAGTGAGGTACTCCAGATCCCACGGATAATTAGACTATAAGAGGAGACAAGAGGCCAGAATGCAAATAGCTGGCTTTGGATCAATTAAAATGCCAAACAGGAGGGCAAACAAAATGGAAGGGTAGGATTCAGAACTGTTAATAGAACTATTTCAATATATTTCTGTTTTTTTTTCTCATTTTCTTGTGAATGTTGAAAGATTATCTTTTTGGCCAGCCTATGTGCCTTGAAATTCTGCCATGTAGGATTTTTTTTTTCAATATTTATATTGAGAATCACTGAAACAGAAACCAAACACTTCCAACTGAGTTGGACTCTTCTACTAAATTCTACCTAATGTTCCAGCCAGCAGGGAAATTACAGAACATTTAATTTGGTCAGCTTAAAAGTTCTTAGCTGTCTTCTTCTTTTCTTTTCTTTCTTTTACTTTTTCCCCTCTTAGTTTTGCAGAGAGGCTTGAGATTTATTTTAACCTAATTATTTTTGACAGGCCAACTGTACCCAACAGGATGAAATTATAACCTTTTCAGTTAATTGTTGTGATTATCTGCTTAGCATAATATGCTTGCCTGTCACATTAAGGAGATGCCTGCTGTGGGGATGCAGCTGGTAGTTAGGTGTGAAGGGTGTGTCTTAAAATTTCATTAAAAAAAAAAAATCTCAAAACATGGACGCTTTAGAGAATGGAAGAGAAAATCAGCAGCTGGGTAAGTGGTCAATAAATTAAAGTTTTTCTGCAGAGGAAAGAATGTTTAGACACTTTCCCAGTCTGACTTTTTATGTCTTAAGGACTAAAAAGAGAATAGTGAATTGGGGGTTGGGTGGCACATTCTGAGTCATTTTCCAAGAGAATGCCGCAAGGACCCAGCTGTCTAGGTTAGGGTGGAGGGTGAGGAGTGGAAGAGCTCTTCCTGAAGGAATCTGGTGGAGCATACATAGTAGAGAAAGGAACCAGTTATAGTTAAGTCACTGAAGTATCCTCAGTGACTTCTTTCTAATGGCAAGAGTAAAGCGGTCTTGCAATAAATGGAAATAAGAGCATAAAGGGGAAACGGATGGTGCAGAAAAGAAGAATGACCACCAGGAAAAAACATAACCTGAGAAAGGGCTGCTTTGGGACATTGTTTCCATCTTCTCGATTTTATCAGAGGACAATGTTGTCTTTTATTGTGGTCCAGGTACATTTATGGAGTGAAGGACTATCAGGACATTCATTAATATATATTTTTTCCCATGGGGCGATAGTAATGTCCACATTACAATTTCAATTTCTATTAGCTAAGGACAAGGAGAATCAGAGCTCGTGATTATATATAGGTCCAGGACCAGGAAATCTCATGTCTAAAGACTCTCTTGGCGTTTGCTATAAGAACAGGAGGCTTCGTTTTATAGGTCCACCCTTGAAACTATAACCTTATTCTAATTGGCTTCAATATTATTCATAACTCAAAGATAATTAAAGTGTGCTCAAGACTTTAGAGAGGGCACCAGAAGTCAAACCCTTACTTAGGGCTCCCTGATATATTGCTTCCATGGTGTCTGACCACAGAAAATGTCAGTATAATATCTTTGGGGCTTTGTAGCCCAATAATCTTGTCTAGTTTCCTTAAAGCAGTTGGGAAGTTTTTCCTTTCTCGCTTCTAAAACACAGAACAGAAGAGGAAGTTGCCTAAGACCTCACATTTGAAGAAGTTTCTTAAACACGGTACAGATAAAAGTGGGCTTATTTTTTATCAAACATGGTGGGTACATTGCACGACTTTGCAGACAGAAATGATTAGTCCATTCATAGAATGTATACTTATTGTTTACTTGCTGTATGCCAGACATCATATTTCTTTCACTGATCTGTGTTTTGGATCCAAGTTCACATAACAAGAAGAAATCAGGATGAGGTTGTGGGTTTCATGTAAAAAAAGAATAAACAGAAACCTCAATTAAATAGAGTCGAGAGGCCCGAAGGGGGAGCTCTTACACACTGTGACAACAGCAGAGCCCAACAGGAAGAAGAAAGACTCCTCATTTCCTGACAAGGACTCAGCCAATAAGAAGCCATAGGCTTTTTGTTTCCTATAGCCCCAGCTTCCTTTTCCTCTCTATATAAGTTTTCCTTCCCTTGCCCTTTGGGGGCTTATATGTGGCTCACCTTGGTTTTAGATCCTGAATTGCAATTTTCTGCTGATCCCAAATAAACCCGTCTTTGCTGGAGAAATAGCTGGCTATTTGTTTCGGGCCAACAATAGTACATTAATCCATTTGGTATGTTGATAATAAAGCTCAAAAGGACAATTAAGGTAAATTTAGTCCTAGCAAACTTCCAAAAAATGTGAACTTGGTTATAAGAGGCACCAGATGTGAATGTGAGATGAGGTCAGAGGGACAGGGAAGTCCCGGTGATTGAGCACATGGACTATGGAGCCAGGTGGGCTGAGTTTGTTCTTGCCACACCATTTGCTACCTGGGTGACTGCAGTGTAAGTCCTGATGGTTGTTTTTTGTTTTCTTTTGTTTTTGTTTCTTCCTTTGTAATGCAAGTGCTTGACTTAAGCTTTGATTGTAGAAACATCAATTTCAAAGAGGCATCTTCTTCAGAGAAAGATGGCTATTTCAATAAACATGTCACTAAGACACCTAACAAGACACTCGCACACGTTTGCTTCCCTTTCCCACCATTTTGGACTTTTCTGGATTAGGAGTTTTAGATCACAGGAGAAATATTTATAAGAGTCATCATCTTATTTTCAATAAAGTCAAACTTGAGACTGCTACATGGTTATTTGGAGCTTCTCATTGAACCAAGGGGCAAATAATAGGATTACTATACAGGCTGCATTGATTTATCATTATCAAATAAAAATAAAATGTTGCCAATAAAGTCAGGGGGAACCAAGAAACCCAGGGCATTCTCTGGGGTACCTCATAGTACTTCCATATACAGTAGTAAACATTAAAGCAAGATTATAGAAATCCAGTAACAGCAGGGCCAATAAGTAATCAGAACCTTCAGGAACAAATGTTTAGGTCAAACATATGGGTAACAACCACCAACCAGATGAGGTATTGGCTGAGGCAAAGAGAATATGGCATAGGTCATAGATTAAGGAGGTTACAAATATCAACTATGTGAGAAGTGTTACAATTACCACTGTAGATAATAGTATATCTAAATGGGCTTATAATTAGTCACATATTTGACTCAGTGGGGAAATGAATGAGTGGATATTCACATTTATGAAAGTTAACTGCTAGGGGAGGGTACAGCTCAAGTGGTAGAGCACATGCTTAGCATGAACAAGGTCCTGGGTTCAATCCCCACTTCCTTTTCTAAGAATAAATAAATAAATTAACCCAATTACCTCCCCCCACCAAAGAAAAATAAATAAAATAAAATAAAATAAAGTAAAGTAAAATAAAATAAAAAACTTGAAAAAAAGAACTTAACTTACTCATCTAAACTTTAAAAAAAAAAGTTAACTGCTTTTTGTTGTGTGGAAACGCGATATTGTTAGGGTTATTCTTTGGAAGTTGAAATAGGGGAAGATTAGTGGGTATGAAAATGCATTGCTAGGAGTGGACTGTGCCAAATGATGTCTGTATTCTTTCAGCTTCATATTTACCCTTCTTTACTTTTCCCTTGCCTACCAAGGTGGAAGACTGTAAATTAAGTCTTTCCAAATTCACTTGCCAGCTGACTTCCTGTCAAATTCAGCCAATGGGAGATGTTGGAGTGAGATTGGGGGTTAAAAGAAAGGGAGGGAGGGAAGAGGTACTTTCTTTTAGTTTCTGGCAGTGCTTTCTAAAGTGGCAATGGTACCGCTGTCAGAAAACGTGGAGACGCTCTAGCAATGGTTATTGGCAGGCTGTGTGCCTTGGTTCCAGATATAAGGTAACTCACATCCAACCACACCAGTTTCAGTGGGACAAAGATCATGGGCTCAGGGTGGCAGCAGACCCTTGTTTCCTCAGCCCTATGGGAGGTAGCAGCCACCTTCAGTTACAAATTTAGGAATACACTTGTCTTCCTCTTTTACCCCTCCAGATCTTCCATCTCCTTTTACCCAAATCTTTGCAATAAATTCAGTTTCTAAAAATACCTGGAATTTTCCTTATTAGGTGTGGACTGACCTAGCCTCACACAGCCTCACATGGCTTTCAGTGTTCCACCATTCCCTCACTGTGCTGTTTGGAGTACTTAAGACGATCTCAGAACAAGGTCAAAGTGATAGAGTAGGGAGAGGTGGCACGGATTTAGTCCCACCAACTCATTTTTTGGTTCCTTTCTACTCAGTTCTAGGCCTCTGTCCCTCACTGTCTGATTATTTCTGCAGCCTGCTAAGCAGAACTGGGAACCATCTACTTGAAAGGTGAATCATTAACTCAAAGTACTCATAATCAGCACTATGGTGTTTCTGAAGTCATCTTTTACATTTTCTCTGTACCTCTGGTTTAGGAGATGGCATTATTGCATTCTACTTTTCTAGAAGTTTTCCCACATTGGCTTTTCAGAGAGAGGGTTGCCAAATAATACACAGAATACCTTGTTAAATTTGAATTTCAGATAAATATTGCCTGGGACAGACTTTGGAAAAATTGGAAAAATTAAAATAAAATATTATTTTACATGGAATTCAAATTTAATTGGATGTCTTTGAGATATATATACATATGTATACATAAGTGTGTTTGTGTATATGTATACAAATATATATATATCTGTATCTCTATATGATTTTCTTCTGTTTTGCTGAATCTGACAACTCTAGTCTGAGAAGTTCAGCAAAGACTTCCGCTAAGAACCTCTTGTGCTATAACAGTAGTATACGAGGCTTTATACTATACAGGTCTAAGAACAGTTTGAATGTGTATAATCTTCCAAAGGTGAAAGATATTAAAGATAATAGACTTATCAAATCCTACGTTCCTTTTCTAGGTTCTTTCAGTCAAATCGAAGGGGATGGCATCTAACACTCTACGCCGACGGTCCTCAAAGAGTTGCCCTGACTAGCAGCATCAGCATCACTCGGGAACTTGTTAGACATAAAGATATTTAAGTCCTACTCAGACCTCCTGACTCAGAAATGTGTTTTGACAAATGCTCCTGGAAATTCTAATGCAAGCTGGAGTTTGAGAACCACTGCCCTACTATAGTCAAATCTGGGGCAGCTGTAAGATTACTTCCTATTTCTCTACTCATGTTGGAAGTTTTCATTTATGAGTATAGTATTTCCTACTCTATCTGTGGCTAGTCCCAGCATATGTTTTATTACAGCTCCTTGGGCAGGCACTATGAATTTATTTCCCAATTCATTTTTGAGTGTAGGTTCAACTTCTCATCCCCGACCTTGGAATCTCACTAAAACTTACTTTCTCTAGAATAATGTGTTGTATTCTGAAGTATCCTTCCTTACAACCTACAATTTCTTCAGCTCTACATTTCCTTCGGAGATGGATCAAAAAGGACTAGGCTGATGGTGCGTGAAAAGAGCCTCATGTGTTAATCTTGGTACCGTAAATTTACATCTGAAAGCACTGAAATTCATTAGCCGAAGAGTCTCTATAATGATAAAATTTAAGACACTGTAGAAGGTTTTTAAGTTGAATAAATTATTTTGGTTAAGAAAGATTTAACAGTGGCCTGCAAATCACATTGAAACAAGTAACAGTTTATTATGTCTATGCGTAAATTGCGCTTTTGGTCTGTTGCCTTAGGGAAATCTGAGACATCAAATTCTTCCGCCAAATCCATTTGGGTTGATACGGAGATTCTGATAGACACTGTTTGAATTCACCGAGAAGTAATCTCATTTTCCCATAGGTAAACAATTCTTGAAATAAAGTCATTATAAATTATAGTGAGGCTATTTACCATCAACACACACCCCCTTAATTAGGTGTTGACTGGATAGATTGCAAGACAGCATTGGGTCAGGTCAACATTAGAAAAAGAGTGATGAAGGGTTGCTTGGCAAGAGGCCAGTTCTGATGAATAAAATGAAAGTGATTTCCCTCTTCCTGCAGAGACAGGATTCAGGCTTGCAGGACAGATGCTTTCCCTGAGAGTCAGGAGTCTTGGGCAAAGCATGGGCTGAAGGATTGGCCTCAAAATGTGTGGATAACTGATCAATCTTATTACTAAAATATAATATTTTCATTAAAAGAATGAGATAGCGTTTTTCATCTATCTTTTTGGCAATTTTTTAAATAAATGAAGGGTTTTTGGACTATCAAGCGTGTAAAGAGGTCTAAATTCTCAGATTCTTCTTAAAGGAATGTTAGTTACCACAATTTTATAAAGCTTAATTTGATTATATACATCAAAGGCCTTTCAAATATTCCCTTTGACTCAGTAATTCAATCTACTGTAATTTGTCTTAAATAAATAACCAGAGGGTTATGTACAAGGAGTTTTTTAGACTTTTTAAAATAGAGAAAATTTAGAAATAGCTATCTTGAATGTCTAACAGCAAGACAATGGCTAAATAAATTACGATGCTTATAAGACAAACTTATTATATGGCTGTTCCTATGATACAGTGTGATAAAATTCTTACGATGTAATGTGAGACAGAAAGGGAGGATAGCATATTGTATATATAAATGTCTCAGTTTTGTGTATATATGCATAAGTATATTTATAATAAAATGGAGGAGAATAAAACATAGAAAAATGCTGATAATCACTTTCTCTAAATGCTAGACTTAGTATCATGTTCCTAAATATATGTTTCCTCTGTGTTTTCTAATATTTATACATCAATAATTAATTATATTTAAAATCCAAAATATACCATATACCATTTTACTTAAAAATCTATTAAAAATTTATTGAAATTTTCCCCAGGAACCTCTTGGTTAAGCCTAATAATTAATTTATTCATTATGTTATAAAACTAACATATGTTGAGTGCCTATAATGTGCTAAGCACAATAACACACATGTACTCATGCACATTCCCCACAAATTATCTCAGGGAGTGATAAATATTTGGTATGAAAAATAAAGGGGTAGAGAGTGATGGAGTGGGGATTCTATGTTTTTGGGTGGTGAAGGAAGACCTTTAATAGGAGACTTGTAGGGAAAGAAGAAGCCAGCTGTGTAGCTTTCTGGGGTAGAAACATTCTAAGCAGAGAGAAGGGCAAGTACAAAGGGCCTGGGGTTGAGAGTGGGCTTGGTGTGTTCAAGGTGGACAGTAGGTTGACATGACTAGAAAAAAACTGAACAAGGTAAAAGTTAGGTAACAGGCAAAAATGAAACTGAAGTCAGACTATATAGGAGCATGTAGGCCATGAAGAAATTGGATTCTCCTTTGAGTGAGAATGGGACACCACTAGAGAATTCTGAATAGAGGAATGACATTATCTGACTAGTTTCCAAAGGATTAACTAACTACATTATGAACAAAGAAGCAGTAGAAGGGGCCAAGATGGAAGAAAGGAGGCTTTCAATATAATTCATGTGAAGGATAAAGATGATTCTAACATCCAGGTTAGCAATGGAGCAAGTGAGACATGCTCAGATTCTGGGTGTAGCTGAAAATACAGCCAACTGGGTTTTTTGATGGCCTGGGTGTAAGTAACAAAAGAGAGCAGTCAGGATCATGCCAAGATTTTGGTTTGACCAACTTGAAGAATCAAGTTGCCTCTACTGAGATAGAGAATACTGCGGGAGGAACAGATTGGTAGATCGGGAGGGACGGACAGAGAATCAAGAAGCTTGTTTCGGATGAGTTTAGTTTAACGTACCTATTAGACATGCCAGTAGGGATACCCAGTAGAAGACAGCTGGATACAAGCATCAGAGGTATATGGAAGAGGATGTGACTGGTGATACATGTTTGACCACTGAGGTTTTTACAAAGTATTTAAAGGGATAAGACTAATAATCTCATACTAAGATGTTATTAATCTCATAAAGTAAACTAAAGTGTTGATCAAAGATGTAGGACTTGTCTGAAGACTGAGCCTTAAGGCTTAAGGCTGTTTCTTCTGCTGTGCCTGCAATCTCCACTCCTACCTCCCTTAATCCTCAGGGCCATGATCCCAATAAGGAATGCCAGGATTGCTATCATTCCTTTAAATCAGCATTCCAAGTCCTGCCGCCTTTACCTACCATTTGAGTGCTTGCTCTTTTCTTGAACTTACTAAGTAATGTAAACTCATTAGCTTATTTATGGTTAACCATAATCCTATGAAGTTGGCAGTATGATTTCCATTGAAGAATTGAGGAACTGATGACTTAGAAAAATTCAAGTCCACTGGTATTTAAGTAGCATGGGTACCATTGCAAATACCATTGCCCTTCCCATGCAATGTGGCACCTAAAAGTTGTGTGGGCTTACTTTTTTAATGCTTTTCTCCCTCTTCTAGAAATTACATATGCTTTCACTCCCCCTGTTCGGAAATGTTGGTGGCAAGAAAGTCAAGCTACATAATTGGCTTTAAATGGTACAAATTTTGTGACAATGGATACATTGAAGTGTTCTGTCCTTTCTCTGACCTATGTTATGCTCTCCCCCAAATTGATTGGCCCCGGACCTGAAATGGTTGCCTTATGTTAGTTTGATCGTATGAAGCGAGTACTTGGGGTTTTAAAGATTTAAAATCAATGAGCAGTTTGAGACAAAGAGGACTGATCAAATGAGAGGTATGCGACCTCAATTTCTTCAATCTATCTGAAGTTGACTTCGTTTTCCTTTAGGAAGATAAGAAGTATTAAAGCTGAAGTGGAAAGGTGTACTTTTGCTGTACCCAGATGATGTGTTTGAGCTGCTTGACCTGTCTTGGGGAACAGAAAGGCCAACTGAATGGCATGATGACTTCTAAGGAAGAGGAACATTCAAGTAGATAAGACACAATGGGATAACCTCTGTTAACAGTGTGCTATGTGTTTATTTTACATGCAGTTAACAAAACAATGGAATAATACTGTTTTTATTTTGCAATTTGCAAGTTTAAACATTATTTTCCCCCTTAAGCTTTATTTTCTGAGCATCTTTTGACTTGTGAGCATCTCTATTAAAAACAAAGTTAAATTTTTTTTACGTAGCATTACATGGTATGAATGTAATTATATCTATTTCTATATGCATATTCCTTTTTGATATGTAGGTTACTTAAAATTTTTTAATTGTGCATAATAATAGGATGTGTATATCATTACGTGTTAGTATTTGCAGTTATCTATGATTATTTCCTTAAAACAATTTCCTACAGATTGAATTTCTGATTCGTTCTTAAAAGTCAATCATTTCTCCATGACCCATGTAATTACCAAGTCACAATTATTAAAAGTGGGGAACTTTCCTTGAAGTTCAAAGGAAGTAATGCAAAAATTGTCATTTATCTGGCTTTCTTGTGTGGGGGTCTGAGGTTAGAATGAGGCATGGTAATAGGTGAATTTCCCAGGCAACAGAAACTTTATTTTCTAAGTTCTGACATGTTGTCAATCATTGTTTAGAGTCATCAGTATAAACATTCAGCTCCTTTCAATTATTCTAAGTGTTCTTTATATTCTGTATGTAGCACATTTTATACACACACATCTGATACCTCAATAAGTTATAGGGTGATGGTCAGTGTGCATCACAAAAGGGGAAGTTATCTCTATGGATGCTTGGGTTTGCAATAATAGTTTATGCAGAAATAATTCCATCAAATGATCACAAAGCTAACTAATGACAAATCTATTTCTAGACCCGCTCTACCCTACTGCTGCGTTTTCTCACATCCATTAGAGTTTTAGTCTCATAAACAAATCATCATCTTTTAAAGTTAAATGGCTTTCAGTGACAGGTATAGGTAATTCTGGTGAAATATGTGAGTGAACAATGTAGATTTTTAAAAAGTAACTGATGAAATAGAAAAGTTATGTGTAAACTGAATTTTATTTTTAACTGTTTCTAAACTCATTTTTAAGTTATAAAATGTAGCATATTTTAAATATACAAAGATAGTGGCTCTTTAAAAAATTTATTTAAAAAAATCCTTTGTGATCACTAGATGTTTCCTCAGGTCTATTCCAGTACCAACATTTTTTTTTTTTTTTTTTGGAATAAAGAAGTTCCAGACATAGAGGATGCTGGCATTTCACAGATAATGCTCTAGTAAGTGACAATTCCGTACATCTTTGTGATGCTGTTCTAGAGAGCCACAAGGGAGAACCATTGCATTTTCATTTCAGGTATTTCCAGACTGATGGGATTTAATAAATCATGCAACTTGGAATGTGGACAAGTTAGTAAGGTAATGAACAATTTTTTTTTGGAGGGGGGGGAAGCTTTTAAAGATTGCTTTCCAGGAATAAAAATGAAGAGAAATCAAAAAGGTTGATGAAGAGGTCTGAATTTGATTACTTTCTCTTTCTTAACCATTTTTTGGGTCCAATTCCAGACATTTAATGGATGGCACTAAGTAAGTCATTAAACACTAGAGCCAGAAGGGGCTCTTAAAAACCATTTAGTTTGAGCCTCCCATTTTATAGATTATGACACTGAGGCCCGGGGACTTCCTAGGGGACATTGGCAAGTGGTGACACATGTAGAATTAGAGTCTAGGTCTCCTGTTTGTCAATCCAGAGCCCTTTCCACATGGCAGCTTTCTTGTGGGACACACAGCCAACTGAGCAATACTGGGTTTTACTTTCACTGAAGGGTCATGTTGGATTGATTTCGCTTGACGATGGTTGAGTAGATAAGCTATATTAATGGTCTCTTCTCTCGAAAGCCAGGCTTTACGCTGTGAAGGAATAGACTGCATCACTTATCCCCTCCTGTCTGCGGTCCCCATTTTCCTTTTATCTGTCTGCAAGACGATTTTTGTTAGAGGCATTTAATTTTCAGGCCCTGTCTGTGATTGGATCTATAAGTCTTTCCTTCCACCCCCTCTTCTTTTTTGTCTGTGCCTACACATTCTCTTTATCTCCGTTGTCATTAGATATTTCATTTGCTGGACGCTTTTCTCATTTGTAACCTATCACTTGATTTTATTATTTTCTTTCAATCTCAGGCTTATTGTGAGTAATGTGTTTCTCTCATACTGTTTCTCCCAGGGAAATAAAGAGGAAATACAAGACAGGGGAAGAAAACATCCTTTCTGTAAAGAGTGAAAAACCAATCTCACTGCGGCGGGCAATGTGTCTTCTTTTTCTTCATCTTTAGTTTTGTAAATCTTTCTTAAGGTAAATGAAGAGTAATCTCCTGAATCCCAGATCAAACCTAAACTCTCAGAGATTTCCCAGCTACTAAAGGGCTCTTTAGTATTCCCTCTGTCCACTGAAAATACCACACAAGAGACTTGTCAAAATAAATCCACAGAAAATTAAGCGGAACGAGGACTAATTAATTTACCACCTCCTGTGCCAGTACTTCATTTAACTTCGAACTATAATGTCAAGCTTATTAAATAACACATTAATTGATGTATTCATAGTAGAGCTATCATTTAAAGAAATCGTATTGGGAGATTGGCTGACTGTCTTGATATTCTGTTGCTCAAGATGGGTGTGGAAATAATTTCTGAGCCACACAAGGCAAGTAGTTCCATTGCTTTCTGACGGCATCTCAAGTTCTGATTCTCAGCCCTCATCATGATCTGAATGGCCTTGACATGAGGGCGAACACTCCATCATCTTGGAATACTTTTAAAATCAAATATATACATACCAATGAGAGTAGAGACTTGCAATCAGTGATATCAGTGACGGTCTGTAATGAAACGTGTTGCAAATAATTGTCTATAAGCTCTAAAGACATAGCAACTTTGCACAAGCTTCACCATGTCAGACACCTGTAGGACGATGTCTTCAAGAAGCAAATGCACACCATCCACTTACAAGCACTTCTGAGAATGGCATAAAATAGATGAAAATCTTCACTTATACTTTATTCTATTCATCTTTTGAGCAGAATAATGTCATCTTATTTATGTCTATCTCTCAAGTCCCTTTTTGTGATGATTCACAAAGTTCCAGATAAATAGAATTTACTCAGCATTTTTAAGTGTTGCCTCACAAAATGTTACCACCTTATCGTCAAACTCAGTGTCAACATAACTAGGTGGTTTCAGAATATGTCTCTCCTTCTTCATCTCATCCACCATTTCCTTCTCCCTTTGTCCATTCTTTACACCCTTGGATTCTCTAGGTGCTTTCATAACAAGTTCATCTCTTAACACTAAAGACGTACTATTCTGGATCTAACTTCTCAATTCATTTACTTAAACCACACAACTTAGAATAATCCTTGAATCGACTCTTTTTCTTGTATCTCATGTCCGATTGGTCAGTAAGTTCCGCAGGTTCTGCCTTCAGGTTCTTACACGGCAATACACGGTGATACAAGCTGTCATTTTTTCTCACGTGGCTGATCGCAGTAGTCTCCTAACTAGCTTCCCTGCTTCCTTACTTACCCTGTATTTTTAGTACAGAGCCCAAAGCAAATCTTTTGGGATGTAAGTCAGATCGCGCCACGGCTGTTCTTGGACTTGCCAGTGACCTTCCACGTCACTCAGGGGAAACGTCCTTGCAACGGTGGATGGGTCCTTACGTGATATGCCTTCCCACTGTTTCTCTAATCTTAGCTCCTTCCACTTTTGCCCTCTCTGCCTTCTCAGCTGTTTCTTGGACACGTCAGACGTGGCCCTGCCTTAGATCCTTCCCACGTGTCATTTTCTCTGCCTGGGATGATCTTATTCCTAATGTTTGGGTGGCTGGCGGGAACATTTTCTTTAGGAGCTGCTCAGTTGTTACAGTATCGATGGCATCTTCATTGAGGTGGCTACCTCCTTAAAGCAGTAGCCTCAGCCTCTGCTACAGCCTCTGTTCCTACTTACTTTGCTTTATCCCCCCACAGCACGTATTATCCAACTAGATCTATTTATTCATTTGCTGTTTTGCTTCCCTTGTGCCTGCAGGAAGATAAATTCCATGAGAGCAAGGATTTGTGTTTAGCACATAGAGAGAACATAATAAATATTTATTGAAAGAATAAATGAACAAATAAAAGGAAAGATGTTAGTCAAGTGTTTAAAAACAGTCTTTAGTGTAAATCTATGTAGGATCGAGTGGCTGTGTAATCATGGGAAAAGAACTCCTCTGTAAGAGGGCACAATGATATCGATTTCCTAGGCCAGTTGTATGAATTAAATGGTTTATAAGGTAAAGAGTTGATCGAAGTGTCTACCAGTAGCAAATGCTCACATAGAGTGATGCTACTGCTGCCTCCCTTGCTGTTCTTTGAATTTGCATTTTCTTTTGAGAATATTGGAGCAAGCACTGATCCCTCCTCGCAGGGGGAGATGAGGACACGGCCACCTGCCTCTTTCCCTTCTCCAAAGACGTCTTAATGGTGGCACTAGCTGTCATCTGGACTTAGAAGGTAATATTTTGTTGTCGCAGAACTGTTGTCAGATATTTTATCCCTGTGATGCACATCTCATTTTACTAAGCCATTGATTAAAATCAACGAAGATACAGCCTCTGACCTTGGTGACTTTTCGCCACTGAAATCAAATCAAAGCAGGGACTCCAGAAAGCTAAAAGAAAATAAGTCTTTAAAATCCATTTGAAGTCGATATCTTCGAGGAGACACTAGAGTTTCTGGAATGAAGATGTTTATTATCGCTGCCAGAAGAGTGACTGCGTCATTTATCTTGCATCTTTTTTTTTCCCAAAGGAAAAACACAGCGTGATCTTCAGTTCATATATCCCTGCAATTAAAGAGTTAAAGTTCTAGGAGCAAAAATTTAAAACTTTCCACTCTCTCTCCACCTTTGTTATCACGTTTTGTTTGTAGAGGGCAGTGGAAGTGGGGCTTGGTTATTAGGAATAATGCTAACATCTAAAGAAAGGAGAAATAGAAGAAAAGGCAGAAACACACTTTTGACCTAATAACCAAATCTTTGAATTGACTTAGGTTTGCCAAATCTATTTTCCAGCTCAAGTACACTTTATAATGCACTGGTGGACTCCCTTGTCAAAATAGGTCAGTACGATTGTTTGGGAAGGGTCTTGGCACACAGTATCGACAGACACAGCTACCCCAGGAAGAACCAGAGCTCGCTAAGTAAGTGTTAGCTCTGAGTTAGGCACTGTTCCAGATTTTGATACATGTTACATCAAAAGCGCCTCACAGCAATGCCATGAGTTAGATGTTATGCTATTTGTCATATTCTGTTGGTGCAGAAAAAGGAGGGGGGGAAGGCAGGATGGTGTAACTAACAAGGGGCAGAGTCTGGATTTCATAGTGAATCTGCCTGGATAATAAGGTCTAGGATTTTGCTCCAATGCCTCGCAAAAGGAAACTGAATCACTTGGAAACACGCCTGATAGTAGATGGATTTACAATTTATTGATGGCATGGAAAGGGTCAGTGGATCAGGACTGGTGATCTTCCCAGCCACATGCAAAGGAATGTTTGATCCCACCTGTCTGTCAAATTTGGTTTTGACTTTGGGTTAGTGGCTACCTCATCAAGACACATTCTGGTGTGAACAGATATGTCTTTCAATATCAATGTCCTTTTTATTTTTCTGTGATAAATATGATCTCAACATCTTAGTGGCTTATGACAATAAACATTTATTTTACTCTGGATGGGCATGTGATCTGGTTGATGGAGGCAGGACTTGGTGGATCCTAGCTGGACTCTAGGCTTCTGGTTGAGCTCTGGTGTCTGTCTTCATCATCCAAAAGGGATTCCTCTCATGGTGGATTTCAGGAGTGCAAGAGACAGAGCAGTTTCATGTAATGCTTATACACCTTCCATTCAGAATTGGTCCCCTGTCACTTCCATCCACATTCCACTGGCCAACCAAATTTCCATCAGTGGCATGGAAATATAGTCTGCACCATAGCGGAGGCCCTGCAAAGCTCCATGTCAAAGGCCTGGGAGTATAGTTCTAACACAGGGAGGGAATAAAGAAGCGAGAATAACATGGAAACAGTTTCTGCAAACTAGCATTGACTCCAAAGCCCTCACTCTTATGGCCTGGCTTTATCACTAAAATGTAGGTGACAGCATTTATCTCATGGATATAAAGTGAGGTACTGTATGTACAATCTGCAGGGAATACCATCGGGCATTGTACTCCATCAGCGGTAGCTTTTTTATTGTTTTTCATGTGGCACTTTTATTATCTTTACCTTATTAGTTCTTTCATGCCACTTTGATTCATGTGAATCAATAGATTCTTGTTCACTTGTTTTACTCTTAACAAAAATTATTAAAATAAATAGTTGTCAAATTGCTACTCTGGGTTGGCCTTGCCAAGTACTAACTAAATCTGTCTGGTTTTCATCTGCTTGCTTGCTGAATTTTTGAGCGTCTGCATATTCAGATTCGTGGTGGCAGGTGATTTCTTCTCTAACTTGCTGCGGTTAGTTTAATTTCTTACCATGGCTTTGCCTGACTGTGAGTAGCTTTTCGTGGCATTTAATTCATTTTGATCACAATGAAACCTGTGAAGTTAACTTATTCAGACCTTTCTGGTTTTCTTCGTCAAGTTTGCTGTTTCCCTACGATTCAAACCACTTGCTGTGGCAGAGCAAAGAAAACCCAATGCAAACTGGCTTAAACAAAAGGTGAGCTTACCTGGAAATTCCAGGGGTAAGGACAGGCGTCAGGGACAGTTTATGGAAGAATTAAGTTTCTCTTTCTTACCCTTCCTGATATTCATCTTGTCGACCCGATTCTATTCTCATTTGGAAAAAATTTCCCCCTTTTGGAAGCCAGATGGCCTCAGCAGCTCTATACTACATACTAGCAGTGAAGTTGCTCTTTCCCGGAAGTTTCTGCTCCAGTTTCACTGCATATGACCGGGTCTATTGGGAAACAAGTCCATCTCTGAACCAATAACCATAGGTTGGAAAAGGATTCCGATTGGCTTAAGTCTAAGTTACATGCTCCACTCCAGGAACTGAGGACTGACTTAGTCTTATCTGAGTTCCTGGGCTAAAAGCTGGGGAAGTGTGGTCCTCACAAATCAAGACTGGGAGACAGAAACAGCCATCAGTGTTGGGAGACAAAAACAACAGCGACAAAAACAAAAACAAAAACAAAACAAAGTTTACTATGTACTCTGTTTTTATTTTCTTTTATCACTTTCAAGGCATTCAGTCTAAACAATGCTCAGTCTAAAAATTCAGCCATTGCCGAGTAAATCTATCCGTATAGACAGAGATTCTGTGCTTTACAGCTGTCTCTCTCCTCTCCACCTGTGTCAATGCCCAACAATAAATCTCATTGGATGACTGAGATTATCTACATTTACTCCACTGCACAGAAAACTGAGATTTTTGTCTTTGTAGGTTCATGGACTCTAGTGCTAAATGAACAATCTTTAATTTCTGCCAAGATTTAAAATCTGGCCAACAAGTTTTTGACTGATTGTGCTCACAATGTGGACAAGGTTGCAGAACATTGTCACTACTCTGTGTCTGTTTCTCACATAGTTCATTGACCTGTAGCTTTCACTAGTTGATGAGAAATAGCATCTTCCTCATCCCTCTGGTCCTTGTCACGCCAATGAACTCTCTCTCTCTCTGTATATATATACATATAGATGTATATATATATATACACACACACACATATATACATACATCTGTGTGTGTGTGTATATATATATATATATATATATACACACACACATACATCTATATATATATACACATGATCAACTTCTCGGTATCGCTGCTTATGATGATACTGATGTTAAAACCCACGTGTGCCATATTACATGTGATTGAGCACCTTCTCATCTATTCTTTTATTTAAACCTTATCAAAATTCTGAAAGATAAGTAGTATCAGTTAGGACATGAGGCCATGTAAAAAGCCACACAAGGACTAAGAGGTTTAGCTTATCTGACCTCAGGTTCAACATTTTTCCCACTAGCATTACTCTATAGCTTCAAAAACCTCATCCCAGCCAGGAGCCTTAAGGAGAAGACATAGAGGTTTATAGATATTTGGCAAAATCGTGATTAGTGGGATAGGAAACATCCTCCCCCCAAATACTCAACAAAACAAGTTTTGTCTTTGAAGTGGTTTTTTGATACTGTTCTGTCTTCAGAGGACAGAGAATTAAAAAAACAACCTGTTTCAAATAAGGCAGGACAGAGGTACTTATATTTTAGAAGTCTGAAAGGGTTATGTGAGGGTTCCAAATCAATTATTTCACATTCTCCACTTTTTATATTCACCATTACTATGCTGTTAGAACAGATTGTACCTTAGGAGTTTTACTATATATTAAAAATCATAGGTGCTATAATTAATACATAATTTATCTGGAAAATTTACAATGCTAGAAAATATATTATTACAAACATATAATATCTAGTCTTACTTGACTAGACCAGAACCAGTAAATTATGTTCAATATCATTTCTTTTTCTGTGAATGGAGAAGTTTCATTTGCTTATTAATCTGTAGAATTGAGATACTTAAGTGCTATGGTACAGATAAAACCATAGAATCTTCTTTATTCCAAGGATTATTTATTCTTTCTGGTAAGTTGCTGTGAATAACTACAAATTCCTGACTTCACCGTAGCACCATTCATTGGGAAATGACTTTGCAAATCCCTACATTATGCCAAACATAATGAAATTGTTCTTAGTATTTTTGTAGAAACAAATGCACAGAAGCATTTCCCCAAGGCATTGCTGCTGCTTTGCTAAGCAAGTGCAGATAATCAGCGGTTCAGAACCTTAAATATGAATATATGGTGACAAGTGTGAGGGATGGAGACACTGTGTTTTCTTAGTCTCACTGAATAGAAGAGGACAAAGACAAAATAGAGAATAAAATTTGTTTTGGGTTATTTCTTGTGAAAAACACATTGCAAGAGATAAATGTAAGTCTAAATACACATAAGCATGATCTAAGCAAAGGCGCCAGCAGCAGGCCAGGGACTGTAGAAAAGCTCTCACCTGCTTTTGCTGTCCTGAGGAAGAGTCACACGGTTGGGACACTAACTTACAGAAGAAGATGCAGGGCTCTCGTCAGTGGTAAGATGTCCAGTGAGTATGTTACATGTAATGTTTATGTCTTCTGTGACCCAGGTAGCCTGTAACCCAAGATGTATCCTGCGCCAGTTTGATTTCTGTGTTTCCTGGTAACTAGGGGCCAATTATAAGGATTCCTTTATCCTAGAAAAATGTAAGACCCGAGGAAAAGGGCCTTTCCTTTCTGAACATATTCATATGGGGCAATAAAGTTAAAATTCTTTTGAATGTAGCCATAAAAAAAAAAAAAAAAACTACATTGGTAAGGAATGACAATGGAGCATCATGGGGCCTAGTGAAGTGACCTTCCAGAAAAAGGAACTAGCTTTGCTGGGTGATTACTTCCTTCATGCTATGTTTTCTTTTGGGGACCAGGTTGATTTTATGAAAATCCAAAGTTTTAGGGCTGCATCTGTTTCATTTATTTTTCTTGTTTGTTTGTTCGTTCATTTTAATTATTTATGGATCTGCACTGCTCTATCATCTTTTGAAAGCCTTCATTCTTCCCCTAATTTTATACTCAATAATTTGAGGCTATCATGACTTCTCATTAATATATTGAATTTAGATTTGAAACTCAGGAAACTTAATTCTATACTTCAAATATTCACTATATTGTACTTACAACAAAAAGTGTAGATGAGTCAGCAAACATCTATTTCTCTGTCTCTAAAGAGAGACTTTCTCTGTCTTGTTTTTTATTACTTCTCTCTTTCTTCTCTCCTTTCCTTCTTGTCAGAGATGGAGTCTTTCCTTATAAAAGAAAAATATGCCAAAAAAATTCTCTAGATGAGAACTTGCGTGAGAAGTGCTTTTTTGGGGGGTTGGTTTGAGTATAAGTATCTTGTGTAATTAAAATTATTTTTCAATTTCATTTATTTATTTTTGTTGTTGCAGGGGGAGGTAATTAGATTTATTTAATGTTGTTTTTTTTTTCCTAATGGAGGTACAGGGGATTGAACCAAGGACCTCATGCATGCTAAGCATGCTTCTGTAATTTTTTTTTTATTACTGTCTTTTGGGAGCTATCAAGTTGATTTTGAAAGTTTGACAGAACTTTGTAATTTCCTGACATAAATTGGTAGATGGATTGGCTACCCATAACCATTAAAAAAGGGAAACTAATGGGAATTGCGATTGTCAGTCGGGTGGAGGGGTGGAGGAAATCACAGACATAAGCTAAGTAAGGTGTGTTGTCAACATGAATAAAATGTGGGTAAGTCTATATATGCATATACAATAGAATAATATTCAACCTTAAAAAGGAAGGTACTCTTGTCATTTGCAACAAACTGAATGAAACTTGAGGGAATTATGCCAAGTGAAATGAGTCAGACAGAGAAAGATAAATCCTGTATGACCTCACTAACATGTGGAATCTAAAAACCAAATTAAAATAAAAACATAAGCTCGTTGAAAAAAAGATCAGATTTGTGGTTACTGGAGGTAGAGAGTAGGGGGTGGGAGAGTTGGATGAAAGTAATCAAAAGGTACAAACTTTCAGGTATAAGCTACGTTAAGTAACAGGGATGGAATGTACAACATGATGACTATAGTTAACACTGACTAGTGTGGAATATTTGGAAGTTGCTAAGTGAGTAAATTCTCAAAGTTCTGATTGCAAGGAAAAAAAAATTGTAACTAAATGAGAAGATGAATATTAACTCAACTTATGTGGTGATCGTTTCTCAGTGTATGTATATGAAGCCGTTATGCTGTATATCTTAAACTTATTCAGAGCTGTATGTCAATTATACCTCAATAAAAGTGAAAAATTATCTCAATAAATATGAAAAAAGTGGGTGAGTGACAGCCAGGGAGATGAAGAGGTCCTGTATCAGGACAGAGAGAGCCACGAATGACGTGCAGACATACCTTCCCTTTCCACCCTACAGAGTGGCACTTCTCACAGCCGATCTGTCCTCCGTTTACCACTCTGCTGGTCTGTGGTCCAGCCGCAGTCCCCCAGGGTGTGCTCAGGGCGCCAGTCAGGGCTTCCTGTGTGTGCCCACTCTTGAATGGTTATCCTTACCTGGGGCCAGAGAAACGTAGGGTTAGCATTCTATTGTGGCATCAGAACCCCAGGAGAGTGCCAGTAACCTCCCTCTTTGCCTTAAATCAACTTCAGGTCTCTGGCAAATGCCTGCTTTCAGAACCTCCTCACACAAGACGACCAATGCTTAAGTGCTGTGTCTAAAATCCAAACCAAACAAGTCAATTCTCCATTAGACTTTCAGTGGCTCCCACTTACCTACGGGATCAACGTCAGACTCCCATCATGGACTACAAGGGCCTTTTCATTACCTGCATTTCCGGTCTCACCTACTGTTGCTGTCAAGCCACCTACGTACCTTCAAGTCATACCCACTGGTTTTGTCTAGAGGTGCTCTTCTCTCTGATGCTCTCCTGAGCCTTTTTTCTCAGCTCAGGAATAATTTCTGTGCTACTCTCTTGCCCCTAGTGTCTGCTGGTGAGCAATGAGCAGAAATTCATTCTCTGTGATTTAACTCATCCATCCCCTCTTTGCAGAAGTTTGTCTGACTCACATGTTTTTATGTTGATATTCTTTTTCTTTCCTCCATACGTCCAGTGCTTTTTCATGTCCTACCCACTTGTCTACATGGGACAGAATTTGGTGGGACTCAAAGCAAGGACTGTGTCTGTCTTGTTTGCCAACCTATTGCTGGTGTTTTGCATGGAGCCTGGTATATGACAAGCTTTTAATAAATTTAGACTGAATCAATAAATATTGAATGAATATTAAATGCTAATAAGAGGTGCTATTTGAATTAATGTAAAGTGATGCTTTGAGTTAATTTAAGTAAAGAAAAAGAAATAACAATAAGTGGTATTTTGTCTCAAATATCATGAATCCAAGAATCCCTACAGTCTAATAAACTTTGAGGAACACCGGTCTCGGCGGGGGAGTGGAGGCCTGAGTTTGTGAGGCCTGAGCACTGTTTTGAGCTGAAGGACGAATGCTTATGAAGATAATGAAGGTAAGCCAGGAATCTACTTCCCTGCCTACTTGGTTTTGATGTCTTTGAGAGCAGTGGCTACATCTGATCTGGTTCTTTGGACCTCAGAGCCTACCACAGCACCTGGTACATAGTTGGTGTTTCTTAAATATTTGTTGAACAAGAAAAATTAGGAGCATACATATTCCAATATTAGAAATGAAAAGCAAACTTTCTTTTTTTTTAAAACTGAACATACTCAGTTACAATGTGTCAATTTCTGGTGTACAGCATAATTCTTCAGTCATACATACACATACATGTATTTGTTTTCATATTCTTTTTCATTATAGGTTACTACAAGATATTGAATAAGAAGACACTAATGAACTTATCTATAAAACAGAAACAGATTCACAGACACAGAAAACAAATGTATGGTTACCAGAGGGGAAGGGGGAGTGGAGGGAAAAACTGGGAGTTTGAGATTTGCAGATACTAACTACTATATATAAAACAGATACACAATAAGTTCCTACTGTATAGCACAGGGAACTATCTAATAGCTTGTAATAGCCTATAATGTAAAATAACATGAAAAAGAACATATATAATATGTATAACTGAAACGCTATGCTGTACACCAGATATTAACACAACATTGTAAACCAACCAATAAATTTTTTAAAATAAAAATAGAAAGTAAAATAAAATAATCACTCTCCTGCCACATCGTGGCTGGGCAAACAGGCTTGCTTAGCTTTAGAAGCAACATTCCCAAACACACTGACTCATTGTTCATTTTCAAACAGGAAAGTTTTCCTAGGATGACTCATCACTTCTCAGCGAGAGAGGTTCTCGACAGAGTTTGGTAGCAGGATGGGTGTGAGCCCCAGGGCCCTGAGAGCCTGGTTGGTCTATGTGCCTCTGATGGCCATCTTAAAACTATCCAGTTCTTCCAGTTGAGTAAACATTCCCTAAGTGTTGAGGTTACTAAGGTGAATAAGACACGGTCTGTACCTGTGAATCGCACACAGAGGGTCAGACAGGCAAACGTGAAGTTCTGACATAATATGGAGAGCGTTAGGTAATATGGTGAGTGTTACATAATATGGTGAGTGACTCGGGTGAGTAGAAGCTGGTGTAGAAACACAGTCCAGAGTCATTTTGTCTAACCCCATGATTCTAAAATTTTAGTGTGTACCAGAATCATTCAGAGAGCTGACTAAAGGCTACTGGACTCACAGAGTGACTGGTCAACTGGGGCTGGGGCTGGGCCCAAGATCTTGCATTTCTGATGCCCTCCCAGGTAATCCCGCTGCTGCTGGTGCAGGGGCCCCACTTGGGGGACCAGTGGCCTATACTTAGGCACACTGAGTAAGCTTTCTGGAAGAGGTGATGCCAAGCAAGCTGAAAAGGATACATAAAACATCAAGGGGGGAATTTTAAGAAAGGAAAGAGCAGCTACAAAGACACAGAGGAACGCCTGGGGCACACATGTTTCTGGAGGATACAAAGAACAGGAGATGACACAGGGGCCTTTGGACATAAGATGAATTAAATAAATGAACGCGCTGAGGGACTTTTTTCTCCTGCATCCAGTGCGGGGATGGTTACTGTAACATTTCAAATCTGTACAGCCTGAAAAGAATCACTCAACGGCCAAAAATTATGGGTGATTCTTCCCTCCTGGGCCACATTCAGATGCAGGTCTTATTTAATGTATCTCTGAAAGATGAGGGTTTGCAAGAATATTTTAAGCAGGCTGGAAAAATGTGGATGTACAATGATTACAGGCTACATGAAAATTATGTAGAAATTCAAAAATATTCTATACAGTACCTCTCCAAAACAGAGGTTTAAAAATGTTTAATAGAATTCAAAAAGTCTGCCTGTTGAATGTCAAAGTAAGCCTCACGTTTACTTTTGTTTGTCATTTCTAGTTATACCATCAAATAGAAGAGGTAAAATCCAGTCTAGAAAATTCTTTTAATTTGGGGGGACTTACATTATGGAAAACAGTATGGAGATTCCTCAAAACACTAAAAATAGACTTATCATATGATTCAGCAACCCCACTCCTGGGCATATATCCAGAGGGAACCTTAATTCAAAAAGATACATGCACCCCAATGTTTATAGCAGCAGTATGTACAATAGCTGAGACATGGAAACAACCTAAATGTTCATTGACAGATGTCTGGATAAAGAAGTTGTGGTATATTTATACAATGTAATACTACTCGGCCTTCAAAAGAATAAAATAATGCCATTGGTAGTAACATAGATGGACCTGGAGATTGTCATTCTAAATGAAATAAGCCAGAAAGAGAAAGAAAAATACCATACGATATCACTCATATGTGGAATCTGAAAAAAAGACAAATGAACTTATTTACAAAACAGAAACAGACTCACAGACATAGAAAACAAACTTATGGTTACCAGAGGAGAAAGGGAGTGGGAAGAGATAAATTGGGAGTTTGAGATTTGCAGATACTAACTACTGTATATAAAATAGACAAACAAGTTTCTACTGTACAGCACAGGGAACTATATTCAATATCTTGCAGTAACCTGTAATGAAAAAGAATATGAAAACGAATAAATGCATGTATATGTATGACTGAACTATTATGCTGTACACAAGGAATTAACACACAACATTGTAAGCTGATGATACTGCAACAAAAAAAAAGTTGGGGGGGCTTAAATTTGTTTAGTTAATTAGCATTTATAAATAAAATTGGAGCTTCCATTTATAGGAAGAGAGAAAAATCCTGGTGATATCAGTGGAGTCATAGTTTTTGTTCCATACACTTAGAGCTTTTATTTGCACCAGTATTTTAACAAAATATATCACACAAACAGCATATACAGAGAACAGGCATAATTTAAAGAATATTAATAATACCAACCCCATTATCCCCTGCAGCGCATTGCCAGCATCTTTGAGGCATCTGATATATCTCTCCCCAATCACATCCCCTTTCATCCCTCCCAAAGGAAACCACCAGCTTTACTTTGAACAATTTCCTTCATTTTTATTATAGCTTTGCCACATGTATATTTATAAACTATATGTATCTTCTAGTTCTGCCTTTTGAAAGGCAAACAAATGGAACTGACTCTGGGTGTTCTTAGGTCCTTTGCACTTTTTTGCTGAACGTAACGCTGTTGAGATTTGGCTGGGTAGGCATACAGCCAAAGGTCACTCAGTTTCCTGGCTGCAGGATATTCCACTGTATGAATAATCACAGCTTATTTGTCCAGCCACTTTTAATAAACATTAGGTGGCTTCCAGTGGTGTTTCACCACAAGCAGGGCTATTATGAGCACTGAGTGTGCTTGGCTGAGTTGTAAGGTTTATGTATGTTTAACCTTATTAGGTAATGTCCGTTTCTTTTTGAAATCACTTGTTACGAATTTTTCATTTTCTTTGGGCTCAAATAAGAGTTCCTTTTCTTTGTGTCCTTTGGCAGACTTTTATTTATTTTTTTGTCTAACCGGAAAGTTGCTAATTATTGTTTTTTAGTCAGCATTTCCCTGATTAATAATAAGATAGATTATTTACATTTGTGTCTTTACTCATGTGTTCTCTTCTGTAAAAATATTTGTTCACATCTTGTGTCCACTTTTATTTAAGTTGACTATTGATTCATAGGAATTTAAAATCCTTTTCTCAATATATAAAAATTTATGCATAGAATACATATATAGTGACATATATCTATGGAGGGGCATTGTTTGATGAACAGAATTTCTCACAGCTTTCATATATTTGAAGTTATCAAACTCTATCTTTATGATTTGTGCTTTTTAAGCACATGCACCAAAACTGTTTTAGATTTTCTTCCAAAAGATTTTTGGGTATCAGATTTTTCTTCTCACTTTTAAGTTTTTATTATGTTTGGAATATATGTGGGGGTGTGTGTGTAGGTATGTGATACAAATGATCCATAAACATTCTTATGAGTAATCAGTGTAGGCTGGACCCAGTGATCTGCAATTTTATCTTCGTTTACAGACAACTGTTTTTCGGTTTCTGGAGTCTCTTTGGTTTTCTTGATCAGTTGGTCTATCTGTATGCCACCAACACACTGTGTCAGTCACTGTAGTTTTGAAGTAAAGTGACATTGTTCAAGACAATTTCCCATGCCTGGTTATTCTTTCCCAAAAATATAGTAGCAATTTTAGATACTTTTGTTTCTTCCATGTACATTTTAGAGGTTGGCTTTTCAAATCTTACTAACACCAGGTTGCAATTTTATTGAGGGTTTCTTTGAATCTGTAGAAAACGTGGGGGAAACTGGCATTTTTACAACATTGGGTTTTCACAACTATCAACATAGTATAGTTTTCTATTTATTTAGCTTTAAAAATACTTTTAAATTGGGTTTCATAATTTTGCAATGCGCATGTCATTGTTTTGCATTTATTCTCAGGTTCCTTCTATTTTGTTGCAACAATAAATGGTATCTTTTTAAATTCAATTTTGAGGAGATTATTGTTGGTGTATATGAATGCAATGGACTCTTCTACATTGATCTTATGTCTGAAAATTTTCTTAAACTGTTTTTTACTTGTTCTTGTTTTTTGTTGATGAAACTGATTGGATGTGCTATGTAGAGGGCTATATATTCTGTGACTAAAAAGCAAATACCATTTCTTCCTTTCTAATCCCTGTACCTGCTTGTTCCTTTTACCTGTTTTAATGTGCTGACCGTGACCTTTAGTATTTACACGTAGTAAGATGCTCACGTTGAACTGTTGTTAGCTATCATTTCTCGAGCGTTTCAGTCAAGATACCTTAGTTGCTAAAACAACTTTAAAATTTAAACTGTTTCAGGATAAGAGTTTATTTCCTCCTCTTGTGAGAGCCAGTTCTGTTTGCTAGTTGAGGTCGTGGGTGTTTTGCCGCACATATTCATTCAATAACTTCCATCTTTTCGGTCTTCATGCTCAGAGCCCAGTCAATTTAGAAGCAAACGGAGAAAGACAATGCATAAATCATAAGGAAGGTTTTTATGGTCCAAGCCTGAAAACATGCATGTCTCTTCCTCTCTCAATCTAACGGCCAGAATTCTGTCAGATGATGACATCCAGGGGCAACAGAGGCTACAGAGGTAATCTTGTCCTCTGCCTGGATAAACAGAGAGCCAGGATGCTGAAAAGCCTTCTGTTGTGGCCATTTTAAGAAGTTACCTTCTATTTTTAGTTTGCTTTTTGCGTCTAAATAGATGATCATACGATTTTCCTCTTTTAATATGCTAATTTGACAAATTACTCTGCATTTTGTAATATTGAAAGCAGTTTTATATTTACAGACTAACTCACTTAGATATATTGTATTTAATTCTTTTTTTCATGGAAACAAACTTCTGCATTTTATTTGCTAATGTTCTGTTTGGAATTTTTCTTGTCTATATTCAGGAGTGAGCTTGGCCAAGAAGACTCCTTTCTGATTAATATCTTTGCTTGATTTTGTGACCAAGGATAAATTAGACTCGCAAAATTATCTGAGGATTGTTTCAACTCTTATTATTTTTACAGTGGAGCTTATCCAGTTTTTGAATTGTCTGTTCCTTGACTATGAGAGAGAATTCACAGGATCTTTGAATGTGTGATAGAACTTATTAAGAAAAATTCTCCCACATTTTTCTAGGAATTAGTTCATTTCATCTAAGCCTTTGCACTTGTTGGCAGAACATTGCTTATGATAAATTCTCATTGCCTTTTTCAACTCTGCTCTGTTTGTACTCACAACTTTCTTGAATTACTTGCTTATATTCCTTGGGAGATGACTCCATTTCTCTCTGTATATCTCTTACTTATTTTTCAAAAGAATTCTTCTATAAGTTTATCTTATTTGGTTTCTTGAAAGAATCAATTTTTATACTTGCGTTTTTTGTAATTCATTAATTTTGGCTCTTATGTTTTTTTTCTTCCTTTTGCTACTTTTGGACTCCTTGCTATCCTCAGTTTGTTCTTACTTCTTAACTTGGATTTTTTTAGTTCATTACTTTCATACAGTCTTCTTTCCTAAAAGAGAAATCTTTGCCAAACATGGGGTTATAGAGATATTGTTTTATATCACCTTTTGAAAATTTCATTATTTATTTTTTCACAGTATTTAGTTCTACAATCCTACTGGAATGTATTTTTTTTTTTTTTAGCATGATATGAAGTAGGATTTGAGATTCATTCTTTTCCATATGGATGTCCAGTTAAACAGAAATAATTTATGTTTAAGCCTGTCTTTTTCCCACTCTCCTGCAGTGTCACCTTTTCAGAGATCAAATGTCCATAAAAGTGTGGGTCTCCCACTGAACTCCTGATTGCATTCCATTTCTGTTTGTATTTCTTTGCACCAAATCATGCCATTTTAATCACTACATCTTTACAATAAGACTTTTTATCCAGCAGAGTAAGTTTCCCAAATCAGTTCCTTCTCAAGGTATTTGGGTTCTATTTGACCCACTGGATTTCCATAAAAAATGTTAAAAGCAGCCCATCAATTTTTTATAAAAAAATATTCAAAAGGATTTTTTAAAATCTAGGTAAAATTACATGCAGTAAAATTCATAGATCTCAAGCATACATGTCAATGAGTTTTGACAAATGTATTCACCCTGGTTATTATCATAACCAATACCCCAAACCTTCTTTCACCTGAGAGACTTTTCTCATGGTTTTTCTAGTCCTGCTGCCTGGCAATTGCTGCCGCCTCCATTATAGGTTCATTACTGAATGTCTCCTGAAATGTCAGCTTTCTAATTTCTTTAGATGGAAAGGAGATAGATTGCTTATGTGCCTTGGTATATTGAGGATTTGATTTTCAGCAGCTCTTAGATTCTCCATTTGCCTGAGTCATTCAGAGGATTTATGACTTCCTGGTGGAACGGCTGGAAAGCACGTTGCTTAGACCATACCTTTCTTCACCAAAGCTCAATGAGTTGCCTCTCCACAGCACCTTCCACCTTCAAAGCCTCCCAAAAGTCGAATCCTGCCCTTTCGCACTGGTGGGGCTGGGCATGGCTCCTCTTCTCCAAGGAGGATCTTTCTGTATAACGCTGGTTGGTCCTGAGGAGCTCTGTCTAAAGTCTCCACTGTCTATACCCTCATTGTTTCACTCTTTGTAAATTGAAACAGTCTCTCAGTAAACTCCTTGGGTATCTTTTGGATTTTATTCCACCTTTTATCTTTGCTGGCAGCTAATTCAATATTTTACTAAAAGACCCTCAGATGTGACTAGATGAACATGCATTGATTTCCAGAATAATTATTTGAATATTCAGTGTAGTAGACGTAGACACAAATCTGTATATCAGATCTATTTATATTTCTCTACTTATGTTTTTCATTGAGCAATATTTCATGTAAGTATCTACAATCTTTTCGGTTTACATACATTTTTGCAGTGTTCCTTTGAATTTAAATATTAAAGACTTGGAGGATACGATATTTTTAAAGGAATGCTCGAAGATGTAACAAGTGAATGGGGATCAGTGAGGTGAGCTCTGACCCTCACTTCCAGAGTGCCTAACACACGAGTGAAAATTTCAGCACATGAAGTGGCATCACACAAAACTTTTCCCAACGCATGTTTGCTCTTCCTGAAGCAGAGACCTCAAATGGAACTTATGCAGGATTTTCTAGGACAGAAAAAGATATTTATTATACTGTTGGTGGAGACCAACTGTTATTATTATTGCTATTGAAAACAAAGGAACTTAATTCAATCAATTTGGGAACAAAAAGAAATGAAAGGAAAAGACACGGTGTTTAAAGTCTAGAACAAGCTACCAAGTGTGGAAGGGAGATCCTTTTAATATTTTGATTAACTAAAAGAAATATACATATTATATATATATATATATATATATATACACACACACACACACATAATATTTTATACACACACACACACATACATACATGCATACATACATACAGATATATATCTTCTTTGGTAAATTCCAGGGATCAAAAATATTGGTGTGACTTTTACATTAGAGGATCTCAGCTTCAGAGAACAAAAGATTCTAAGAGAGTGTGTACAGCATGGGATTCTGGAACCTGCATGTCTAATAAAGTTACAAGGTAAGTCTCATGAGATAATCATGAGCTACATAGTGATAAATACACCTTCGGGTGCTATCTCTGCGTGCTGCAAGGTTGTGAGGGGAGGTGGCAGCTGTGTTCACACGATAAGGAGCCTGAAGATAGGTTTCTTTCTTTTAGGGATTGCAGGGCAAACAGACATGAGAGAGAGAGACAGAGACAGAGACAGACAGGGACAGAGAGCGTGTTTGCCTTTCGTTCCCATGGTGTATCATCTTCCACGATAATCTCCCCAAAGCCCCCATGTGGGTCCCTGTGGGGGCTGCCAATTGTGGGTGATGAGAGAAGCAGCAACGCCTATTCTCTAGGCTGGTGAGAGTCTATCTTGCTCTGCTGGAGTGCTCTTTTGATTCCGGGGCAAAGAAAAATCAGGTTCATAATGTCTCCTGAGCCCTTTGACTGATACCACCAATGAGTTTAAGCTGTGATAGCCTCCTGCTTCTTCTACCTCCATATCAGACATATTATACTTCAAACCTGAAAGTTGAAAGGGGTAATATACTGCACATAACATCAGCCTTTAGGAGCTGACAGATATTCTTCCTTTTTTCTTATCCTGTACCCCATCACTCACAAAACAAACTGCCTCTCTTAAAGCTGTCTTTGGCTTTAAGCATCAAGCATCTTGCAGAAGAAAGTGTAAACTTTATGATGTCATTGTTTAATATGCTATTCTGGATTCTAGCTTTCCTTTAATATATCAGAATTAGAATCACATCTGTTAATGCAGCACTCAAATACTCACACACTGTCCTCCAGTCTTCCAATTACTCTCCTGAGAATAAAAGCGAGAGAACGTACTGGAATAAATGTGGGAATGCAAAGATACACATAAGTTTTGAATAGCCATATTCACATAAGATAAATTAACGTAATTTAGTCTCCCATCTTAACGTGGGAGATACGTGGAAAGAGTAGTTAGTAACAACCTGAGGGAGGGCAGTCTCTCCTCTGGCAACTGATGTGGGTTCCCACCACTTGATAACACAACATCTAAAAATGTGGGGGCCCGAGACACTCAGGAAATGACAATGACCTTGTGGTCCAAACTATGTTAAAAACTTCAGCTCGAAGGGAAACATTCCAACAGACAGTAAAATGGAAAATAAATGTGGAGTGTTTGGTCCACCCAACCCACTCCTGCCTAGCAGAGATCCTCAAGATTCAGAGTGAGCAAAATCTGAAAAGCTCAAATCAAAGCTTCTGAAACCTACTTATCATCCACTCAACCCACAGGGAATGCAAAATCAGAAAACCACAGGGGTCGGGGAGAACTGAGCAAAACACATCCAGTTAGTTATAAGTTTTGGCTGTAAAATGAGCTTTTAGAGAGAATTGAACGTCTAAATGTAATTCAATGAGCGGTGGACATATGACACACACAGTGTGCTTGTCTACGGGGACCCAAGAGCAAATCGCGTGAAATGAGCACACTGTCGTTAAGTACAAGTACAATCGTCCAGCACAGAAAACAACTGCAAACTACTCACTTGTTCCTGGGGTGTTTCTATTTATATATTTTTGTGTGTAATGCATTGTAATTCTGCCAGTGGCTATCTTCACAAGTTGGAGTTATTGGCTGAGCTACAGAGAAGCGTTTATGGCTGGGTTTTCCAACCACCAAGACACTTCCATGACATTTCAACTCAAACTACAAAGTCCTTGTGCCACAGTTACCTCCCCCTGCACCCCATGGACTCCGGTCCCCTCAGATGTGTAGAAAGAGGTGACAAAAAGGAACCCCGAAAGTCACATCAAATTAACCTTTCATGGAGTTGATTTGATGGAGAACAAATCTTCTCCTAAAGGTAGGTAAATGAGCTGAAACTATTCCTGTGAGTTACTAGTACTCAGATGAATATTTTCCCTATGTGTTTTAATCAAATAATACTGAAAATGATTGAACACTTAGCATGTGTTTTGGACCATGAGGGTTGAAAAAAATCAAAAAGATACCTTTCCTAATGTCACAGATCTTAAAATAGAGGGAAAAAGGCAAAGTGTGAATTACAGAGCACGGTAAACTTTAAGGCAGCTATAAGGACTGTTATAATGGGCATAATTATAAGGTACTGGTAATGAAAAAGAAGTGGGAACTGAGGTCTAGGGTAGGCTTCATTAAAGAGTGAAATAGAGTTTTCGAAAGACTACAAATAATATTGTTGTTTGGATATAAACTGAATAAAAGGAAAATAGTTTTGTAAGGGAAAAAAAGATGAACAAAAACAGTGAATACATTGACTTTACAGAAATTAACTATGGGTTTGAGACGACCATGCTCAGTTCTACATGATTCATGAGCAACATGCCATAGACATGAGGGTGGGAGAGAATGGAAATAGCGGTTGGTATTAACTTGTGAGTGGGATTAGATATCATGCTGATCAGTCCTGATTTTTGGATGGTGTGAGCAAATCTGTGTTTTTGAGACGGAGGAGCATGCACGTTACAGAGGGTAGAACCTGGAGACAGAGTGATGAGATGTGGAAGTATTGGGAAACAGATTATCTGAAACATGAAAACATCATGGAGGAGGAATAGGAAGGACCCGGAGACCAAGAGGTTGCATCAAAATGGAGGGGGAAAAAAAAATGTCATTTATTAGAATTCCAGGAATCCAGGAGAAGGCACACTGCCCTGGTGGAGCCGCCTACCAAGAAGAAGCAGTAGGAGGGAATGTGGGCTGTGGAAGTTGAATGTGAAGGAGAAGTTCCATTCTCGGCAGGTGAGCTGTGGGAGGGGCTGAGTGAGAGGAAGAGTGAGGACAGGGTCTAGAAGCTGGTTGGTGCTGATATGGTCTCTCCTCTGTGACACTCCCAAAGCCTCAGGAAAGTTATAGTATTCACAAGATTGTTGATCTGAAAACATTTGGTGGGGGTAGGTGGGTGGAATTAGATAAATAAAATATGTTGAGTACCTCAGTCCTTGTCAGACGCTCCATCCACAGTAGTCTTTCTTTTTAATGGCTTCCTCCCACCCTCATTAGTGAAGAGAGAGTAAACCAGGGTAGGAGGCCATCACGATGATACGTGCAGAGCGAGAAACAGAGTTGAAAAGGCGAGAGGAAGTATGCTTTGGAATTAGAACAAAGAGTTGGGAGATATTTGATCCTGTGAGTTGGTTACATTCACATTGATATGCTAGAGGTAGAGAAATCCCACTTGACTTCTGAGTTATTTAGGTGTGAGGAGGAAGGAACAAAAAGGCGATGAAGATACCTCAGTGTTTGAGACTAAGTTCCTGGGGAAAAGGCAACTCATTTTTAATCAATGAGGAGAGATTAGATAAAAGCACTGAAGCAAAGAAGAGGAATGTGTTGAGCTAGAAGTGCTGGCGGGACATTAAAAGATGTCTAGGAATACCAATCTGGAGCTCCAGTCAGAAGCTGAGGGTAACACTGTGTACTTGTAAAGTGTTCACATGGAAATGTCAGATACCACGGAGGGAACAGGAGAAGGACAGATGCTGGAGGACAGGATGTTGGAATTCAACAAACGTTTATTGAACATGTGACATGTATCAGGAACTCATCAGTGCCCGGGATACAATAGGAACAAAGTACAGCAAGTCCTGTGTTTTCCTGAGGGATGTGGCTGGTGCAAAATTGTGGTGAAGAAGATGATTTGGTAAGAGAGGACAGTGACAGGGGACAGATGGTAGAATTTCTTGGTAAGAAAGAATGGGTACAAGAAAGAGATGCAAAGCTTAGAGTTACTTCCAGCAGAACAGAGACAGATCACATATTATCCACTTTGTAGAGAGTAGGATCTATGTTAAGTTATTGAGCCTTAGTTTTCGGTAGAAGGGAAATTATCTTTATTTTTTTTGTGAAGATTAGATATATAAAATAAATTGAGTTCCTCACTCATTGCAAACACTCTATCCATATTAGTCTGCATATAATGGCTTCTTCCCTCTCTTATTACTGAAGAATGCAACAGAGAATAAACACCTGTCCATCCCTATGTCCCTTGGACTAGCACAATGGCTTTGTCTTGCTCATAGTATGAATTCTGAATTTCCTCCTGTGGCCAACAAGGATGTGCATACTGCTCTCTTCAGCCCCACCTTCCTTTGCCTCTCTCTGTGTGCTCTACTGAGACTGGTCTTCATGTGACAACTTCCACATGGTCATTCCCAGTTGGAGTGTTCTGGTGTCCTCTCCGATTCACAGTTCGTTGACTTGTTAATTCAGATTTCAGCTTCACATCCTCAGGGAGCCCTGGCTTCCTGGACCAGATCAAGCCACATAATACAGCTGTATTCTCTCCTAGGAGTGATAGTAAACAATTAGCAGTATAATCAGTAGATAAATGTCTACAACCCCTCAGTAGGACATACGCTCCAGGACTGTCTGTGCCCCAGTTAGCTTGATGCACGGCCACAAAGCAGGTGCACAGTCTATACCCGCAGCATCTGTGAATAAATAGCACAGGGTAGGTGTCCAAAAAATGATCGATGAATAAATGAATGGAAACATAGGAGTCATGAATCAGGATAATGCCATTGCAAATATGCCTAGGTTCTACCTCTACTTGGGAACAGAAGGGTGTATTAGAAAAATGAAAACTCATTCTTCATAATATTAACTTCAGGGTCCAGGGTCATGCCATGCAGGAAATCTCTTCCAGTAATGTGTCTGTGTCTGCTATCCATGAACTTTTCCAAATATCTCAAATGGTTCCTTGTGGGTTTATGTTGTACTAAGTCACGAGGTATTATTATAAAAATTTTCTTCCCCATTTGTGACTTAATATTTGCTTTATTTGTGGCAAATTACTCTTTTGAACTTCAAGGTTTTCTTCTCCCTCTACTGCAATTCAGTTTTTAGTCTTGGTCCAGAGCTCCATCAGCTTGTGTTTTTTCCTGGATGAAAGATTCTGACACTTAGAACCCAGGTCTGGCTAGCGCTTTGCACATGATAAACTTCCGTGTGGAAGCATTTATATTTTCACTTGACTGATTGGCTCACCTGTTCCTCAGCTTTGTTCTTCCATCTGCATGTTTATGATATGTTCTTGGGAGGACAAATGCAGTGACACTCAATGTGCTTTTTGGTATTCACAGTGTCTGAGGATAGGAGGATGGTTTCCTATTAATCCAGAAGCTTCTCTGTTGAGAATCTAGGTTAAACTAATGTTCCTGTGCCTGATACATTCCATACGACTATCATACGTGGTCTCACTGAATACTTTCAAAACACACGTGATTTAAAAACAGTTCACCGTGGTAAACTATACTGCACAGTCAAATAACTTCATTTTTGTAATCTGTCTATAATGGGAAATAGAATGAGTCTTAGAAGCAGATAGACCAGGTCAAAATTCTGGTTCTGCCATTTATGAATTATGTGACTTTGATTAAAACATATTTCCTAGGCTTCAGCTTCATTTTCATACAGGTAGACTATCTCCAGGCTATGCCACTGTTATGCAGATTAAGTGACAAATGAAGACTTGGCAGAGGTGGGGACAGTTTCTCAGAATATGGTGCTTTGTTTCTTTGCTTCTTTTTCTTTTAAGCAAGAGTATCTATTTCAGAGTATGCTTTTCTGCAATCTGTTATTCTGTTCTGTCCCATCTTTTCTTGTCATTTTACTTCCAACTTAATTTCTTTATAAATTTAGCATGACTTTGAAATGGCATGGTAGACTTTATCTTCTAGAACAATAATATCTCTACAGAACTAGCACTGATGACCTATTGCAATAATAATTTACTTACTCAAAATTCAATTTTTATATTAACAGAATCCTATTAAATCAGAAGTGGCTAAAACAGAAAAATAGAGTAATCAGAATTCTGAAAACATTTTTGAAGGAAGAATGTTTTTATACTTGTGGGCTTGGAGGAAGGTGGGGGTAATGAGTGTGAACTCAAGTTAGAGATGTGGAAATCAATCATCCATCAGAAATGGATACTGTTAATGGTAGACTGTGTTAAACAAACAGTTCATCAAAGTTGTTCAATGTTAGGATTTTTCTTCTTTATATCTGAACTCCTAGTTCCTGAAACAGAGCCCGGCATTTACCAGGTGCTCAGTAAAACTTTGTTGAGCTTGACTGAAATTTACATTTCTCTACAACAAACTCTTCTTAATATAACTTTGTTTTTTTAAGTTGATTACCATTCTTTTTTTAAAAAAATTAGGATTATCAGCAGATGAGGTCAGATATATTTTATATCATGTCTCTAATTATTTACTAATTCCACAGATGCTTAAGAATCAAAACTTTGAGTTCACATTCCTGGAGTAAACACACTGCCATTCCTACTTCCTTTGACCACAGATGAAATGCTTTCACTAACTCATCTTCAAAAAATACCCTGTGTTTTAAGCAATGGTGGATTTGGTTCAATGAGAAAAGTTGGTTGGTCAGACTTAAACTCAGTGGTTTGGTGAACTGATCCAGATGCCAGTGAGGAAAGAGAATTGGTCCTTGATATGTATCCTTGATTCTAGATTCATAGAAACCTTTGTGACAACAAAACAATTGCAGCGTCAGCAAGAGCAGTGACAGCACTAACAGTGACCCATGACTTTATATCCACACGCACAGCTATGTGAACAGTTATGACAGGTAGGCTCTGTGCTAACTGCTTTGCATGCATTTTCTCATTCAACCCTCTCAACAGTTCTTTAAGCTGGGTATGATTATGAGCTTGAATTAAAGATGAAAAAACTGAAGCTTAGCTAACACATCGCCAAACTTTTTAAAGATATCTTTGAATGCACTCCATTTCCATCATTTTCAGGAGTGGTAGTATTTCTAATAAATTTGGGCCAATGAGCTAACTATTTCATTTATTGTGTTGATTGAAGTCTTAATTTAATTAATGACTACCTCTAGCTAATCAGCAATGGTTACAATGGGTAAGAGTGGGATGGGATTAAAGGATGGGTGTTGAGACTTCTGAAAATATTCATGAAAGCAGCCAAATGATCTAGAATTAGGGTCTGGTGTTAAGATGCTGTTAGGAAAGACAGGACATGATTAGAATATCAAAAACCTTAATGAAAGAGTTCTGTCAGGGCTGCAAGGACCTGTCTTGCCATCTTTCTGTGTTCAGTGCCTGGCCCAGTATCTGGAACTAAAGAAAAATTCAATACATCTTCATGGTGCTAAATTGAATTTTATTAATTCCTCTATTAGAATCATCCCACTATATATAGAGTGGTTGCAGATTTGCAGTCATATACTCATTTGTGAAAAATGGAATTTATTTTATTTTCCTCCAATATCTTAATTTCTGTCTAGCGTCTCTATTCTGCCTCATAGCAAGATATTAAATTCAGTTACTTCCAAGAATAATCAGTCAAATTCAGTGATTTCTCCTTAGTTATTTCAGAGTGAAAAATTTCTCAGATATATTATTTTCTCTCTTCTGCTCTCTTGGGTTTATTTTTTCACATGTCTGATGGGGTGACGGCATCATTTATATGCACCCAAATATAAAGCAGATATTTTTCCTCCAAACTTCTACTGCAGAAAAGAGGAAGTTATCTTATTTTGCATCATTCAAAAGTTATCTTTTTTTAATTGAAGTATAGTCAGTTACAATGTGTCAATTTCTGACATATAGCCTAATGTCCTAGTCATACATATACATACATATATTCATTTTCATATTCTTTTTCATTAAAGGTTATTACAAGATATTGAATATAGTTCTTTGTGCTATACAGAAGAGATTTGTTTTATTATCTACTTTTATATCTAGTAGTTAATCAAATGTTATATTTGTATTATAATTTATTGCCCCCTCTCTGTCTCTTTCTCTTTCTCTCCCCTACTCTCTCTCTTCTATCTTGAACAGCATAGCACTAAGTAGGCAGTCGGCTAGACATACAGTGTGACTGAGTAAACATATAAGCCTGAAATTAAAAATTTGGGGTGTTTATGGACGTCACCTACCCAACAGAGTTGGTAAAGAAATAGGCAAATTAATTTAATATAAATTTATCTTAGTTTCCTGGGAGGGTATATTACCTTATAATTGTAAGTTAGTGGTTATAATACAAGTAAGCTTTTAAAAATATCTTTGAAAATCAACAGCTTAAATGACTATGTTGAAGAGACCAAAAATTTATTCCAATTGCAATGAGAAAAGAAAAGCAACTAATCTAAACGTTGGCAGAAGGATACTCGGAACTTTGAGTAAAATTTTATCTCCAGTAACAGAATGTTTCACAAGCTTCAAAACTTGTGCTTCAGACAACTTGATGGAAGGGAAGGTGGTGTGCTCTGGAACACAATATTAGATTCCTCAAAAAATGGTGACAGGCAACCAGAGTTCATCCCTCCTGCCAAAGGTGTGTGTCAAGAATATGAAGAAATTGTTTCATGATCTAGAAGAAGAAAATATTACTATATGTGATTTTAAATATGCATGTGTAATTCATGAATTAAATATTACTCCAAGTGGATATTTGATGATTTCTTCTTTTCTTCCATAAAACTTTATTTATTTGGCCAAAATGCATTTAAAAGATGATCTCTTTGGGGAAATAAGGAAATTTCTTCCTTATTGGGATCGCCTTGTTTCTGGGCACATGCAATGCTTCTTAGGTGCTGATATACTATGTACTGACAGCCTACTGAGAAGTCAGATTAGAGAGTTGGGCTTCTGGCTGTTGCTACTCTTCATGTGAGCATCTGCTAAGACCTCTGTCCCTCTGTCCTCTAAACACCTGGTCCAGATGGGCATCCTCAGCAAACTTCTCTAAATATCCCTTTCCATGTTCTGATCCTCTCTGCTAACTTCTGCATCCCAACTGGATGAACTTCAGACTGGTTTCCAAAGTTGCTGCTCTGCCACAGAAGGTTACTTGTCTGGTGATGGAAGTTGTCTCTGAGATGAAGTGCCTTCTCAGAGCTCAATGTGAAAAACGAGGTGTAAGCCTTCTTTTGCATCAGAATCTCAAATTGATGTGGAGCTTTGATACTGTTCCCCTCATACTTTCAGTCTGAGGGAGGGGCAAGTTCCAATCAGCTCTGTCCTCATCCATCAAACTCTAGCTTCCTCAGTTAACTCCCCTCCCTTCTCCCTGGTCAATAAGAACACTTATCTTTTTTGATGCAGGCTCTTTTTAGTCCCTCTTACTACTTTCTGAAATCTAAGTCTCATTCTTAGCGCTCTAAACAAGGACTTACAACATATACATGATTTCTGGTGTGCTGTGAACAGAAGTACACCTGTGCTTGCAAAGAAAATGAAAACAACTTATTTAAGCCTCTATAGCTAACTACCAGTTTCCAGACCTTACTGGAGAAAGAGGAACCAGTTAAAGAGACCACAGAGAAGAACCAGCCACATCCAGCTTGTGATCAATGTTCTGAGACAGATGACCCATTTTTTTTTCAACAAATAGATGACTTAAAAGGAAAAGAAGATGAAAAGAGACTCAAGAGAAAACTGAATGCACTATGTGAGCCATGTCTGAACCCTGAATTAAACAAACCAAGTTAAAACAAAGTTTTTGAGACAAGCAGGCAAATTTGCCTGTGAATTAGGTATTATGAAATAGTAAGACATTGCTATTAAATTTTAGGTGCATTTATGGCATTATATTTATATCAGCAGTCAATGGTCAATAACAACAATGAAAACACTATGTGAAAATATTTCCAGAAGAAATATATATCTAGGATTTGCTTTAAAATAATGAGGCAAAAAAGTTTCAGAAAAAAATGATATAAAATGAGCAAATGTGTCAAGATGCTGAAGCTGGATAAAGTCTACACGACAATCACTTTTGTAAAGATTTAGATACTCTCATAGTGACAATTTGAAGCAATACAACCTAGAACCCAAGAATCTGACAGCGATGTAACGATTCTAGATTTAGTCCTGACAACCCCACCCCCAGCATGATGACCAGCGCTGTGTGCCAACAGGGTCTCTGGGGTTAAGGATGTAGGAACACAAAGATAGTGATGTCAAGTCTTTTTCCCATGGTACGTGCTTTTTAAAAATGCTTTTCAATGAAAAATGAAACAGACTTGAGCATTCATTCTTTGTCGCCTGAACAAATATGCTCTCTCACACCACCGCTACATGGTCTACCGACTGTGTGTAGAGGCGCTCGTGATTAATTTCATCAGCATTGATTTAAAAAGTTTTATCAGATTAAGACAGTTATTTGGTCACCATCAATGCTCTCAAGTAACCAACTGTCAAATATAACTAAAATCATGGAAAAACTCACAACTCTTTAATTTTAAAATAGAATTCTCATACTTGAAAAGTTTGGGATCTATTTATGGAGACAAAGGCAACCAACAGAGTTTTGTTTTGTTTTGTACCCCCCACACACACACACCATTTCTGCCTTAGGAGTTTTGACCCTGAGATAAAGAGAACTTCAGAAACAGATGTCATCTTTCTGGCTGGGGTCTGCAACGACCTTCCATGCTCTGGGACTAGGCCTGTTAGCCTTTCTGTTTGCTTTTCTGCACTGAAGGCAGCCAGCTTGAAGGGCCTCATTGGTGTTCTTTGACCTGCTGGTGGCCAGACCTGAACTCCAGAGGACTGAGAGGGTGTTCTTTGAATTTGAGGATAATCCCACTGATGGTGCTGCTTCAGTAAGAAGCTTTGTGTGACCAACGCTTTGAATCTTTTTTCCTGGTTTTGCCCCTTGGCCATTCTTAGAAGCAACTTCCTTCCCATTGTTCTCTGTGGAATGCCAGATGAATGTGCTCAAGAGAACATCTCTTCTCGGATGGGTTTCCTTCCATGGCTCAAGCTCCAGTTCACGAGTGGGTCTTCATGGGGTGATTTCTTGTCCGCACGTGTGCATGTGCCCGTGTGGCTTCTTTGCCATCGGGTGCCTATTTAAACATCAAACACCACAAATCTGGCCACTCCGGAAACAATCAGTTTGGAGCTTCAGGAAGAGTGAGGGAGGGGATTCAGAATTCACTGCAAACAGGTTAGAAAAGCATCAAATTAAGACTCACATCCTGTTTCTATTTTTAATTTCTCCATTATTTTTTGTGTGACTTAAGATAAATCTACCCTCACCCAAAAAGAAATAAAATAAAAATAAAATTTAAAAAGTAAAATCAGGTAAATTAAAGTGAAATAAACTAATACATGCACACTGACTAGTCCCTCTATTAGAAATAAATGTTGGATGAGGAGCTTAAAATCAAATCAAAGCAAAATAAAAACATGAAATGAGAGGTGTGAATGTGATATAATTTTATAGGTAGGAATTATTTGAAGGAAGAAAAACTTCTTCATGAGAATTGTCTCTATAATCATACAAGGCTATGAATCCAGGGGATACTTGACATTGGCTGAAAAGGTCAGTCATTCAGTTCGCGACAGTAACACTTGTTTGTTGACACTTAGAGCTTCATCCTAAAGACAAAAGCTAAGATTTTTTTTAAAAATTACAATTAAGTGTGCCTAATATTTAGCTGGGTTTGATATTTCTCTATGCTTTCTCATTCGCAGCAATTTCGTGTCCTGACTAACAACAAGAACCGTTTCTGGGTTATACATGGAGAAAGAAAACTGTAAAAGCTTGTTTTCATGCGACAGGACTTTGCTACTTTCATGAGCCGCGTTTGATCCTGTATCTATATGTATTATAAAGTGATGATTCAAGGGGAAGTGAATTGGCTTGATTAAATTAAGGCACAGAGAATCGGAAATTCTCTCCCTTTGCATTTCAGATTTGGACTGGAGGGCCCTCGGTTCTGATAGATTTACTTTGCTCCTTTCACTTTCTCATTCTGTGTGCACAGTACAGCGGTTCCCGCAGTGGACTGCGTGGACCTGCCTGCTTTTTTTTTTTTTTTTTTTTTGTCTCTGGCTCCATGAACACTTCATTAGGGCTGCCTACTGCCTTTGATTTAGTGCTTTGATATTTAGTTACCATGGTTTTGAAATCATTTCTGACAACTGCCTTTCTTTGTGTCTTCCCATTCTGTGTCCTCTCTGGACTGCCCAAATTGATGTAATCGTAATTAAACCAAGACTTTCATAACCAGGGAATACCCGGGTGCTCTAACATTCACCCTTCGCCCAAAGGGCACGCCAAGCTCCACTGGCACTGGAGTTCGGTAAGCTCTGTGGTTCCCACAGTTTTGATCCCCTGATGCCAGGTCTCTGATGCAGAAAGCGTCAGCCTCCAGGGATGATGGTAATCAACTCCGAAGCACCAGGCGGCTGCTCTATGCAGTGGATTTAATTCACATTGCAAAGTAATGCTCATAAGATGAGGTCCCCGGGGATATGTTACGATGCAGGCCTTTTCACAGAGGCTTATTGCTTTTCTCATCAGCTTCTAAGGCTGCTTATAAATTCTGCATGGACTCCTCTTTCCTCACAGGATAGCATTTGCATAAAAAACAAGCCACTGAATAAACAAGACTTCACCAACTATCATTCCTTTTAGCCATCACACGTGGAAGTTTGACGGGTGAGCATTTAGATGCAATTTGCATACTGTGCAATTCACATATTGCGTGTACCTGAGCTCATGGCTCTGTCTGCTGAGCTGCCTCACAAGCTCATGGCTTTTCTCCTGCCCAAGAGGAAGCCCTGGCCCTGAAAAGAGAATTGAAGTGACGATAAATAGTGCCTCTTCCTCTTATCTCCTCAGTGCTGGGTAATGATTTTCTATACCTGCTCCCAATGGTGCCGTTGCTTTATTCAACACTCTTGGATGTTACTGGCCGTGGCTAATTGTGGTTAAATGTTGCAGAAAGAAACCAGCGCCAAGCTAAGTGTGTTCTGCCCGTTTTCTTACCAACGGGCACTGTGAATCCCTCGTGAAACAAATGGCTTCCCATGGGATGCCATTTCCAAAGGAACCAGGAATTCTCTCCCCCCTAAATACTGATTCTACCCATTCCCTTGAAACTGCATTTCACAAGGCCAGAGGAAGTGTGGGTAAAACATTTTAGATGGCTTTGGAATTACACAGACTTGGATTCAAATACCACTTTAATTATCTCCTGATTAGATGTAGAAATTTAGAAAGATCTTAGATTTATTTCTCTAACCTGGTGTGATAAATTTTTTAATTTTGATTTATTTAGTTTGATTTAAAAATTACAAATGAAAAGCACAGCTGTTGTAAGAAGTCTTAGCCCTGTAAATAGTCACAAAGACAGTAAATGACAGTGACTCCAACAACCCTTTTCATCTCGGTCTCCACTCCAAATACATTCGTGAATGTAGCCAATGTTGTCTGTGTGGTGTCTAGCTTTCTTGTGCTTCTAAGCTTACACATACATATGAAAAATCATACATAGGTATTTTATTTATCTCTTCTTTTTTTTTTGACAAAATTGTATCATAGATCATATCAACAGGGACTGTACACATTTTTTCCCACTTTTAACTTAACTTTTGTAGCCTTCCCAAGAATACTTCTGTTTTAATGGCTCTAAAATATTGAAAAATCTAGATGTTCTGTAATTTATCTGAATACAACTTTATTTGTGGAAAATCAGATTTCCCCCTCTTTAAACACTAAAAACTGTGCTGAAACAAATGTTTTTATAGTTACATTCTTAAGTATTGGGACTTTTTTTAGAACAGTAAAATTTAAAAAGTAGAAATACTGAGTTCAAAGATTGTGAGCATTTTAATATTTCTGTTTCTTGCCAGATAATCTTCCAAAAATTGGTCTTGATCTACATACCCATCAGCAGTGTATGAGAGATTCCATTTCCCCACATGCTTGTCGACTTCAGCTGTTATCAATCTTTTTAATTTTTGCCAGTTTTGGGTGGTTAAAAATAGAATCTTGTCTAATAAGCCAGGTAGTGTTTGATCAATATAGTAATTACATTTCTAAATAGAATCTATCAGTAGATGGCTGATATTTATAATCCCAATGGTCTCAGATCCTAAGATACTGTGACAAATGGTAGAAAGAAATTAGTTCATTTTATTATACTTCTGTTCAATTTTAAAATCTGTGTTTTACAGAAGCCAGTTATAAAGCAAGCATGGGGATGCCTTTTGAAATGTCTTATCTAAATATTGGTAACATGCACTTGGAAATCAGTATGATTTATGTTTAAGGAAAATTCAGATTTTTTGCATCATTAACATACTAATGTGAAAGCATAAGTTCTTAAACTTTCTGGAGAAGACATTTATCTTGTTTCGAGCTGCTAGACCCTTACCCTGGATCTCCCAAAGCATACATAACTACTGTCCAAAAAGGTCCAGCCTAGTGTGTTATGTGAGGGTACATGTGTGTTGGAGAAGAGGTTATCTACAGAGTGTGTATGCAAAATATTATACCTGTGTATGTCTATCTATCTACCTATCTGGTGTGTGTGTGTGTGTGTATAATGTGTACATATGTATATAATATGTAAATATGTACAATAAATTTATACTTAAATAAATACAATATAACATAATAAAATATATGACATGATATAGTATTATGTTTTTATGGCTTAGTTCTGAAGAAACTTTATTCCCTTTAAATTCTCCCCAGAAAGTTCTGAAAATTCCCCAAGGCGTGTCTCCTCTATGCTTTATGGACCCACCGCTTTGATGATTCCATGGCACAAACTGTTCTTCCCATTTCTTGCTCGGGCTTGCTGTGGTGGCATCTACCAAAGCTATGACACCTAATGCCACAGTTATGGAGTTAATACCGCCAAAGGTGCCACTGTCGCCCTTGCCTTCCAAGGATAGCCACAGCTGCGTCTGCTGTTCACCCCTTTCTGGAGCAAAGTTCTCCCTTCTCAGCATGGAATGTGCAAACGCACGTGACATATACACTTCCTCCCATCACGGCTTGTCCAGGCAGATGTTCCTGCCGAAGATTTTGGCACAAACTCTTTCTGAAACAGTTCTTTTTATATATCATCATTCTTCACTGAATACGCTTTTAAAAATTGTTTTTAATTTTATTTGATCTTTATGGGAGTATAATCAGTTTATGATGTGTCAAAAATAATGCCATTTGCAGCAACGTGTATGGACCTGGAGATCGTCATTCTAAGTGAAGTAAGCCAGAAAGAGAAAGAAAAATACCATATGATACCACTCATGTGTGGAATTCACTGAATACTCTTGATCTCAGGCATGTGTCCCAGGGCTGGGCCAGTAGATAATGGAAAGGACCAGCACTGCTAGGTTCACAATTACTGATTCTCTCTTCTGCAGGCCCATGGTTCTTGGACCATGCTTAAACCTGGTTTCTTCTTCCCTCACAGATGAGTCTTTTCTCGAGTGCTTATAATCTATTATGTAACTAGAGTCTTAAAAGACTTACCCTACAAGTATCCCAAACATAGACAGAGATAGCTGAATCCTGAGATGGAAAAACTTAAACCTCGAGCTGGGATCCTGTTACAAATATATTTGTGACACAGTTTCTGTCATAAAAGAGACTTTGTGAGACAAAACAAGTGGCAAAACTCAGATGCAGAGAGAGGGAGAGTGCTTGCTGCTGTCATAAAGAAAACTTGAGGGGTGTTTTAACATAAACCAGGTAGAGCCTTTTTTCACCTATATTTCAAAAGGGGAGGCGGAGCTCCAGCAGCTTGTAAAAATGAAAAACGTTAGTAGGGTGAACTCAGGTAACATAGTAACGTAGTAACTATCCTCAAATCCAGAAAATGTCTTGTAAGAGTAGAGGCTGGGATATCAGCTGAGCCACAAATGTATTAGGGACCTTGAGCCATTATCTGATCGACTCAAGTTCACATCATCCTGGATGTATAGTGTGATTAGAAAGATGGAGTGATATGCAGCTGAGGATTCCAAAACAAACACACAAAAACAAAACAAAAAGACGTATGGACTTAGAGGATAAATGCTACTTAAAATATGAAGACTGCAGCAAGAAAAGTCCTGACCACTGCAGGAGAGCCTCATTAGGCTGTTTATGCACATACTGGCTTCCCTCTCCTTGTTAGTTCAATACAGTTAGAAACAAGTAGAAAAATAAAAGAGAAGGAAATAAAAACATTGGATTGGAAAGAAGAAAGAAACTTCTATTATTTGCAGACAATTGTATCATACATGAAAAATCCAAAAAAGAACTACACATAAACTATTAACACGAATGGAAGAATTTATCAAATTTGCTAGATATAATATTAATTTATAAAAATGAAGTGGGTAACCAGAGACCAACGTCCACAATCCGAGACTTCTATTTGAAAGGTACCATGTACAGGAGTATAAAATGTCCAAAACCCAGGATAACATAGGTACGAGACATCAGTACAGAAAACTGTAAAATATAATTGAGAGAAATTTAAAACAACAGATAAATGGATACAAAAACTCACAATGACACTTTATATTAATGAATCAGAAGAATCAATGTAAGGATGTCAATCCTTTCAAAATTGGTTGTTTAGAAAATGTTAAAATGTTAAAAGTGAAAATGAAATACAAAGGACTGAGAATAGAAAAAAGAATCTGATCATTAAAGTTGGGAAGACTTCTTTCCCTGGATATTATAAAAATGTGATATTTAAAGTTAGTGTAGTATCTGCACAAAGTAATGAAATAGACCAATGTAAGTGAGTTAAGATGAATGAAATGCATGATTTATGTAAAAGGTATCATTGGAGAACAGTGGCAGAAATGATAGTCTTTTGAATAAATGATGCTGGGCCAGTTGATCATCCATAGCAGATATGCACCTTATCCAATATATAAAAGTCAGTCCGTAAGTATTTTCTCTAAATTCTAATGGGCACCTCACAGCTTCCAGAAGTTAATACAAGAAAGCACCTCCACAATTTGGGAAAAGGGAATGATTTCACACATAGGACACGATGAGCACTAACCATGAAGTAAAAGACTGATAAATTAGGTTAATAAAATTAAGAACTTCTTTTTATTAATAGACCCAAGGAAGAAAGTAAATATGCAAGCCACAGACTAGGAGAGAACATTTTCAAATAATATAACTACAAAACCAATTACATCTAGAATATATAAAAATTTCTCAGATCTATAAATTAGAGAGAACAAAACAACTGAAAAAAATGTTCAAGTTACCTAAAAAGACATTTCCAAAATGGCATTATCCAAGTGGCTAATAAATACATAAAAATGTGCAGAGAGTTTCAAATAAAAAACAATGGAGTACATACCAAAATTCTTAAAACTAAAAATTAAAATAGCAAATTTTGGCAAAGATGTGGTCCAGCTGGAACTCCCCTGTTCTACTTGTGGCAGCTCAAATGTTACAAACATTTGAAATAACTCCTCACTATTATTTACTAAAGCTGAACCTATGCGTACCTTTTCTCCTGTAATTCCACCCTCATTCGCACCCAACAGACACACACGGGTAGATGCACCAAAAGACATGTATTAAAATTTTAATAGCATTTTTCATTATTGCAAGAAGTGTGAAAAAATGGCTATCAACAATAGACTGGATAAATATATTGCTTTTTAAAGATTTCATAACGAAAGACCAATATACAGCAAAGAGAGTGAATTGCTACACAAAACAAGAAGTTGAATCTCACAAACATGATGTTGTGTGAAAGAAGCCAGGCACAAATACATATTATATGATTCAATGTAAATGAAGCTCAAAACCCTGCAACTTTAACCTGTGGTTTCAGAAGTAAGGTTAGTAGTTGATTTTGAAAAGGAGGAAGAGTCAAAGATTGCGGAAGGACCCAGACCGGACTTTTCCAGGTGGTAACAACGTTCTTACTCTTGACTAAGTTGATGATCATACTGGAAGATTTACTTTGTGAACATTCATGGGGTTGTATTCCTAAAATTGTTCCACTTTCCCGCTTGTAGAGTCTACTAGAAATTGTACAAGGGCATCTCTTCTTCAACTAGATGATTCACATTGTTAAGGCTACATCTTTGCATAACCTAGAATTATCTTGTCTTCTCCACCATAGGACATAGCGCTGTAACTGGAAGTGTATCCTCACCAACTTCTGTGGATGGAGAACGTATGTCCCATCATCACAAGCTTCTTGGACTGGGGTCTTTCTCATCCAAAATATTAATGCCTTCTTCTCTTCCTTATTTCTGAATACAAGTGAGAGTTCCCAGAATTTTTCATTCTTAACCTATTTCTTTTTCAAAAAAACTTCATGATAGAGATTATATTCTTTCTGGCATGATTTAAATTATTTTATATTTATTTATCTTTTTTATACCCAATTCGTTTGCTGACATTATGATGTAGTACAGTTAAATAAGCAAAACTTTGGTGTCAAACAGCCCTGGTTTCAAATCTCACCTGTGTATTTTTTTTAACTGCATGATTTAGGACAACTTACTTAAACTCACTGATCCCCAGTTTTCTAATTTTAAAATAAAATAATAATGCTTATTCAGTACCTTATAGTAAGGGATAGAATAAAATAACCTAGAAACAACACTTTGCATTGAATTTTTCTCATAGACTACTAATTTCATTCCCCTCATAAATCATGGTTTTGAATCAAAGTAGTCAATGGAAAAATATCCTTTATGTAACAGAGGAATCAATATCTTTCTTTTTTCTTTGCAAGAGTATAGAATATTTAGAGGACATTGGTATTTTTAGGATGAAAAATGTGGAATGAATTAAATTCATTAACTTTTCATATATTCTCTAACATTATTTTTCATAATCCCTTGCTTGTCAAATAGTAAGGTTTGTGGAAAAAACTTCACAAGATATTTCAATAGAAAAAAAAACTTATTAAAAGTATTATTAGCTCTTTAATGGGATTCCAGTTTCAATATTTATGTAAGAATCTTATAAATGTGGCTGGGGTTTCCTTAAAATCTAAAATGAAAGAAGAAAAAAGAAAAAAGATGCTTTTCTTAAACTGATTAAACCTTTATATATCAGTAGGTTTTTTTCCCCCTTCCAAATATCGTAGATGTAAAGAAAGGAGTCAAAACACAGAAATTTAAGCCCTGTGGTCATAACCGACATATTATCATTTTGTCCTCATGCCATTGGCCAAAGCAAATCAGAAAGGATCAGAAAAATCCAGTCCTCCTTGGTGAGGCCATGAGAAGGTATGACTGCAGGGAGAGGTGTGGAAATGAAGCCACAGTGTAAACTACCACGGATACCATGAATTTATGCAAGGTTAATTGGTATATAACTAATCACAGGCTTAAGAAAATAATTCATTTACTTACTCATTAATTCCATCAACAACTAAGCTAAGACTTAAGGGATATATCTACTTCAGTGAAGTTAGTGTATGGCTGACCCTGGTTTTGAAAACTAAGGTAGAGTCACTACTTCATTTATCCATGTGCTCAGTAAAAATCATCCTTGAGCCTCTATTACATGTCACCTTATTTTGCAAATGCCTTTCAAAATTTAACTGTCTCGTACTCAACAATTCTCTAGAGTGGGAAAAAAAAGAATTCAGTGACCTAGATATACAACTTACAAATGATTATTCTTACAGGGTTCATCAGGATTTTACATTAAGTGAAAGTAAGCATCTCATAGGGAAGATTTCTGAGACTCTATACTTTGTGGTAGATGAGATTGGTAGGATCTCTTTTTAAAGAATTTGGGGTCAGCATATTTAGGGTACTATCCTTTGCCAGATGTTACAACTGTTAGCCTACTGATCAAATTCAGGCACAGATGAGTTTTGTTTGGCCAGCTCAGAGGTTAAACATCCTTGCATTTGAATATCTTGGACGTGGGATGCAGCTACTGGTTCAGCACAGAACTCACTACTCCTGTTACAAGGACTTAATCTCTCTGTACATTTGATTACCTTTCATGTCCCCAAAATATTTGATTTTTTGAACTTTGCTTTATTGTATATAACCCTGGAGTACTAATTACCATGCTTCCATGTATTTGAACTCTTCCCGAAGTGAGAAAGATTCAAATCTTTCTTGCAGGTTCTCTAACCCTAATAAATCAAGTGAGATAGTCATTTATTGAGGCACTTTATCCAGAAATGTGAAATATCTGCACTCTAGATATGAAATATGAACTAAGTAACCATGAAAGCCTTGGTCTAAGGGTTGAAAACCCAAAGGAGAATAGAGCAGCAGTTCTTGCCCTCAATGAGCTCACTTTGTAGTAGGTATTTAACAGGCCATTTCTGATAGAGCAGGGTAAGTCTTCCATGCAAATATGATGATACCTGAACTGAGTTCTGATGCAGGTAGTTTTGTACCAGAACAAGGGAGAAATGGGTATTCCAGGTACAGGGAAACACATGTGACAGCAATCACATACATGGCTTCTTCAGTGAAAGGCAGCTACATTTGAGCCTTTGAGACCACATGATGAAGGGTGAAGGGTCTTCTCTGCCATGCCAAGGCATGCTCCTCCAGCCTGCTGTCCACCCATCTATCAGTCACTCATCTATCACTATGAGTGATATTTTTTGATGTCATTCCAAGCTGAGACTTTTAACCCTGAGAACGCTTTGAATGAAACATTTTTATCTAAAAAGTATAAAGTCAAATAAACATCATCTAGAAAGCTTTTTTTCAGAAAAGATTCCTTTACAGCATTGTATTTCATTGATTAATTTTCTATACATCAGAACGATCAGATTTTTATTTATATTCTGCCAAAATTATTTCCATTAGTGTACTTTCTCAATTAAATTACTAATGAAAATTAGATTCATTAATCAGTTTTTTAACCTAAATAAGTTGGTTTTATTCATCAAGGCTCATATTTTCTTTTGTGGCCATTATTTTCCCTCATTTTAATTTTCCTGAGTCAAATAGTCTGTATTTATCTCTTAGCAAATGTGAGAAATTTTGTGAGACAGAAGAAAAGAGACAGATACAGGAAGAAGAGTGAGAGAAAGACGGTGAGAAGGAGAGAGAAAGAAAATGATGAGAAGATAAGAGCAAAAGGGAGTCAGTTAGAGAGACATCAACGCAGAGAGGGAGGCTATGGTGTCCGCAGAAACCAGAGACCTGGAAAAAACGATGACGATTTCATAGTTGGTATCTTGACTGAAGGTCTTCTCCCGACTGAATTTGGCTCTGGCCATTAAAAACGTGAGCTTTGAGCTGCCATCCCCGCCAAGGGAATAGTTTGGGTCCCATTATCCAGTATGAGCCAATATCCAGTTGTCTCTGCTAGTTTGTGAACTTGGAGCCAAGCAGGTCTCTCCTCCTCGCTCTCCATTGCCTCTTCACTAAAGTTCATCCTGTGTTTGAGTTGGGCTCTAGGTTTATTACTGTTTGTCCCCATTTTAGCTAACATCCTTTCATTTTGTAGTGAAAGAAAAATGGAGCCCTCAGAGTGAAGTTTCAAGCTCTCCCAAGTATGAGACAAGTCAGGACCACATTTGAATGAATGAATGAACTCAGATCCACTGTGTATCAGACACTTTATCATCATCGTTTCAGTCACCTGGACGTACTTCATTTTATCCTTGGAGATTGCAAATGTTTAGTGCTCGTTAACTACATTTTTATGTATCTTGGCCTTTGTTCCTCCTATTATCACGTTTATTCTTTTCATTTGATATTTTGAATTAAATTAATAATCTTCCTATAAGGTTTTAGTATCAATAAGGGATACACAGTAGAGAGACAGCTTTCTTAAGCAGAACTATTTTAGTCAGATTTCAGTTTGCTAACACTGATTGAGTACCTATAAAATGTCAGGCCCTCTAGTGGTTTACAAAGATTTGGGAAGCTTACAGATTATTTGGCACTTGAAGTCACTTACAAATGCTCTTTTTATTTCCTTGACAATGCTATTCATTTTCTTATAAAGAGATGATTTATGTTGGCTTTCAGTTATACATTATCCATGGACCCTTGTCAAATGCCAATGTCACCCACCAGTTCCTGGGAATTGTGAATTGTACCGTTAGAGAGTTATTCCTTTAATTAGTGTAAAAGAGTCTGGAGTTGCTCCCATGACTTGGTTTATAACCCCAGGGTGTCCTTACGCATTATGTTGTCATCAATTATCCAAAGCAGAACCACGATAGCCTATCCAAATCAGCAAAAGATGGATGAGTGTGCCACTGAGAGAACAGTGAAGGCAGCTGCAGGTTGAGATGCTGGCCAAGATATATAATATGTGGTTCCCAGGACATTAGGGGAAGAAATAGACAGTGACCCAAAATCATAGCAAATATCAGTAAGGCTTTATTGCAAGGATATGTGCCTGAAGCCTAAGTCATCACAATTGAGTAGAGAGAGCTGGAGGTTGTAGCCAGACACCCAGACTTGCATTTTACTGGTAACTTTCATTTTTTTCAGTTCAACAAATGTCTATTGTGTACCTACTATAAACTTGGCTCAGCGCACAGTGCTGGAATGCAATTAAGACCAAGACATTACTTTCATGGAGCTTAATTGAGCAATGTTAGAAAGAATTACTGAGATATAATTGGGATGACTGCTACATAGAAGTAGAGTATTTGAAAGTGCCTGTCACGAGAAGCTTAACCCGGGTTAGGAAGAGAGGTTGGGAGAGGCTTAGTAAGGTTTCCCTGGGGAAATAAAAAGTAAGCTGACACTCAAAAAGTCAAAGACAAGTTAGGTTCAATAAAATACAAAGGAGCATAGAGAGTTCCAGGCAGGAAAATGGTACATGGTATTGTGACGGCAGGTGTGGTCAGTAGACCTAGAGCATGCAGGGTCGAGAGGCCATGCGAGCTGCTTATCCTTCTGGGTATAAATGGCATCTTCCATGAAATGCCATGATAGTGATACCTTCTGGGACTGACTGAAAAAGTGAGTTTATATAAAACATTTAGTCCCTGTGCACCAGCGTATACAAATACACAGGGAGCGATTGCAAAATACAATCACAGTTTTGAAACATGAAACTGGATTTTATGAGAATTACAGAATTGTAGAACTAGAAATGCGCTCAACAATCATCCTGGACAACCCTTTATTTGAAGATGAGGTCAATGAGATCAGAGCTGGTCATTTACCCTAGTTTACAGCATTGCTTGCAGGCAGAGCTGGTAATGCGTTTTCTGATCCTGAATTCATTGCTCTTTGTCTTATACAGTGACTTTCAAAATAACTTATTTGTTGATATCACAAATATTGAAAATTTACATATTAATTGTTGAAGTCAGAATTTAAACCCAAATCTGCCTACTAGTAAAACCTATGTTTTTTATACCAAATCACAATGATACTCAATAAACAAATGAACCAGATGATATAAATAGATGAGTTAATGAGGGTATGAAGTTGCACAAGCAGTATTAAGAATTAGGCAGTGTTTTGATTAAATATGCAATAATGGTTTTGAGAAGAACATTTTTATTGTTCAGAATTGTTTTTAAACAGAAACCAATTCCGGGTATATGAGATAAAAGGGGATTTATTGTAAGAACATAGAATTGGCAGAAAGCTTGACAATAAAACATTCCAGAGCTTGGCAGCAAGAGCGATTGGGCCAGGATGTTGTTACTGCCTTAATTATGGGCTTAGTGGCAGTAGAGGACACATTCCAGCCATTAACTCATCTCTGTGGCACTTGCTCTAGTTTCGAGATTACTCAGTGGGAATGGCTAATTGGCTAAGCGAGGCTAAATGCTTCTGCCAGGGAGCAGGGAGGCAAAAGAACACTCTCCTTCAATTTCTGGTGAGAGAAGTAAGACACTAAGTCCCACCACCATTACAAGCAATGGGGGGTTTTATCAAATAGGAATGGAGGTTGGATGTTTGGCAACCAAAATAACAAAATGTTCCACTACAGCACTTTTTTCTGAATATTGATGAAAGTAGGGAGTAAAGTAAAAAATAAGTTTAAGTCAACTCATACGAAAAGTTTGTCTTAGAAGAATTTTCAATCACACTATGAGAGAAAAAAATTAATTTTCAGCAGTTAGCTAAAGGCAAGAGAAAAGAGAAATCCATGTTAATAAAGTTTATGATTCTAAAGATGTATCAAAAATGAAAGCAAATATTAAATATACAAATATCCTTTTTTACTTGAGAGATAATAGCTTTAGTATTCATCCACTGACCTAAAACACAAGAGTATAAAATGTTAGGGAGAAAAGAAAGAAAACTAAAAGCTTTATATATATATATATATAGATAGATAGATAGATAGATAGATAGATAGATAGATAGATAGAGTGTTTTTTATTCTTATTTTTTGTTTTTATTTTATTTTATTTTATTTTTAACATTTTTTATTGACTTATAATCATTTTACAATGTTGTGTCAAATTCCAGTGTAGAGCCCAATTTTTCAGTTATACATGAACATGTATATATTCATTAGAGAGTTTTTAATATATATTTAGAACTATTTTAGAGGCAGCAAAGATGACTACAAAGCACTCAAATTATTCATATTGGAGGAATGAATCGTGAAAATATCCTTCACATTTTTCAGAAAAGGGAAGAAAATCTATAAACACACACAGATAAAATGACTTGGTTTTATTTTTTATTTTTATTTACTTATTTTTCACAAAAGCTTAAAGCTTTGTTTCTACTATCTGTTTGGGCAGAACAACAGTTCTCAAGTATGGGAAACAATAGTACCTATTTTCCCATCATACATAGACATGAGAATTCATAAGGAAGGATTTTGTAATAGTCGCCTGGAATAAGGATTGAGTTATGTGTGGGTTTCATCTTTCCCTCATCCTATACTTTCTATCTCCACCAACAGCAAAAAGCTAGTTGATTGAATAAATTCTTTATATCTCTATGAGGTACTTCGACAAGGAGGTCTCAAGATTGCACTTGAGGTCACAGAATGTGGTTCTCTGGGAGGATCTGAATAAATGCCAAGGATTATGGGTATTTCCAGCAAGTGAATTTCTAGAGAAAAATGTCAATAATGAATCCAGGCACTCAGTGTTCGGTCTGAAGCACCTTCATGCTCCATGTGCATCCACTGACACCACAGCTTTTCTCAAATGCCACAGTACATCCTCTCCAAGCCTTTAACAAGCTAACAATTAAAGAAAGGTGTACATATCATGGAAAGAGACGTGATGAATAGTAGCTCCCACACACTGAGGTCTTAACATGGTACCAAGTTAGCAGCTCATACAGACCCACTCATTTAACCTTTACAAAAATCCTATAAAGTAGATACTATTGTATTATGTTTCTGGGGGGGAATGGGGCTCAAAGCGGTTAACTAAATAACTAAATTGCTCAGTATTACACAGCTTCTAAGTGGTGGATTTACACATACATAATGAGCTTAGTGAACTTTATTTTACTTTGCTCTAGCATATATAAGGCTTATCAAGGTGCTTTCTGAGTGAACTCTCATGCCCTCCAACCCAGTCTGACAATAGTTAATATCTTCTACTGAATTTATGTAATAACCTTCTTCACAACCAGCAAACATACATTCCTGATTGCTATATGATAGCATATATAAAAAAATTTAAAAATAAAAAGAAGATAGAATTTTGGAAGCAGTTCAAATAAATGGAAATGAGAAAATTCTGTATAAATGTTATTTATTTTTTAGACTACCTCATACGCTTTTTTGATAAAATCAATTCCTAACACGTTTCTGAATGTCATCTTTGTCGCATTTAAACTCCCTTTTAAACAGTGATGAGGAATGCTAATGGTTTCCTTTATCAATGCTAGAATTGGGTTATAATGCAAACATAAATGTAGATATATACCAACATCTATAAATCAAGTGCTTGCTTATGTATAATATCTATTATAGTTGAGTTTTCTTCTGAAGCCTAGTTATTGGTCTGCAAACATTTAGTAAGAAATGTTTAATAGCAGACTAGTTCTCTCTTGTAGTGTCATGAAATGCTCTCACAAGATCCCTTCAAGTTATGTTCTTGGTTCAGTGAACAAACACTCATGTGAGATAAGAAATGAGAACAAAGGAGTGACCTTGTCTTATATGGGACCAAGTGATGCCTAACAGAAATGATGCTGGGAAATTTAGTCTAGACTGCAAAAGATCAAAGAATAAATTCATAGATTTGTGGAATTGAGTCACTATTCAACTTTGAAAACATGGTCATTGTCTTTTTTTCCCAAATTATTCTTACAAATATTTATCTAATATCTGTTATGTATAAAATCTGTCATTAGAATGAAATTGCATATGTGCTACTCATTCTTTTGTTGGAATCTTACTCGAAGATTAAAATATAGAAGACTGAGAATGTGATTATATTTATAATAACTCGTATAGGATGGATTTCCCCAAAGTGAAACTGAACATAATTCAAATACATAGTAGTTATCTAGCAAAATTTATTGAGTAAATATCCAATAACTCATTGCTATTTGGTCCAGAGATTCTCTGTGGAGAGAAAATTCACCTTTTTAACAGAAAAAAAAATGTTTCAAAAATTATTAGCGTGGTTTTTCCCATTAGATTTCTTGAGTACGTGATTTGCACCCTAGTTGACCCATGCTATCCATATCCTTGGGCATACAGGAAAAAGAAAGAAAACTGGAAATTTTAATATTCAGCCTATTACATTTAAAAGTAGGCCTTTACAATAAGACAGTTACATTCAGCCTAAGTTACTTTTTTGATAAGGACTATCGAAGTTCTATATTTTGCTTTTGCTCTTTAAGTGTATTAATAGGCAGGCACGTCAGGCTAGATTTTACATAAGGAAAGATGAATGGAATAAAGGGTGGAATAAAGTTAAACCCTTTCTCAAACTAAGGTCTTAGGGAAAGGAAATAAAAGAAATGCGAAGAGAATTAAAAAACAGACAAATGTCTAACTCAGAGAGGGAAAGCCAACTTAGATGCTGTGAGATCATTTGCTGTGCCACTGAAAGGAGACCATCTCGTAAACTTTCCCATTATTTAACAACATGGTTAAATAGGATGTTGCAGCAGCTTAGTCCCCTGGGCCACTCTGAGTCCCAGTGTGGTACACATGCTGATTTGCCAGCCAGTAGCCTGCAGAGGGCAAATAGTGGTGGAAGTACTAAGTGACCTCCCACTGGAGAAGGTGGGAAGACATCTATGCCATGGGACAAGGTAGTGGATGGACCAAGAACAAGCACCAGTTAAAGCTGAGTTGAAGTGAAGTCAACAGGGAGTGCCCCAAACTACTGCTGAAGCTTGGAGAGATCAGATTGTGCGTTAAACTGGCTGCAGAACTCACCGCCTATATCAGTAAGGTGTGCAGCAAAAAACATACCATCCTAGAGATCCGAGGGTTAGCATGAGGTCGCTGAACCCCTACCTTCCACTTCCTGAAGCATAGGAAGCCTGACTTACCATACATTTAGACGCCAGGAAAAAGAGTTCAGGAGGCTGATCCAGAGACTGAGCCCTTTTATGCAAAAGGGACTGAACACTGCCCCCTGAAGAAAGTTTCACTGTTTGTTTGGGCTAAAATTTAGTCCATTTAGATATTTAGTAATTTTTTTCCCTGCTCGTTGTGGTGTGAAGCCTTGTAGAAAATATAATATTCAGTTTAATCAAGAATAAAAAAACCCTGCCTTTTATTTTGAATGTCCAAGTAGCATTGTGAGCTAAAATGTATGACCCGAAACCTCTCTTCCTCCATACACTCTTCACTGAAGACAGAATTGTCATTCAAAAGCAACGAAGTATTGCTAGACCATGCTCTTTTATTTTTCCTGCAGATCAGTTGATCTCTCTTTCTCTCTCTCTCTCTTTTTCCCATGAAGAGTTGGATGTCCCAGAAGAAGTCTTTCAAAACAGATACACAATTGAAAAAGACAGAGTTCTCCCTTTCTTAGCAAGAGAGAGGGATAGTCACAGAAGCTCACATTTCTAGTAAACATAACACGTTAAATGTGACTGTGATTTTTAGAAAATGGCATGAGAACACAGGGGACAGCGTGACCCCCTGTACCGGAGGAACTTTTGAAGCTTGGGTGATGTTTGACCAAGGCTTTGACGAGCAGGTAGTAACTGGCCAGGATGGGAAGAAGGGAGAAGGATATCCCAAACAGCTTATTTGAAAGCACAGAAGTGAACAAAACCCAGGCATGCTTGGGGACTGGGAGGATTTGTTGTGACTGAAACATATGGTGCACTCATGTAGAAGCAGAGAATGACTAACTATAAGTCTAGAAGCAATGAGCCTGAAGTACAAGCCTGTGCACAGTTAAATATTGAATAGTGGGTCTTTTGATATTTGAGTATTATGGGAGCTATGAGTATTACGGGAATTTTAAAAAGAGGAAGAATAATGAGGACAAAGAGTTCAGTGAAGACTTCATGGAGCAGGCAAATGATTCACTGGGATGCCCTCCACATTGTGGTTCTTATGTTAACAATATTCATATTACACCCCATGAAATCAATGGGCACCTGTGCATTAAAGTGTCAGGATGAGAGGGACCAGCATGTGGACCTTCTGATTGAGATGCATGGCTGTTAGGCTGATGGATACAGCCGTTGGTGCGGGAAAAGACTAGTTTTCCTGGCAGCTCCATCTAGGGCAGCATCACCTAAGACTGCTCCTTGGGTACCATTTCCATTGGTGATTAATGGGTGTTTCCTGGAATAATGAAAAAAAAAGCTTGTGGACCAAACTCAGTGGGCTTCTGAGATGCACTTTATTAATATTCTACTAGGTGCTGGGATGATCCAGGTGGTGATAATGTAAGCAGTGTTTTCTCCACAAACTGAACCACAGAACCTTTTCCTGGAACATCTCACAGGATTAACCTTCCACAGGACACAATTTAATAAGCATAGACAGGCATGGGTTGGCTGTTGAAAACAGGTAAATCTAGGATATCATTTGGCCAGAAAATAATTCAAAATAGAACAGGGTGCCCTACCAAGAGGTGTTCTACATAAGGAAATACTTAAGTAGGTGATATTTAGGGAGTGAACTATGGAAATGTGCAGTTTTCACTGGGGATACTCATAGTGTCCTACCTGACCCAACTTGTTAAAAAAATTAGTTGCTATAGAAAGATACAGCCTTTCTGCTTTCCTTTCTTGTCTCTGAAATTTGACATTCAACCCCTTTGTCTAGCTCTCTTTATCTCTCCTTCCCAGTCCTTTGATGTTTGGTTCAGCACCTCAGTTTAAATATTCTCTTGCCTACATCCCCCTCCTTTGCTCTGGTGGCTGAATCTAAGGAGCTCCCCTTCATCCAGATTCAGATGTTAAACTTACAGGTCTATCTTCCAAGACAGTAGGTAAGAAATTCCCTCACTCTTCTCAAGGTTCTCCATAGAGGTAGGGGGATCCATTTAAAGCCTGGCAAGGCTGGTATATTAGAAACGGAGTGCTTGTCCCAGGGGTAGTATGCATAGGAGTTAGGCAAGGTCTCTGGTCTAGATGGTCTGGGTAGGAGGTAGGTGACTGGCTCAAGCATTCAGGTAAAGGGACAAGGATCAGAATCTAGTTACCAGAGTTGGGAACCAAGGTAAAGACTGGAGGACAAAGTCAGAGTTTGCCAACGTAAATTGCCAAAAGTATATTTCTAGATGGATGTCAAAAACAATCCTCCAAGCTTAGAATTCCCCAAACTGAATCCTTGCTCCCCTCCCCCCCGTCTGTAGTCCTGATGCTCCTACGGTTCTCACAGTCTCAAAAAGTGACACCATCATTAACCCATTTTTTTAGCCCCGAAACTTAAAGCCCACACTCAGGCCAAGATTCTTCCTCTCTTGAGGATTTTGCAGTTGATTTCACCTCTTGAACTCCCCCCCCCCCCCCAGGTATTGTCACGTTTTGGTCTTTCATATCATTTAGCTGTTATTAAACTACTATGTCATCTTCCCAGAGAGTTCTTTCCTGACATCTTGAAATCAAATAATACTATATCTTCTCAATTTTACTATTCTCCATCACACTTATCACTATATGAAATTATATCATTTACTTTTTTTTTCCTACTTGTAGCCTTTCTCTTCCACCAGAACCTATGTAAGCTTTATGAGGCTAAGGACTTCCCTTGTCTTGATTAGATAGTTGCTATGTTCTTAGTTCCCTGCACATAACAGATGTCAGTATTCACGGAATGAATAGATAGATAGCTGGATAGATGGATGGATGGATGGATGGATGAATAAATTTGGGTAATTAGAGGATCTTGAAAAACGGTTGTACATCATCTCTTTGTCCCATAAAAACAAGTGAAGACTTTCCTTCCCATATTCCTGATGTTTCACTGAAACATCCTTTAAGTTGTCCCATTTCTGCACACGTCCAAAGATATTTTCACACAGCATTCAAACAACTTAACATACTTTTTAGTATGATGTTTTAATTCTTCTTCTTTATAATTAAACATAGCATATGCTTCACATATGCTCCTAGTAGCTGAAAAATGCTGTGACTTGAACTGTTTTTCCCTCTCCTGGCATCTCTAGTTTAGTGGAGCTTCCATACCAGCCACAGAGCCATCAATAACATTATTTCCAATTATTAAAGTATATGTTGGTCACAGAATACCTGTATTTTTAAAATGCCTAGTAAAATGGTCAATCCAGGCAGTGATCATAGTGGCCATTAACATAAAATAAGAGACAACCAGATATTAATTTACCTTTTGATATAAATGTATGCCTTTTTGAAGGTTGTTGAGTGTTGCCAAAAAAAATTAATCGGATTAAGCCTCTAGTTCTGATTGCCAGTGTACATTAAATGCAGAGAACAGAGAAACACGTCACATGACCCCACACATATGCAATCAGTGAAATCTAGACTGTGGAAAACCCGAGTCAACAAAAAGCCCATTTTTTCCAACAAATACAAGAAAACAAAAGGTAAACAGAGGTTTAAGAGGCATTGTAAACAAATGTGATCTGTGGCTCTTACTTGGATTTCAATCTAACAAAATCAATATATCAATGGTAAAAACTAAATAAAACAAATAGAAACATTCTTACAAAAGAATCTTAGAAAATGTAATACCTTACTGTTTTCTAGAAAATAAGCCCATGGGAGGAGGTCCAGTGAAAGAGATTCATGTGATTATACTAACCAATGGGACTTTTACACACGTATTTTTTATTAAAACATCTTCATGTAGATAAACTTAGAGAAGACATACGATTATAGGTCACTGTGTGCAAAGACAAATGACTGAAGACTAAAATATTCTCAGGGAAGTTGGAAATTCTGAAAAAAATGTTGTAACCTAATTTCATGGGGATACTTATAAGAATTTTAAAGTTATTTTCATTCCTTAGGAAAAATTTTTGTATGTCTTTTGGGGCTGGATAGCAGGGAATTTACATAATCACTATCACTTTCTTTACTTATAACCCACCGCTCAGGGCTAGTGGTTTCCTTAAACTATCAAAGGAAAAAAAGTGTGGCCCTAGATTTATAGCTATTATTGGGTGTTCTTAAAATGTACTTCCCAGTTCCTAAAACTAAAGCTTTAGATCAGTGGATGAAGCAATGAAATGAAAACTATCCAGAAAACTTTGGAAAGACTCTTCCTTTTGAGGAGCTACAAAAGGGAAGGATTGCTAGAGACTAGATAAATGCCAACCATAGATAAAAGCTCAGCTTTATCTCCCATCGCCAACGTCTCTACCTGGAAAACGTTTGTCAGAAGTAGGAAAATAGATTAATAATAAAGTCACCTTTTTCTTCCTCTTTCTCTGCTTACTCTTTGTTATGTTATTGATTGAGGAAGAAATACAATTTCTGACAGTAAGAAAAAGAATGAGAAAAAAATGGGTCAAAAATAAGAATACCCACCTTCTGAATAGTCAAGAGTTCGCTGTATTGATACTAAAATGGAAAGACCCTGATTCATTCAGTTTGCTGTTTATATATAGTATGTATGCATCTGCACAGATATATTATGTATGTGCATACATACAATTCATACACACATCTTTATGTGTATTTAATGCACCCGTGTGTGTACACACACACACACACACACACACACATATACAGTTGACCTTTGAACAACATGGGTTTGACCTGTATAGGTCCACTTGTATGGGGATTTTTTTCAGCACTAAATACTACAGTACTACACACTCCATGGTTGGTTGAATCAAGGATGCAGAACCACAGATACAGAGGGACAACTGTAAAGTTTTACTCTGATTTTCTACTGCGCAGAGGGTCAGCGCCCCAACCCCTGAGATGTTCATGGGTCAGCTATATAGAGACAGAGACAGACAGACACAGTAAGACAGAATAAATTTCAAACAACGAACATCCTTTTCTCCTTAGAAAATAACTTTCTATGATCTCTTTCCTCTACATTTCCTATACGTTTTCATGCTGAGTGTGTGATGTGCATTTTGCTGGATGTACAAAATATATTTTTAAAGACATTATTATGCCTTTGCATTTGTTAATAAGATATATTATTATAAATACTAATGAATATTATTAATAATAAAATATTTGATTTCTGTAGTCATAGTGGTTGTGGCTCTTTTTTCTTCTTAAATAATTGCTAAATTACTAACGATTGCTAAACTAAGTTAATAATTGAAATGCATTTAGACCTGAGTTTGAAATCCACCATGCAGCTGTCAAAATAATGATAAGCCTCTTCCTCCCCTGCCTAGTAAATGCTGGGAACCTATGCCCTGTCCAAATGATACTTTACATCTAACCTATTATAGCGTTGTGTTTTAAGAAACAAATACATTTCCATAGAAACATATCCATTTTATTATATTTTTCATGTTTTAATTAGATCTCCTGGGAAACATCTAGGCACATGAATTAAAGCTAAAAATGTAGAGGCAGCAGAAACACTCATTAGATATCTTTAGATTTCATTATACTTCAGGGTTGAGTGTTTTACCATAGGTTTTCCAGATGAAGATTTTTTTACCTGTAGCCCTCATCCCTAAAATGCCACCCTACGAGCTAATCTACCTTGAATCTGTCATCAGATCTAAGCTTGATAAGGCACTTGGTGGCACAGGTTCTCGATGTACTGTTTGTCAACTGCGTAAAAAGTTTCATCAGCTTTTTATCCTGCTGTTGCTCCATACTGACTTTTGTTCCTTAGCAGTAATCGCTGGAGACTAAACAAAATTAATGGAATACTTTGCACTGTTTTATCTCCTAAGAAATCCCTTCCTCCACTTCTATTTTAATAGAACAGTATCTCTCCCTGCCTCTCTCTTTCTTCCTCCCTCCCTGCCTCCCTCTCTTCCTTCCTGCCTCCCTCTCTTCTTTCCTTCCTTCCTCCCTCCCTCTCTCTTTCTTTCTCTTTCCTTCTTTCTTTCCTACTTTGTTTCCTTCTTTCTTCCTTCCTTTCTTCCTTTCTTTCTTCTTATGCCTTTAATACCACGAGCTTCATTTAGCCAGTCTGGAAAACACATTTGATGGTGGGAAGTTGGAGTTTTTCTTTCCTGGTCCATCCTCAATAGACATTCATTAGGACGGTGGGTTTTGTCCTGGTTGTTTTCCCTGCTCTTTTTATGACAGGTCTATTCTTCCGTCTCAGCTGGGGCCATGGTGGGCCCCCTGGCTTCTCCAGTGTCCTCTCCAGGAAAGGACAGCAAGGGGGCAGGAGCCAGAACCTGGCTCTTCTCTTCATCCATGCTATTTTTTTCTCAGAGGTGATGTGACTGAATCCATTGTTGTCCACGAACGCTGCCACTTGAATCACTGATCCCATCTTTTCTCCTCCCGCTGGCACCACCTCCATTTCGCCTGTTGGCCAGAGATCGACCCTCATCAGCCCACTGTATTCTTATTCCTGGGGGAAAAGGGGAGCTTGGAAGTCCCCTGTGACCTGTGCAGCATGGAGGTAGGGGAGTGGGGGGAGAACGTGGTCACTCAGAGACTGAACAACAGAGAGGAAGTGCTGGAAAGGAGAGAGGAAGCTGGACTCAGGACTGGGGAGGAAGCGGAGGAAAGAACAGGTGGGAAGAAGAACATCAGGGAAAGGATGAGAAAGGAACAGGAGAGGAGGGAAAGACTGCAGGCAGGAAAAAAAAAAAGGCTGGTATCGCTTACAAATGCCTTTACTTTTGCTAAATAGCTTAGGTCAACAGACTAATTAAGAACTTATATTTGAAGTTCAACATTAGGGACACAGATAAACAAGAAGCCCTCCTTATCACTAAAGAGGCCGAGGTCAAGAAGAGGAGACCATTGTGTAATTGCCCATTTGCAATATGGTGGGATACATGAAGTGGTTTGGGTGTAGAAGAAATGTAGATAATTTAAATCATCAAGTTGCTTTTTAGCTCAACATGTCATCTAACAAATTTCACAAAAATGTGGTTTAGCTAACATCTTCTCAATTAAAACCTTCTGTGGGGTCTTCTGTAGTTTTCCAGTGCAGATTTGGTATCCTTCATAATGAACATGAAACAATCTAAGATAGAGTGCCTTCTGAATTACTAAATGGCTTAATTAAGCCCTGGGTTATTTTGTTATGTCAGTTTTCTTTATTTATTATTTCCTGATAATTTGAGGATTGAAATTGTTTATCCAAAACACAAAATCAGTTTTTATGCAGCCAGATATTAAAGAGAAAATAGTTCTTTAATGATGCTAGGAACCAAAAAGTTCATAGTTTATTATGTTTGATAAGAACTTATAAAATAATGACCATCTACTATAAATTATTCACTAGCCTTTAAACTCTATACTTGTATCACAAGGATTGAACTTGTTCAGAGAGAAGAGAATATTTTGTATTAATAATTGCAAGTAGCAGTACACATGGTAAATTCTGTCATGTTTTGGTACACAGAATCCTACGCCATCCACTTTTTTTTTTTTTTTTTTTGCTACCCATACGTTTTGCTTCTTTGCATTCCTCAACTATTAGGCAAAATAAAACAAACTATATCAAAGAAAGTTTTCAAAACTCGATTTTCAAATAGGATTTTCTCTATTCTCAGCTCTGATATTTGCAGCAGATAGCAATTTCTGTTTTGTATTGTCCATGTTCCATGTTTGTTTCTTTTCTGTTTCTGAGTTCATATTTTCTGTTTCCTACATTCTACTTCTGCCTTTTCTTCTTGTCCAATTTCAGTTCACAAAAGTTAGGCTTGAATTAGTTCTTCTTTATCTCTAATGCTTGGGCTTGAGATTATTGTTACCATATCCAGGAACTGATGAAAGATGACTTTCTAGAGTTTATTGGAGATCTTTGCATTATCACTAGTAATTCAAATAGAAGTGGACAGCTCATTTCTAAAAAATATTGGGGTTGACAGTCTTAAAAAGTAGTTTTATTAAAAAGATGACAAAGGACCAATTGCAATGGACTGTGTTACTCCCATATCATGCAATTGACCTCATGCTCTGGAATGTACAATTTATCTTTCTAACTAACTCACCAACTAGCCAACAAACTAACATAAAAATTCCATCACTACCTTCTTTCCATTGTCTTTCTTCTGGGTGCCTATGCCTAGGCTACTGAGTTCTTAAGCAAAAAAAAAAAAAAAAAAAAAAAAAAAAAAAAAAATCCCTGCTATGGAATGTGTAATCAAATCAAAACAATATTCACTGAGCTCATCTAGGCCCTCAATGTACCTTTCAAATCCTATGTAGTCATATAGCATCATCTCGCCTCATTTTCAAGTTCCCTCTATCCTCTCAACAATCTATTGAAATCCCAGATTTTGCTCATATTCTCCTTTATTGGATAAAAAAATTTTTTTTCTATTCATGATGAGTCAAGTTCTAGTGCAAGGACTTGTCACCTAGCCAAAATAGTGACATCCAGCAGAGTGTGTTAGAAGTCCCTGCTCTGTGTATTTAAGATTCCCCTGGAAACATTTGTCACTCATTAGAAGATACAGTAATATAGTAAATTACTTGCTTACTTGTTTCTCTTCTTTGCTGGACTATGAGCTCCTTAAAGAGAAACACTGAGTCTTTTTATTTTTTTGGCCACTTTTCATATTAAGCAAAATATGGATGCTTAATAAATCCCTTCAAGGTAAATTGAACGCACTTAAGGATTTGAAAGAAGCCTTAAAGAGATATTTAAGTCAATATCAAGCAAGAAGAAAGCAAGAATATTTTATATACCAAAGTGCCGAAAACCACAACTGCTGGTGACTGGGCCTTAACACGTTTGTTGAAGGCAGTGCCGAATGCCCGAAATATTGAATTAGAAACTAAATCTCATAAAACCGGGATAAGGCCATTAGAGATACATGTGGAGCAATTTATGTTCTGCTTTTGATTAAAATCACATATCTGAGAATTAATCTTTGTAACAAATTGAAGAATTTTGACTATAAAGTTTTATATCTCCCAACAAGCAAAACATGTGAATAGAAAAACACATTGGGTGTGTAAAGTAGCAAAGTGCTTTTCAAACCACATCTACAAATGCATCTTCAAAACAGGTAGGCGTAGAAGGACCATTTGTCAGATATCAAACTCTCATCAAGTATGATGTAGGAATAAACTCCAGCTAGTCATGTGGTTGAATTATTTTTATATTGCCTAATTCTATTTACTTTATTTTTAAGAAAATTTTTGTGTATGAATTCATGAACCATATTGGTCTGTAATATTCTTTTTTTTTTTTTTTTTTTTGGTTTTGTCTTTGTCTGGTTTTGTTATTAGGGTAACAATAAGGAGTTAGGAAGCATTCTTTCTTCTATTTTATGAAAGCAATTGTATGAAGTTGGTTTTAACTCTTTTTTAAATGTGTAGTAGAAGTCCCTGGTGCTGGAGATTTCTTCTGGAGGAATTTTTTAGTTACAATTCAATATTTTTAGTAGTTAGAGGACTATTCAGATAATATATTTCACATTGGATGAGTTATGACACTTTGTGTTTTTGGGGTAGCTATTCCATTTCAACTAAGTTGCCAAACGTATGTGTGTGGAGTTGTTCGTTGTATTCTATTATGATCTTTTGATGTCTGCAGGTCTATAGTGATAACCCCTATTTTATACCAGATACTGGTAATTTATGTTTTTTTCCCTCTGTTAGTTTTGTATAGACTCATTAATTTTATCGATATTTTCAAAGAATCAGCTCTTTGATTTACTGATGTTTACTCTTGTTTTCAGTTTCACTGGTTTCTAATTTGTTGTTTGTTCCTTCTTTTTGTTTGCATTGCTGTCCTTGGCATGTGAGCTTAGATTATCCATTTGGGACTTTGCCTCTTCTATTGTATGCATACAGGGTTGTAAGTTTCTCTCTCAGCACTGTTTTAGTTATGTCCCACCAACCTTGATATGCTGTGTTTTTTATTCAGTTCAACTTATTTATTGATTTTTCTTGAGACTTCTTTGACTCATGGATTATTTAAAAGTGTGTTGTTTAGTTTGTAAGTGTTTGGAGATATTCCTGTTACATTTCTGCTATTGATTTCTGGATTGATTCCATTGTGGTCAAACTCTGTATGATTTCAGTCCTTTTAAATTTACTGAGGTTTGTTTTATAACCAGGATATGGTCTATCTTGGTATATGTTTCATGGGTGCATAATAAGAATGTATATTCGGCTGTTGTGAAGACTGTTCTATAAATGTTGATTAGATCCTGTTGGTTGATTGTGTTACTGAATTCTTCTATATCCTTGCAGATTTTCTGTCTAGTTGTTTTATAAATTATAAATTATTGAGAGACTGATGTGGAAATCTCCAACTATAATTGTGGATTTTTCTATTTCTCATTTTGGTTCTAGCAGTTTTTTCTTCACATATTTTGCAGCTCTGCAAAATATTTGTTTTATACACTTTTAGGATTGCCATGTCTTCTTGGTGGATTGACCCTTCATTTAGTATATTCCCTTCCTTTCTGGGATTTTTTTTATTCTGAAGCCGATGTTATCTGATATTAATAAATAATTACTGTTTCTTTTGATTAATGTTTTCATGATATATCCTTTTCCTTTTCATCTCAATTTGCCTATATTTGAAGTGAATTTCTTGTTGACAGTATATAGATGGGTGTTATTTTATAATCCACCCTGCCTATCCCTGTCTTTTTAGTCATGCATTTAGATAATTTATATTTCATTTAATTATTGATAAACTGGAGCTTATGTATGCCATTTGATTTTTGATGTTCTGCTTTGAGTGAAATGCAGATATTTTTACAAAATGCTATGAAACTCTGAGTCTTATTTAAACTTTCTCTTTTAGTTGGCTTTTTCTGATACTGCTTCAGTAGGAGAAGGAAGATGTTACATTGTATTGCCAGGTGGAGGTAAAAATCCAGGTTTTCCTCTCAGCTCATTCAATACCCAAGAGGAGGGTTCTTTCTTACTCTCAATAATAGTAACAGTCTTGACTTGACAGTAGGTCCCTTTTCACATCATCCCAGCCAAATAGGGGAGGGGCACGTCTGTTGCTGCTAAGAGGGAGTGGAAGTTCAGGCTCCCATGTGCTCTCCATTGACACTGCTGGGGGCGAGCATTGTCACTGTCCAGTGGAGAGGAAAGTTTCAACTCCCTACTTTGTCTTCTCTGACACCACACCATTGGAGAAATGGGGTATCTCATTACACACCTGCCAGGGTGGAATCTAGGTTTCCTACTCAGCATTTGCTGCTGTGGTGGGGGTTGGACCACAGTTTTATTTTTCTGTGGTGTTTGGCTGCAATAGAGCACTTATTGTCTAAAATGGGGTAAGTCACGGTGAGAACATGTTCCCTTGATATAATGTAAAGGAAGAAGCACTTCCCTTTGTGGTCTTTCTCCCTCAAACCCATAACCCCAGTCAAATCATGAGAAAACACTGAACAAATCCCACTATGAGATTATCCTACAAAATCCCTGCCAGGACTCCTCAGAGCCATCAAGATCATCAAAAACAAAGAAATCCTGAAAAACTGAGGAGCCTAAAAAGATATGACAACAAAATATAATATAGTATCCTGGATGCGATCCTAGAAATGAAAAAAAAGGACATCATTTGAAAAATGAAGGAAATGCGAAAAAGTATGGACTTTAGTTAGTAACAATGTATCGGTATTATAACAAATGTACCAACTAATGTAAGATGTTAATGATAGAAGAAACTGGTTGTGGGAGGTATGGTCTCTGAATTATTCTTGCAATTTTTTCTCTAAATTTAAAACTGTTTTAAAAATTTTGTTATATTTGGAAAATGGGAAAAAATGTAATTACCTTAATAACAAAAACCTCTCATTTAATCATGTCCTTTTTTTTTTTTGCAAGCCATTGATTGTGTTTTTTAGACATAGTAAAAAGTGATAGTATTAACATATGAAATTATCTGCTAGCCAGCAGAATTCCTCACTTAGCTCACATCTTCATGTATGTACTCTGTAAAGAGTGTGTGTTCATGTAAAAGTGTTGAGGAAGATTGACAACATGTGGTGTTTAGAATGACCTTGAAAAACTGACTTTATCCAAGGATGGTCAACATGCCCAGATAAATTTTTTGTTAAGTATCACTTGCAAGGATATGATTCTTTGAAAGTTCGTTAACATATAAGGCATAAATAGCACATTTTTATCAACCCGAATCTTAATATCTAGAAGAGCCCTTTCATTTTTTTTAAATAGATATACATTATTGATGACTGCTGATTCCAAACCTATTTAGGTTCTTGATTCAAATACAAATATGCATGGTTAGTTACCTATTTAGTTGGCTTGTTAATCGATAAAGTCCAATTTCCTGCACCTCATTAATGTTTATTTCCTTTCCATTATAGCTTTTCACTTTGTAAATTCAATACTGATAAATGCTTTCATATTCATTCTCTTTTTTGCTTTGTGGAAACTCAGAAACATCCCTCATTATTAGCACTGATATTTAGGAATTTTTCTGATCCTCCCTTAATGACGCCTTTTGTGATTTGAAGTTTGTGTTTCTAATCTGCAATTCATATGTTTCCAACTTAGATTATAAATTCTCTGCAGACGGCATCTTTTTTTTCTCTTTAGTATATGCATTATACGGGGGGCTGGTAAAAACATTACATCAATATTAGATGTTGACAAATAATGCAATTACACAGAAATCATTTTTGCATTAAAATTTGATTGGAGAAACTAATGCCAATTAATTAGTAATTTAAAATATTAGAAAGTCTATTTATACACATGCTGCTAAATTGAATGTTACGAAAATGAGTCTAAATATTTGTGCATATTTACAAATTACTATAATATCACACTATTCAGGCATCATCTTTGGGTGCTGATGTTAGTCTCTGGACATCCACATGTTCTTTCTCATGGTGATGATCTTTTATAAGTTTGGGGGTTCCCCAATACCTGGGACAGTTAAATTCCTTTTATATGACACTTTCCTGAAATTGAGCAGATGGACGCTAAATAAGTCCAAGTGGTTTTTGTTTTGGAATTGAGAATATCATGACATTTAAGAGATAGAAACACTTGGCTTGCCCACACTGGGGAACTTCATTTCAGAGCGGTGACCTTTCATTGATGCTGATTGCATCTATAAATACGAATTCCTTTTATCCTCAGCGTCAGTTCACAGAAGGACAAAACTGCAATAACAAAGGAAGAAAATTCTTTAAAAACTCTCTCTTCTCTTTTCAGTATCATAGAGACTGTGAATATGTCCTTAATGATTTTGAATCACTTTGTAAATGTGATTCCTATTTGATTCGTGATCACGCACTCTGTTTAGAAGCCCCACAATGGGCACTTGGCCCTTCCAGGTTTCATCTAACTTACCAAGAACCATGTGGTTTCTGTTCTTCTTCTGAGAGCCCCATAGGGGTTTTGGATGATGTATGGAGGCCTCCCTTGGCTGATGCTGGGGAAGATGCTGCCACTGGAGTGGCTGCAGTCTGGGTATAAGTCAGCACCTCCGGCTAGGAACTTCACAGACGACTGCCATCACCACGGGCATGTGTGCACTTGCTTTGCTGGGCTCCTTTCTGACACTTGAAAGCTTGTAAAGTCTCAAGTTTCTGCCATGCCCGGCACCCTAGTGAACTCCCAAAATTACCATCTAATCGGAATATCTCCAGATGAAAATTTCATCTTCTAATGTCAAGATAGAAAGCTTAGAAGTAGAGCTAGTTGGGGATGGCAGATCTTCCCGCTGACTGGTGGGAAGGCTGGTGCATTGCAAAGGCACAAGCTTTTCCCCCCCCCCCCCATATCTCAGGGTCTAACTGCTGTAATTTCAATCATGTGTTGAGTAAGTTGACCTTCTTTCACACTTCAGTTAATTTCTCATTATCCTCTTAAACATTATTTCGATATTGTATCAGGCTATTGTCGGAAGAGACTACTTTGGGAGCAGGTGCTAAGAGGAAGCATCCACTCACTCTCCTCCAGATACACTGCCTCTGGACACCTTTGCTCCCTCCTCAGAAGCTGGCTGGCAGCCTGAACGTCCTGACTTCATTGTCTGCCTTCAGGAGAATGGGGCTAAATTCCCGGCAGACTGATAGCTGGGAAACATCAGTATTTGAGGCGGGGACCCACGTCTCCTCAGTGCTGTCCTGCACTCATCTTGCCTCACTAGACAAGTGGTCCTAATGCCACAGCTTTCCCTTTCCCCCTTCAGGGCTAGTTGAGGGAATTATCTGACTATCTGCGTGTGTGAGACTTGATCTGCCTTCTGATGCTGTATCTCTTGTTAGAAAGGCGTCAACAGTATCCACGGAGGTATCTCATTTAGCAGACCTCTTCATCCACACACGTCTGTGACAGCCAGATTTCACCATTCACCTCTACTTGGCCTTTCCTTAGAGGAAAAGGACCTTCTAAGTTTCTAAGAGTTGGGTTACAAGGTACAAAGGGCTGCATACTAGAATGACTCAAAAAGCTTTTAAAAACTCGAATGCCTCTCTCTGACCCTCCATACAGAGATGCACATGAATTGTTTTGGGGTGAGGCTTAACCATCAGTAGTTTTTAAAAGCCCGATCCATGGTAAGTCCACAGCTCTTATTATTATTCATTTCCATAATTTAATCAGCTTTCTTGTCTATTCACTAATGTTTAAAATACACAGTTGAAATTGAGCATTGAATAGAAAAGTTGGAAATGACATGGAGACAGTATAAAGCTTTTGTGGCGAATTATCAACAATTTATCACCAGTAGAAAAGTTGCAAGCATTTTCATTGACTGAGACAGAGAGATGATTCAGATGGACTAGATCAGTGAAGTAAACACTATTGAAACTTTCTGATAACATTTGGCGAAGTAAATATGTTCAAGGTTCTTTTGGTATCCAAGGGGTTGTCAAATAAATCAAGTTCTGTGCTGTCCATGGATTTAAATTGGCCAAAAGAAAAGGAACTATTTATTCTGACTTATCCTGCAAGGTGAAGGGGCTCTCAGTGATTCTGACTAATAGAAGAACCTAAAACAATTTAAAGAGCTGCTATCGGTTTGTTCATGGATAAGTGTATTCTCTTAGCAGTGCTTTTGTTCACTCTGCTCTTCTCGCCTCATCATGGAACAAAAATACTCTCTTACCTTCTCACTCTTTTCCCCCAAGGATTGTAATTTCAGCCTAACATTTAAATTTCCCAAGGTTTTTAAAAAAAATTTTATAAATACAGTTGTAACTTACAATTTTTATTAGCAAGACTAGTCCTAGGGATTATTCCACAATATAAGGTATCACTTATTTATTATCCCTGCTTCAATTTACTTGTTATCCTGTGACTTTAGCGGGAGTGTCACCTTTGATACCAGATAATATTTAAACACTAAAAGTCAGGGTCTTTGAACTTGTCTGGGATATATAGGGTTTAACATTTCTCTCTTTTGCTGGGTGATTATCTTGCACTAATTCAATTTAATCAGTTTGCCGCCTTTCTAGAAAATCATAGTGCTTTATGTGGTATGAAATGAAGCTGAATTTTTTTTTAACTTCTCCTAATGCTAATTTTAAATGCCAGCAAAGAACCAACTGCTGTGAAAATTAATGAATGAGCTGCACCACTCTGTCTTCACTTTGCTCTTGAGTGATATTATACCCTGAGAACACATGCAACACACAAAATAAACTCAAATAATACAAATGACACCAAGGAAACAGTAATCTACCTGCTAGCTGGCTGAGAAGGCAGACTAACAATTCTATTCTTTTTGCTGTGGACAATTCTTCTTAAGAAAATGAAGGGAAAAGTGTTCTTTTTGTTGCTAATCCAAGGTAGTGTTTGAAGGTGCTGCTATGGGATTCTATTGTATTATTTTTGCAAAACTACTATATTTATTGTTTCTATTCCATTGTGTCATGCATCACATGCAAGGAGATCTGCAAAAAAACTAATTTCTGAAATTCCACAGTCACATTACTCCAGCACTTGATGGTGCAGTAGGTAGCGGTGTGGAGTTCCTCAGACTTGGGTTCAAATCTCAGCCCAGCTCTGACACTGTTCAACCCGAGAAACTTCTTTACTGGCTCTGGGGATCACTCTCCTCATTTGTAAAATGAGGATAATGGCCTTAATCATCTACATTGGATTCTGATGACAAGTGGTCATAATATGTGTTAAGGATCAAGTCCATAATAGACAATAAATCCTAGTTATCATCATCTCATTATACAATAAAGGCCAATCATACAGAGAAAGACACATTCTTTCTATGCTATGCTAAAACTCAGTGTAGTACATGTACACATTTGTAGACAATGAACAGACAGCCTCCAGATACTCTGTTCAAATGTCATTTCTGTCAGTGATCTCTAGTCCTAATGATAAAACAGAGAGGATATTTGACGTGAACACTAGAAAATCATGGCTTTCTGTTTGATCCCAGGATTGAATGTGGGGAGTTAATATTTTTTTTCTCTAATGATCCAGAAAAAGATTTTTTTTCTTAAGAACAGAATATGTACAAAGTTAAAAATATTACAGAGGAATAAAAACATAATTACAACTGTTTGAGCATGTTTTTGGTGAGACTACAATTTTTTTTTCTTTTTGTCTGCAGAAGTAATTCATGTAGGACTGGATGACTGAAATACAATAGAACAGTCAGTTACAAGACTGATTAAATAAAGCACATCCATTTAAATGGCATTATATATGTGTGTGTTGTATCTAAGTAGCTATATTTATACTACACGACAACCATGTAACAGAAACTTAGCACTGCAGGATAATAAATCTATCTGCTGAATTAAAATAGTGGCTTTTCGATAGTGAATGGAAATAATAAAAGATTAATGATAGACTTGGAAGAAATAAGCAGATTCTAGATCTTGAGTTTGTAGAACTCGAGATCCCATTCTCACTCAGGCCAGTGAAGTGACTGGTTTGGGAGGCTGACGCCCCCACAAACCTTGTAGCCACATGTGTGTGTGCTTCAGAGGATCATCAGTCAGCTCAGAGTTGTCCTCACTTCTTGACAATTTGTAAAAGCTACAAGTACTTGATGCCATTTGTCTCATTTAATGTTCTTTCCCCAGCCCAACTGCATGTGTCAAGAGACATTAAACAAACACTAAGAATTCATGGATTTTAACCTGTGTTGCCTCAGATGCGCATATCTCCCACTCTTGGCTCTCCTTTACTTTCCAGGAATAATTCGCATTGCCAGTTCCCTAGAACTTTACTTCTGATGCTCAACAACTCTGTTTTTGCTATTCAGCTATTCCAATTTCAGATGTTTATTTCTTCCTTTCTTTTACACGAAGGTATTCATTCATCTGGCAAAACTCTGAATGTTTGTTTTTCTTTTGTATTCTCATTGTACCTAAATCTGTTATTCTACTACAATTGTCTTTGATTCATGGGTAGTTTAAGCAACCAAGGAGCGAAAAATGTGTAGCTATTTCCATAATTATATGGAAAATTTCTACCTTCTGTTTTAGTTTATGACCTCCTAGGGAGAGATATTATTTCAGGGAATGAATACAGAGACATAATGCCATATTCAGATCATGAACTTGCAATGAATTAGAATAAAATCCTACCTCTGTTGCTTATGAATTATTTGATTTGAACCCAACTCTCCAAGCTTGAGAAAAGTATTCTCATCTGTAAAATGGGGTAATAATAACATGGACCTCATAGAGATGTGGTTATGAGTACAAGAGATAACATACAAAAAGTGCTTGTTTCTTTGCCACTGAGAGAGAGGTCAGTAAATAATGGCTTTTATTTCAATGATCATTTTAGTTTTTTTGTTTTAATTTTAGCCCTTCAGAGAATTCATAATAGCTTGAGAGGAGTTTTAGCTTTCACCATTTTTATCTGTTGCTATTTCTGATAGCCATTAAAATAATGATGTCCTTTTGTTGTCACTAGTCCAATATTCCATTAATTTGTTGAAAAGGAAGAATTCTTAGAATCCATCACTATACATTTCCTCCATGTCTCTATATAGCAGAATCATCTGCTTAAGAAGTATTTTATATGCCTTCTGTACTGCTATGTATCAATGGCAAACGTTACCCTCTTTTCTTTTCCAGAGTGTACTCTCTCTCTCTCTCTGTCTCTCTCTCTCTCTGTCTGTCTCTCTCTCTCTATATATACATATTTATATGTTTTTTTTAAAATTTTGGTCTTCAGCTTAATGATTGGCCAATGTCTATAGCATCACCAAACAGTTGCACATCCAAAGGCCTTTAGTTCCTTGCAGCCATGGTTTTAGCTGTTATCTTGGCAGGTGTAGGTCTCCAACACAAAACTGTAGTTCACCGCCAGCAAGTGTCTGTGCCATAACACAGTAAAATAAAATATGAAATTTATGAAGAATAACAGGCATACAGTTTAGAGAACAAGGAATATTCTTTCCCAACTTGAGCATATTTCTATTAACGTAATAACGTGTAGAGAAAGTTTATTTATTTGTTTATCTGGGCCGTGGAAAATGCCTCTGACTAATCAGGATTGGGAAGAATTTCCTTTTCTGGGCCTGGGAGCTGAAGCTCGGAAAAAAATAAGTGACTTTCTCTAAGGCAAAGTAAGCGCTGTAAACAGACTAGAATCTAGGGTTTTTGATGATCGATTTGGGGATGATTTTGATGTTGCCACCTCTTCTGTGTGTTTTAATGATAAACATGCTATTGATCTCGGAAGTGTTAGTGGATTCTGATCGAGGGTGAATTCTCACAAGCATCCCCGTCTCATTCACAAGAAAATGGGCTGAGCTGCACTATCCTACAGTTTTGAAAATCAATAAACTGGCTTGTAATACATGGATTTTTAACACTGGAGCTGACAGTTGCTGTTTCCCATAATGGCTGATTAACCTGTGTGGTACAGTCATGCCTCTGAACTGTATTGAAATATAGGACCTACACAACTGAAATTTATGAAATAAATAATTAACATATAGTAAGTAAGACAATACATGCATGATACATGATTTAAGGTTTGCTATTTATTTAGTTTAGCTTAAACTATAGTTTTTGAATCTATGAATATATCGTCTGGTAAAAAGGACATTCTAGTCGAATGTTAATGATTTCTTGAACAGCTCCAGTTTTGAAAATTGCACCATTCTGTTGTACTCCACATAGTATATGAAAGGCCTATTAAGAAAAAAAAGTTCTCCATGCTCTTGCCTCAGCTTACATGGAAGATGAAAAAAAAAAAAATAATGTAGTGTTTTGACTGATAGTATAGCTCTGCTCTAGTTTGAGAATAATCAGCGTCTCTTTTATGAAGCTCTTTGGCATGGCTTTGCAAAATTCCAATTTGAAATGTTCAGGGAGGGTTTGCAATAGGCCATTTCAGTTGTAAAGCTGACAAAAATCTTCACTTACAAAGTGCAAATTGGGTGTGACATGGTTCTATTTTTATGTTTATCCCATGGAAATGATACCAAGCAGGACCCTGTGGCCCCACTCACCCCCAGATCCTTGCCTCTTGCCTCTTGTTTATAGAAAAGCTGATGTCTCCCAGGCCTCCCTGAGTCACAGAAGAGCAGGCGTAAGCAGTTGATTAGAACAAGCCTGCAGGCACTGTGGGGTGGCAATGACTCTGACCACCTATCCCAAGGATTAACTGAGATTATTCCTTCATTTTCCTTTAAAATTTCATGGCTGAACAGAATCTTTGGAAATTTTTTGGGGGGAGGAGATGATACTGGGTCCATCAGATTATAGACATTTTGATTAAAAGCAACTTTCTTTTTTGTTACCAAGGCTCTTGCCTGCAGGACCATACCCTAAACCCTTCCCCAAATAGGAAGCAACTACTCTTATCTAAGTCTCAGGAGGCCGCTGCAGAGAAGAAACAGGGACTGGTTAGACCCCACGGAGCCCACGATGGTGGAGGATTTGACTTCCAGTGGACCTTGAGCCTCATTATACACACATTGTAATTCATTAGCATGCTAAGTGCCACACCCAGCAGCGTCATGACAGTTGACAACTGCCTCGACAACAACCAAAAAAGCCCCCACAAGGACCAAAAAGCTTGAACAAGGACTGATTGGCTCCATCACACCCAGAAGGAGGTCACGATGGCAGAAACTTCTCATAAAAGTCCACGTGGCCCTGCTCAGACTGGAGCTGTCTCCACCAGCCGTCTTGGCTGATGGCTTCCAGCTCAAGTGCTTCCTTTTCCTACTGGAACACTTGTCTTCCCTTCTCCCTGATGGACCACTTTCTTTCCTTTTCCTCTTTTGAGAAATAAAGCTACTTTTTTCACTTTGTCCCTCTGCCTTGCTAAGAAAGATTTTGCAGCCAGAGGCATGGACCCACACTTTGATGGGTCTCCTAATTTAAGGGTCTCCTAATAAATATTTTTATTAACCCATGTGCCCCTCCCTTCCCAGGCTTCCGCTGCCTTCACATCAAAGCTTCTCAGGCTACTGATCCCACAACATCTTTGAGAAATGTTACCCCTCCAAACAGAAGTATTCCTCTTGTTTCCTTCTTGCATTTTGGAAAATCAGAGCAAAGTCAGTCTTTATACCCTGACATTCTGAGTTTTTCCTCTTTTCTGTCACTGGTGCTTCAGAAGATGGTGGACTATGGATCCATGAGCTGAGGGAGATTAGGACCCCTCAATCCAGTCAATTTAGGTACTAATAAGAGTTTTAGCCTGTCTAGTTATCTTTCCTGTATCACTTGTTGGTAGATGTTCTTTCTGAAGACAGACATCCATTTTTTTTTTTTTGAGACATCAGAATCTAACCCTACACAAGGGAAATTATATTTATCCTATTAGAGAAGTTTTATCATCAATATATGAAATACTAGAACAAAAGCAAAACAAAACAAAACCATGATCCTTCAGTTAGTTATTTCATATATTGTCTGAGAAGAGCTTGCCAGATAAAGGAAAACCACACCTATTAATTAAACTACAAAAGGGACTCTATTAAACTCTTTTGCTAACTGGTGTGTTATCTCATTGACTCCTTTCTGATTCTGGGTTTAATTCTGCTGAAATAGTATGGAGAAAGTTTTGCTCATATGGTTGATTTTCTCTTAAAAATGAACAGTAACCAAAGACACTGAAAATGAAGTTCAATGACAAGCTTCAAAGGAAAAGATAATTTCTCTGGTGTGTGGAGATCAGAGAACCTGATGAAGTTAAATTCTGATATTACTAGGAGAAATTAAACCTAAATCAAGATGCAGTGAAAACTTGGCTTTTAGTTCAGGAGAACAAAGTCCATGGTGTGGATCTACCACTTGCTTGCCTGATGCATTTGTAACTGACTTCAGCTTCTGAAGCCTCAGGTTCTTCCACAGTGAAATGAGTTTAACAGCACCTCCCTCATCACGTAGTTGTGGGAGTCATTCACACAATATACGTGGAGTGCTTGGCTCATTGTAGACTCTATACATGTATTAGAAGCTTCCCTCTACAGTGCAGGTCACATAATGTAAATAAGAAAGATTCGAGTGATCATTCATATGGGACAATTTTATCTCCATAACGTCATATAAATCACGTGTTCCTCTACTTTACTTCTTCCTAATTCGCAGGGCATTTTACAGATCCCTAATGGGGTAATGCATCTGAAAATGATTTGTAAACTAACACATACCTTTTAAAAATATAATAACTCATTTTTATGAAGGGTTTTCATATCTGATAACATATTTAACTTATATGATGTCTGTGAAGTAGGTAGGACAGATGATATTTTTCCCATATCCTCGAGAGCAAAGACCTCTCAAAGTTTACACTGTGAGAGGACGATTAATTCAAGAGTAGAATCCAGAATCTTAACTCTGGCCTGTAAGTTATTTCCATTCTCAGATGCTTGTTTTGCTTTTGATTCTTTTGCTGATGTGTTGAAATTTCTCTATAGCTCGCTTTTCAATGAGAGAATTCAGGTCCCTCATCCTTTGACCTCTCCTGACAGTCTTCAATGAGTTCAGTTAGCGGTCCACCAGTTTGGGAGAAAATATTCAACCAGGAGAAATAGGAACCGGCTTTGATGGTTTGACTTTTCTGAATTCTTGTTGCATTGTGGTCTTTGCTGTGTTCTGGGCAACAATTCTTTGTTGTGAAAAGAGGTATAAGCAAAGAGAATAATAGCCATGTATTCCCCTTTCTGCCCTGGGCTTCAGCCTGCCAACATCAGCACACAGAACACCTATGTGAGCCCAAGTGCAGTCAGAACCCAGAAGGGTCTGCTTGCATGACAGGTGACAGCACTCTACCAAATAGGCCCTCAGCTTCCCATCTTTCAGGGGTAGGCATCTCAATGTCCTTTTGGGCTTGAGCTCTGTATTGGATTTTCTCCCTTCTTTTTCTAATTCACTTCACTCCTTCCATCCTGCTTCCTCAGATTCCCTCTCAAAGAAGCTAACAACAGGCAAATCCTTGCTTCAGAGGAACTGAAACTACAATAACAACCTTTAGGGTCTATAGGTTAGATGGTCCTGGAAGCAGTGAGTCAAAGCCAGGAATATAAAACTAGGTTTTAAAATTTGGACTTCCCTGTGAGTCCTAGTTTACATGGATGCCATGAGGAAGGATCAAGTCACTGGAAGACTCCCACTGAGGTAAATATTCCCCTTGTATGGATTACAGGCAACTTTCCAGCTTAAATAAAATACGAAATCCTTCCTAAGTAGGTTAGCAAATGAAAAAAAAAGAATGCTGACAGTTTTTCAGGAAATGAAGCAGCATAGTCAGAGTGACAAGGCACTCAGGCCCCTTCCCAGAGTGAGAGGGCACAGTAAATTGGATTGCATAAAATTTCTCTGCCTTTTGAAGCAATGGACTGATTGCTAATCGTGACTGCTTTCTGAAACTGCAAATTAATGTGATTCCATTTAAAAGACTCCCCCAAATGCCTTCAGTTTATTTTCTCATTAAACAGAGGTCTCAGAGTAGCAGCTGTAACTTTGTCAGGTGATTTATAGTTGAACATGAAAAAAAAAAAAAAAGAAAAATCCAGACTTTGAGGAGATGAGAGGATGGGAGCCTGGATGATAAAATTTTAGATGAACAATAGTTTCTGATAATCCATCCACTCTGAAAAGTTCAAAAATCATTTATTTCTGGTAAAATGGCTTTTAAACTTTTACTTTATGTGTTTTCTAGCTTTTTTTTTTTTTTTTCTGATCTATTCAGAGCTCACTTCCCAAGGGAAAGTTTAGTTCAAGCTTTCACACTGCGGTCTTTCATGGGAGAAGTGTAAGGGGTTTTGATTTAACATTGAAGGCAGCCAAGTTCCCTCATTATCATGCCAGCAGGTCTCCAGAGATGGGTGGGCAGTGATGTGTCCTGATTCAAGGGACTTTTCACCTTAGCCCTTTTTAAACTCATGATAACCCACCGGAAGCTCTCTGACTTCTCCCATCCACCCCACTGGAGCCATCAAAGGCAGAAGAAAAGCAGGCTGGCTCCAAGGGAAACAGTCATGGAAAATTTAAATTTTCATAAAACAGAGAAATCATAAGTGTTCACGTATGTAATGCCAAACACTAACTTTGCATAGCACCATATTTTACAAAACACTTTCCCATCCTTATGGGATAGAAATAAAATTTACTGTACCAGTGAAGATGTGGAGGCTCAGACGTTAAACAGCAAGAATCAAGGCTCAGCACTGATAAGGCGAAAAGATAGTCACATGACATCTAGAAAAAGACCACGCTCAGGTTGGTTCTCAATAAATATTAGTTGTCTGACTATCGCCAATGTCTTCTATGATGTGTGATTCTCATGAAATTTATAAATGGAAACGGACCAGTTGGAAAAAGGCATTTTGTGCTAGAAGTATCTTATAAGTTTGAGAAAGAATTATAAGGATATAATCTGTGTTTTTTATGAAAATGTATACAATTTGAACAGTGTTGCTAATTATTGATTGATTCAGTCTTAAAAATAAGGCTGGCTGTCTATAATATGTTTCCTTTATAAGGCTAAACTGTTTAAGTGCCAATTGCAACAAAACTTGTAATAATGTATTGAATAAAACTACTTTGAACCATTTTCACACTTTCAATAGAGGTATTTGGAGATTTCTAAAAACTCTGAAAATGGGAATCATGTTCTTCCCTCCCTCAACTCCCCCTCCCTACCACACACACACACACACACACACACACACACACGCACACACACACCTTTTAGTTCATTTTTACCTAAGACAGACTTAGATATGAATTAGTTATTTAATACATATTTGTTATTGATTTTAAATCATTGAAATGTTGGACCAGTGTTATGTGTAGTATATGAAATTATCTGTGTCAGGGAACTAGGTACCTTGTTTTGGAGAAAAAAATAACTGGACAGTGAATTTGCCATGTAGGAATGGTGTTTTAGAGGAGGGGACTAGCTCTTCTAATTCGTTAATAATTAAAGGGTTTAAATGGCAACAGCATGGATAAAAGTGATTTAGCTAAGAAACAGCCCTTGGCTGGAATGCAGTGAAAAGTTGTAAAATCTCCTCAATAGAAATTTGGAAGTACATCTTTTTTTTTAGATTACTTGTGGGAAAAAAAAGTCCTCATTTGAATTTATAATTCAATAAAGTTTAGTAAGAGTTGACCATTTATTATACATTTTAATTCCTTTTACAGAATACTTGTTCAGGGATAACTTCTGTTTCACCTCTGGATATATTTGTTATCTTTCTCCATCCTGTGTTGTGCCCAGAGTCAGACATGCTCCATAAGAACAGGCTTCTCTGCCTTCTAATGTCTAGTTGGTTTGGGACAAGGAGAGGCACTTGTTGGAGGGCTGAGGGTAGCAGGAAGTGATGTATGCTTAACCTAATTCTCTCCCCCCAAGATTATTGCTGCTCATGAATACTAAAACTCCTCCCAGTTTGTTCTTCATGTTCCTTTACGCTTGGGATAGTTAATGGCCCACTCCAATGTTGCTGGCCTTTGCTGGTTTGGGGGAAGGAAGAAATTAAGAAAGTGCCTTCTGACATATTTCTGTCTCTTGAAATAAAAACTAGTGAAGGTAGAATGTTAGAGCTGGCAGATAGCTAGATATGAGCAGAGAAAGGGGAGGGGCAAGGGCCAAATACGGGAAACATACATCTGGTGAACAACGGGCGGCCTTGGGCAGACAAAGAAAAGCAGGAATCTCTGGAATGATAAGAAATCAAACATTTTGGGGTGGTAAGTGTCTTGGAGGCAGACAATGAAAGATGGGAAAAGGCAGGAATCTCTGGCATCTGAATGTAACTTTTTGATAATTATACTCTCATTACAATAAAATTAGCCTTGTGGATAAGAAGTACCCATCATGCACTGATGCCATGATACTTCCCACCCAGACTAAATAAGGAAAAAAATCTCTCCTTCCTTTGGGAAGGTGGAGCTGGGATAAAAATCTGAGAATGTCACCTCAAACCCCTCCCTCCCCAATGAATGTTCTGCCCATTCATTTTTACACCCTATGTAACCAGCTTGCCAAGGAAACTCAGCATGGCTACTCACCTGAGTCTACCTGCTCTCCCCTTGGGAGTGTACTATTACTTAATAAATCCTTACTTAACTCTCCTGACCTCCATGTCTTGTCTCCAAATTCTTCCTGCAATGAGACAAGAACCTACTCTCCAATAACAAGGAGACTTGGTCTAATCATCAGGTAAACATGATGATAACCACCCTCCTGATAGCCTTAATGGTGCAGAAGGCTTTAAGAATGACAGTGGAGGATTAGCTCAGGTAAACAGACCTGGAATCTGTGGATTTATTGGGCATAGCTTCCTACAAAGATAATATCAATTATGGAATTACCCGAACACAAAATGGAGATGCTTCATAACCACAAATGTTCTTTGATGTTTAAGCAGATATCTCATTTAAAAACATCATCCTTCAATCTGAATCAGGGAATGCATGCTCAGTCTAGAAAGTAAGGATCTGGGGCGGGAGAATTGATGCCCTGGATCACTCTGCCTTCTCCCGCGTCTTGTGATTGCCCATATCCTTGAATCTGAATACCATCTCTGATTAATATGCGCCCAATTTGACCAACCCATCCTTTGTGCAAACCCAGGTCTTCAAATCCTGTTAAATTTCCTTAATTAAACTCTCACCATGCACCCAGTTTGAACGCGCCATGGCTGTCTGGCTGGTATCCAGACTGAAATGGTATCATTGTTTTTCAGTGTTGTTTTTATTGCTGCTGATTGTTTTGTTTGTTCTTTTGCTTGAAGCAATGTAATGTAGCAGCACGAAGACCTAACTAGTTCCAGCAGGAAGACAGCCAATACACAGATAATTCATGAGTAATTTCAACGTACAGCCATCTTTCTTAAATTCCATGATAGCTAATAAAATGGATGGCGCTTTGTTTCTGTCCTGTTCCAGAAACAAGCTCGATTATATAAAAAGATAAGTAACAGTGAAAAGAACGTGCTACAGTATAAAAGATCCTGGGCTTCGGAGCAAGTCATCTGTGTGATCAAATCCCTGTAATGTGACCTTGTGACGTAGCCTAAGGCAAGTTTTTTACTTTTCTATGCCCTCAATAGAAGTAATAACATTGCTCTTATAGGATTGCAGTGGGAAATATATTTAATAATGTTCTTGTAAGCATGCAGAAGTGCCTGGCACACACTAGGGAGTCATCATGTTTTCCTCCCTCCTCCTTTCTTCTCTTTCTGATGGATACTTCCTAGTGGAATTTACAGAATGGAAAAAAAAAAAACCCCACATAATTCAAGGCATAGCTTAGATATTTCAATTTTTTTTTTTTTTTAGTTTTTCAGTACCTGTAAATGACAACATATTACCTCTAGAAATTATTACAGATGACAGCTATTGTTCACTCAGGGATGAGTGGTACATACTTAAAAGATGCCAGTATGGACAGAAAAGGAAAGAAGAGGAGGGAGGAGTTGTAAGAGTTATGGTAGCAGTCCAATCAGGTGGACCAGAGCACAGCAGCGGAGGAGCGATGACAAGCATATGGAGGAAGCATGAGTCATGTGGACCACAATGGTCAAAGGAGACGAGAGGAGAAATAGAAAATGGAGCTAATTAGGCGGCTAAATTACCCATTCCCAGCTGTAGTCAAGAACATTGGTCAGAGCCCATGGTGGCTGAAAATGGGAAAAATAGGCAGGGTGGAGGAAGGAATTCAAAAATACAAAAGTAGCAAGACAGATGGCAAAGGAGAAGAGATAAAATGCTCTTAGTTTGCTATTTCCCACAGGTATTATGGTAGTTGATATAGAAGAGATACATAGGGAATGTCTGTTAAAAATTATGGAACTTTAATAAGTGGGGCAGGTGAATCAACTTGACAAGGATTGTAGCCAGCTGCCCAGCACAGGAGGATGACTACTCACTGAGCATGGTCTTCAGTAACCAGCATCCTGGGTATCAAGAATTCCTATGTGTCTTCGAAGCAGCAAAGAAATTAGATCGATTCCAGTGACTCCATCAGGAGAAAAAGTACCAAGACTGCATAGAGCACCTTGTGTGTGATTCTACTGAAGGCATCATGAAAATGATGAAATGGGATACAGGGTCAGAAGAATTGGGATATATGAATTGTTGAGATTAACCAGGAAAAAGGAGGAAATGGAGTTGCAGTGAGGATGGAAGTTCAAGTTAATGGGAAGGAGACAGAGCAGCACATCTTTGGTACTTTATCAGTGTTGGGCAAATTTTTTTAAAACAACAACAACAACAACAACCACCAAAAAAACAGATAGTAAAGGTCTCAGACTTTGTGATGTGAAAGTTAATTTTCTGGGTCAACTTGACTGGGCTAAGGGATGCCTGGATAGCTGGTAAAGCATTATTTCTGGGTGTGTTTGTGAGGGTGTTTCTGAAGAGATTAGCATTTAATCCATAGACCAAGGACAGAAGGTGACCCTTATCCATGTGGGTTCCATCCAATCCAGTGAGAGCCAGAGTAGAACAGAAATGAAGACAAGGGGCTAATTCTCTCTCCGTGGAGCTGGGACCTCCATCTTCTCCTGTGCTTTGACATTGACGCTCTTGGTTCTCCAGTCCTTGGACTTCAGGACTTACACTAGCCACCCTCAGGGTGCTCAGGCCTTTGGCATCAGATTGGGAATTACACCATTGGCTTCTTCTTCTCAAGCCTTCTGACTCAGACTGAATTAACCACTGGTTTTCCCAGTTGTCTCATTTGTAGTGAGAAGACTGTGGGACCTGTTAGCCTCTATAAATATGTGAAGTAAATCCCATAATAAATTTCTTCCTATATGTGTCTTAAAGGTCCTGTCTCTCTAGAGACCCTTGACTAATACAGTGGGTAATATGATCTCACAAATACGCTGCTCTGTCCTTGTGGTATAAAAACAGCCACAAACGGTACCCAAGCAAATGAACGTGACTCTGTTCCAATAAACCTTTATTTACAAAAAGAGATGGTGGGTCAAATCTGGCCCATGGCTCACAGTTGCTGACTCCTGTAGTATATTCCGACCTCTACTGGGGAAGAGAGATTGGAGACACTGTCAACAAGGACTAAAGGAGATCGTTGGGCAGGAAAATATCACACATGGCAGGGCTGAGACTATTTAGAGAAGATTTGAGAAATACCTCCAAACCCATGTAATTTTTGACCTCATTTATGTTAGGTTAAGTAACGGTTTCTCAATGTTTTTCCCCACCCACAATCTCCCCACCCCTTCCAAATTGTAAAAATAATTCTGAATTGCTGGAGTCATGTTTCTCTATTAATTCTCAGGATAACCGCCTGAATGTTTAGGGTATCAGTGGACTACACACGTTTGAAACAGGTGAGGATAGGGCTAACCACCTGCCAAGTGAGATGTTTTTATTTAGGGGTTCCTCACGGTGCCACTTTTATAGGAAAGAGCTAAAAGCCCACTCTAGCTCAAAAAGGCATCTGAATACGCAACATGCATTCAGGACATATGCTCCAGGCGTGGAGAACAAGGTACCCCTGGGCCTTCTGCAGGAAGCGAATGGTCTGTCACTTTTGTATTGAGAAAGGCCAGATCTATGTAAAATGCAGGAAAGCATGTCAGTGGGGAAGTTCAAGGAAAGTCTCCAAAGAGTATTTCAGCATCACTGAGAGTGGGGACATGTGCCGCTGCTGAGGGACGAATGAAGGACAGTGGGGGAAGAGGGGTGGAGGAGGAGATGGGAAGGGAATGAGCATCTGTTGTACTGGGTTTGTGAGGAACCAGGAGGCAATTAAGGTTTTGAAAGGTTTGAGGGAGATTCGTTTGCCCTGCCGGGAAGGAATTATAACTAGCTCAGCTTCTAGGTCAACTCTGGCAGCTGTGGTCTGGAAAAGACTCTCCAAATATAAGATATTGTTACATATTTAAATTCATGCTCCACAGTACACACTTGGTTCTGAATACTAGATTAGTCAATGTGAAAGAAAAGGGTGAGTTAGGTCCAGGTGGGATGGAAAAGTACCCACATCCACACAGACCCATGTGCACACACACACATAGGGATGCATGAATAACCATCAACATATAAAGGATTTATTAGCAATTATGAACACTTGTTAGAAGAATTAAACAGGGGATGATAAAAAAACAAATAATGTAGCTGTGTCCAGATCATTACTCACACGGCTTGGATACTTATTTACAGACATGTTGAGGTAGATAGCAAAGAAATATAGTTGATAATGATGATTTCTCACTAGTAAGAATTAGAAACTGGGCTCCATTCCAGGCTTGATGACTGCATGTTGCTGTTTCTAAAGCCAATGGAGTGTCTTTCTCTTTGGGGCACCATCTCTGCTGAAATCCTTCTTTGGACACAGTTCTTTTTTTTTTTTTTTTTTTTTTTTTCCTTTTCTTTGGCGACTTGCCTTCTTCACAGACAGAATCTGGATCTACCTTACTGCTCCCAGGACTGTTAATTCCTTTTCATCTGTTGCTTATCCTTCTCCATCACAGAGGAGAACGCCTCAGCCAATCCTGGGAACAGGGAGCTGCTGAGCTGTAACGGGAGAGGGTGGGAGTGGCAACTGCTCTCCTGATTGGCATCTCAGGTCCGTATCCCAGAACTTGCCTCTGTCTTGATTCTATCCTCATAGCAATCTTGGTGAGACAGTCTCGCTGTTTTGTCTTTGTTTGCTTTGCTCTTAGGATTGCTAGATGTTATCAGTTAGTGTAAGAAGTTAACTTCAATTTAATACTTAGGAACGGTGCAATGTATAGAGGAGGCATTCTATCTTCTTAATGATTTGAGTGCTGGACGGGTCAATATTTCAATCTTTTTTGATTGATAAAGTAATGAAGGTTTTCCAATACAGACTTTCCCAGATCATATTTATTCGTCTTACTGCTTCTGCTCTTTGCCTCTGCGCTGGACATACCACAAATGGGAAAACTAAACTGGAGAATCATTATGTCTCTCTTTAATTCAAAGAATTGTCATCTGAGACTTATCCACAACTCATCTCATTAAAGGAGCACTAATAACCCCCCTAGGAGACACCCTTATCTCATGATAAGATGGGAGAAGCAATGTCAGGAATTTCAGATATACAGTAACTCCATGAATTAGTGTGAGGATGATAAATACTGCCTGATCTTCAGTAACTGCAGACCCGTAGACAATGAAAATCTTTCTAGGAACATTCTAGGGTATTAAGCAGATGGCGTGTGAACAAATAGAAAAGATTCATTCACTCATTCATTTTTTTCTTTTATTCATTAAGTATTTATCCAACACCTGCTCTGTATCAGGTGCACTGGATTAAGCCGAACTTATGGGACGGGGTTGTTTCAATGATCTTTCCTTTCAAAATATAAAGGTGATTCATAACTGTAGTTTAACTGTGTACTTTTTAAAAGTGTATTGTTATATAAACACACCCATGAAGCAGCAGAGAAAAAAGACACCTTTCAGAAATAACTTTAGATTTAAAAATTATGGCGACTGCAATATTGGCTGTTAGCCTTTGATAGTAAATAGGTTTACTCCTGCCTCCTTAGATGGCGTGTTTTGTGATTTAAAAATGTCTGTGTAATTGAAAACAACCTCTAGAAAGTTTAAAAGTGTCTCTTTTTAAATTTTATATGCATTCCAGGCCCCTAAGAGAGAAGCATTTTCCTAATGCAATTTTTCCAGACTTTCTCTGCAGATTCTAAACCGCTCCAAGTTCAAGACAATTTTCTCCCTAATCGTATAAATATTTTATGTAAGTATAATATTCTACTGTATTAAGATAAGTCAAGTTTGCCTCAAAAATTTAACTTTGGGCAGATTCTTCTTCGGACAATTTATCTGATATATTCTTCTAATTCAGAGGGACTATACTTTCCTTAGAGTTCAGAATTTCATTGAATTTCTGAGAATAAAAATGCGAACCACTCATTATTTTTGCCTGTGGGGGAAAGGAGTGAACAGGGCTAAATGAAATCCAAGAGTAATCCTTAAAACTCATTTTAATGATGACTTTCAATTCCTTTCTTTAATAAAGCTTCTTGGTGAGGCTCAGGAAGGGCCGGCAGGAGGGGCTGCCTTGTCTAATGTCACCCCCCTCCCTGCCTGCAGGCACCCTGGAACTGAAGGGACTTCTGGGTGAAAGGGGCAAGAGACAGGCATCAGAAGAACAGGAAAGGAAAGCCTTGAGATGGAGCACAATAGAAATTAAACCGATCCTTCTTCCCACGCGCTTCTACTGTGATTTATTCTAGTTCCATCACATCCCTTCCCACCCTGCAGCCTAGGGAACCAGGTGTTTGCCTAGATCCATTGTCCCTGATTCATTAAACAAATATTTAATGAGCGTTTCCTGTGTGCAAAGCACTGGGAGCCACTAGAGATGAACAGAGATTGTGTCTTATGTGAGCATGTCTCATTTGGTATATCTAAGATACCCTCATAAAGGACAGAAATGTCCATGGTTTCAATGTTCAGGGTAAACCTACCAGTTAGAGCAGTAAGAAGTATGGAGTTTTTTCTCAGTCCCTACACAGGCACTCTTTTCATTCCAGTGTGACTGATGTTGGTCTTGAGCAGGTTTGGTTTTCTGACATAATTGTTTCCGTCCCATTTTAGAGGAGGACTGGTGTAATCCTTTGGTTTAAGGGTACCCAGGGTTTGCTTTAATCAGACCATGGTAAGACACACAGACAGGGAAATGACTGTCAGGAAGGAATACATACATACATATTTTTTGCTTTGGTGTCAGATCTACGAAACCATTGCTAAATCCAAGGTTATGAAGATTTATCCCCATGTTTTATTGGAGAGTTTATACAGTAGTCCCTTGGCATCTGTGGGGGATTGGTTCCAGGGCATCCTCGGAACACCAAAATCCAAGGATACTCAAGTCTCTTACATAAAATGGGGTAGTATTTGCATATAACCTAGGCACATCTTCCTGTACACTTTAAACCACCTTTAGATTATTTATAATAACTAATACAATGTAAATGCTGTAAATAAATGTAAATACAATGTAAATGTTATGTAAAGAGTTGCTGGCATGTGACAGATTCAAGATTTGCCTTTTGAAACTATTTGTATTTTTTCCTAATATTTTCGATCTAGAAGGAATAATTTATTTATACACTCACAAATCCTTAGAAACAAGAGACATGTCACACTGTAGGGCTAAATGGGGAAGCACTTGGGTCAGTCAAGAGGCAGGGGGAGTGAGGGGAACACGTGGGCAGGAGCTTGCATGGTGGTTTCCGTGGGAAGGATGGGCCAGGCAAGATAAGTAGATTTAGGATTGGCTAGTTTGAATAATTTCAGTGGGTTCTGGGTCATGGAGACTGTCCCTAGTTTTCTGATGCCTGCCTCCCCAAATTATTAGGACAGGGGAATAAAAGCCCTAAGTGTGAGAGCCCCACTGTGAGCTGGCTGGGATGTGGGCTCTGGATTCTTGGTTTGCATATGAAAGGTGTGCTCCAGGGAAGTGGCTTGTGATCTCTAAGGATTAGCTGACCTTGGTAGGGGGAGCAAGGCCCAAAGATGTCAGGGCATCAGAAAATTAAAAACGCATGCTACTTACTACATCCTTTTAGATGTATGGTCTGTTTCTAAGCTTTCCTATTACCATGAAGAGCTCTAGCTAAGTCCTAGCTTTAGATCTGTCTGTAGACCATTTCTATGTCCCATCTCAGTTGAGTGCCCCCTACAATTACACCTCTTCATGCCAACTTTTGGTTCATGGTTTATGCTGATCTGTTCATGCCCACTGACTTATCTATATGCACACACACTCACACATACACACACACACAGTCCTCATCACAAAATCCAGGACTAACTTAAATATCATTTGAAACTGAATTGATTATACAAATTATGATACATCCGCACAGTGATATTCAGTGTAAAAAACTTAAAACACAGTTTTGCATAATATTTAAATAACTTAAAAATACTCATCATATTCAATAATAAAAATAAAACCCAAAATGTATATGAAGTAACACCCAATTTTAACACAAATACGTAAACGGTGAGTAGATATGTGAACATGCGTATTTATCAAGAAATGATGAAAAACATGCCCAAATCATATCAATTTTTTCTTTATACTTTTTTGCATTTAACATATATTACTTTTGTAATCAAAAAAGTACATTTTACTTAACAAGTAAGGGTTTATTGTCTAATAGAAATAGAACTAAATCATTTATCCAGCCGATACTTTTGAGCATCCACTGTATGTAGGCACTATGATAGATATTGCAGAGTCAATATGAACAAGTTCCTGCCTTCTTGAATTTTAGAGTGGTGAATACTGATAAAAAAATTAGAGGATCACAATATCTCAGATAATATTTTATAAGATATCCAGTAAATGCTTATTTAATAATCAGAGGAAAGAGAATGGTAGGTTGACTGTACAGACAAGGAGAGAATTAGGACTTTAACAGTATTGTTTCAAACATTAACACCGTTGTAACCACTGGACCAGCTCAAACCGGTCCTACTTTGTCAGTAACAGGATGTCTAGTTGCCTTGCAGACATAGCAGAGCCCAAACTGCAAGTCCTGTAACCTGCGGACTCACAGAGGAGGAATGCGCTCTTCAAATAACACTCAGAATATTTGGTTCCTCCATGCAGAACCAGGAAAATCAGAACATGATCAGAATTTGAAGGCCAGAGAAACGAGGGATTCACTGTCCAGGAAGATACGGTGCTGAAATCTGCCATTCCATGCCTTATCATAGATGGCCTCTAAAGCACTCTAATGGAAACCTGTTTCTGCCCACCAGCCTGACCTCCCTCACCCATGAAAGACTAACCAAGCCACAGACCAGGGAGCCAGATTTGAGAGCCTTGCCTCCTGTCCCTTTACCAGTCAACCTCAAAATAAAGCCTTCTCTTTTCTCAAAAGCCAGTGCCGTTGGCTTCTATGCGCTTCGGGCAGTGAGCCCTTGCTCTGTAACTTCATCAACTACTTTTCTACCTCTTCTACTTTAGAGCCACTTCAAAAGCTCTTAAGTAAAAATAACTCATTCACTCACGAGAATCAGTCTGTGATGAACTTCACAACACCCCAGTGGTTTTGAATCACCTCTGACCCTAGCGTCTGACATACAGTAGCATCTCTGTAGACTTTCTCCAAGTCTCCTTCTAGAGGGTCTAGGCTGGAAGACGTGCTGGGTGTGGAGTCTAGTGTGTGCTGAGTAAACACAGGGGGCCGGCGAGGAGAGAGAAGCCAGGAGAGGATAAACACGTTTCTGGGGGAAGTGTGCAAGCTGGGGACTCTTATCCAGGAGCAAGTGGGGCCTTACATGAGCATAGTCAGTAGTCCCAGTCACAGAGCTCAGAGGGTTTCCAGCCACAGGCATCTCAGAACAGCCATTGTCAGGACTCTTGGTCTCATCTGTAGAATTGTCTCACTGAACTGAAGCCAAGCCTGGTCCTAAACACTTCTAAGTCAAGGGGTGCATGGGAATCCAGGGAACACCTTTTGCCCACTGGGTCCCAAAGCTAGTTTCAGGAACGAGAAAAGGGAAGCAACTTTATGCTGTCTCCCATGAAGGAGCAGCTGGACCATTGGTGTACAGCCTACCCTGGCTAGCCTGGACCGAGGCACGTAGGGGGAACTGAGTTTGCTCCCTGGGGCAGTGGCAAACTAGAAGTGGGAAATTTATGCACTTTCAGAAGCTGCCTTTAAGAAAAAGAATACATTATACAGATACAAAATTAAGTACAAAAAATGAACTTTTTTTGGAAAGGCTAAAGAAATTTTGACAAATTACAAATAGGAAGGCACTGACAATACCACATAATGTAAAAGTTCTAGAAAAATAACAGTGTATTTTTATTAATTTGATGACATATCTCAACATTATGTTTCTACTTCTTTCTTTTGATAGATAATCTTTTTTAACTTCATATAGAAATACAATATTTTGTGATAATTTTTAGAAATATGATGGATCGAAATTTTATGAGGATTCATATTGTTATTGATGATCTATGATTATTATGGATAATTTCCTTCCATTTGAAAATTAGCTGCTGGTAATTAATTTCTGCTTGGATTTTAACATTTAAGTTTAAACATTTCTTTTTGTTGGATTTGGATGCTGATATGTTGACAATTCTGTAAGAAAATTAATCTAAAACTGAAATTCCTTGAGTAATCTAAATTACTTTAAAATATATAAACATGTTATATTAAGTACTTTAATAACAAAAATATTCTTATACTGCATAGCCCCATTTGTTGGTAAACACACATAGATGTTTTTTCACTGGAACACTGACATATTCAAGCTATTAAGGTGATCTAGTGTGCTCTTCCAACAGGACATTGAGATTTTATCAGGACAAGATTCACTGACATACCAAGATGTGATCCAATACAGAAGGATTAAGAAAACATAGGATTTTACAAACATAAATGTACTTATCTGTGGCACTGCTACATATTTGTGTCCTACAAACTGAGAAATTCTGACATATTCTATTTCATGTGATTCCTATCAAGTAAGAAAATATATGGTGTGTGAATTATAATTTATACAGCATTATCCAGCGTATTCTGGACAGACAAAACTATTTTTTTCTAGGCATAAAGGATCACTGAACTCTCTGAATAAAAGTTTATACTGTTAATTATTAGAATAAGTTCCCATAATTCTAGTTTTATACATTTCAAAGCTTGTGTTTCCTCTGCTACTCAGAGACTTCAGGTGCCTGGCACCATAAGATACTATCGTATAGTGATATGACCTCTCACCTTTCACCCTAGGTCATGGCAGTTGGATCATTCTTGAAAGAGATTCTTAGGCAGTGGTGGCTAGTAATAACCCAAGTACACAAGGAAGTAGCTGCGAGTAACAGAAAACTTCCCCGCGGAACACACAGTGAATATTTCTCGAGCTCAACGTTACCTTAGCCTCGTGTTAAAGTTGTCCGTTGTCGCTCCAGTGTCAAGTACAGGTGGGGGCAGGGAAGAGAGGACAGAGCCACAGGGTTTAATCAGTTGCAATTAAATTGTCATATTTTGCAAAAATTCTAAACAGACATGGTTTTGTAACTGCATTGCTTGAATCTCTTCCTTGGAAAAGGCTCATGCGTTGAAGGTCTGTTAGTTTCATGGAAAACCTGCCATTGGCGGGTGGACGTTGGAGTATGTTTCCGAGACACTAAGACAGCAGAGATAAGGAGACAAAGGGTTTGTATTAGGTAGAGGGAGCATGAATTTTTTTCTGATTTGTTATCCCACTGAACTAGAATACTTCACAAATTGTATTTCCAGTTGTTTCATAACAATTTACCATAATCTTGGAAACTTAAAACAACATGAATTTATTATTTCACAGCTCTGTAGGTCAGAAGTCCTGCATAGCTCAGCTAAGTTCTCTGCTTAGGGTCTCACAAAGCCAACATCAAGGCATAGGGTGACTGGACTTTTATCTGGAGCATTATTTCCAGGCTTATCTGGGCTATTGGCAGAATCCAGGTCCCAGCAGCTGTAGGTCTGAGGTCCCTCGGTCCTCGCTAGCTCTCGCCCCTGGGTCCGCTTTCTGTTCCTCGATACCTCTAGCATGCGTTCCCACACCGTAAAGAGTTCTTCTTGTTCTTCCAATACCTCTGACTTCTCTTCCTGCTCCTCCCGTCATCAGCCAGAGAAAACAGCATTTAAGGACTCAGTTAGGTCAGGAACACTCAAATAATCTCCTGGTCTTAAGGTCAACTGTGTCATGGACCAAAACATAATTATGGGGGCGATATCTCATTACTTTCATAGGTTCTGGTGAGCAGGAGGGGCATCTCTGGGGGATGATTTAGAAATTCTGTCTGCTACACATATGAAATAGAATAGAAGTTTCCTCTCTTTCTTTATTATGGAGAGTTTACCCGGTGACAAGCATTTTGCTATAAACTGTCTATTGATTATTCTATTTCATCCTTCTAGCAAGCCTGCAAAGTTAGTGTTAACCTGAAGGAAGTCAAAAATTCTTATGCCAACTTCAGAAGTACAGAGGAAATGTACACTTTTCTCCCCTTGAGCTGATCTAATCTTCCTGTCCAACTGAATTATTTTAGTTTAGTCCGGTAACCTTAATACAAGGCAATAATTCAAAAATTCTCATTAGGTGAAAATTTTCAGTATCTTTTTAATAAAATACCGTCTCTCAGAGTTCTTCCCTGCCCCTTCCTCTTCCCACAACATCAGCTGATGTTATCAGTTGCCCGAAATAACTGTGCTTGGTACCCGTTGTTCTGCTGGCCGGTGACGCTGAGACCTCCAGCTCCTGCCAGGTCTCCCCTCTTATTTCTTCCCCTCTGCTCCCTCCCCATTCTCTGCTCCTTTCCTCTCTTCTCTCGGTCTTCTTCAATTTCTCTCCTTTTCCTTCCTCTCCTTGGCTCTTCTCTTTTGCTCAGTCGTCTGCACCCACAACTCAGCCCTGCCTAAGCCCTGGCCAGTACTGCCAAGTAGCCTCATTTGGGTCGCACTCTCTGACATTGAGGGTCCCTTTAATTGATCAAATATCCCTCTGGCTTTGGACTATCTGCCCAAAGAGAGGGAGACTGAGGCAAACACCAGACTGCCTGCTTCCTTGTGCCCTGTTTCCTTTCTTTTCCCACAGTCAACCTGGCACCTGCATCTCCTGGTTCATCCTGTATCATCCAGGCTGGAAGGAGTGTGTTCCACTTGCTCTCAGTCATACCCACTCATGGTCAGACTTCAGTGAGAACTGAGAGTATGAGTGTGTGGAGAGATCAGGGCAGGCTTTCTCAGCACCAGCGCTGTTGACATTTGGGGCTGGATAATTCTTTGTGACGGCGCTGTCCCATGCACTGTAGGGTCCCTAGCAGTATCCCTGGCCTCTACCCTCCAGATGCCAGCAGTACAACCCCATCCCTCCCAGTCACGACAACTAAATATGTCTCCAGACATGGCTCATGTCCCTAGGGGGCTAAATCACCCCCATTCGAAAAAGCTGGTTTAGGTAAGTAACTAAAACGGGGATTATAAATATATACCCATTATATTTCCCATTTTCAGATTAAAAAAAAAAATTTACCAAAGGTCCAGCAGATCTTGAAACAGCAGAACAGAAAATCATAACCAAGTTTGGCTTTAAAGCCCATCTTCACTGCCAGTGGACTGTGTCATGGTCCACATGTTGCCTGGTTCAGACAGGACGACCCTTAGGCAACATTAACATCATAGATCCCTGGAGGGAAGAAGCACAGAGAAGGGGAAAGAGCAGCAAGAAGCCAGCGAGCTGACAATTCTCTGAGCATCTCATCAGACCGTCTTACATGGACATGCCCCCTGGAGAAGCGCAGAGCAGAGCATAGGTAGGAAGCCCTTGGAATCCCAATGTGTTTGACTTTTATGGGACTCAGGAACTGCCAGTGAATCAAGAGGCACTTCACTTCCCAGAAGCCAGAGAGGAACTTGGCTTGCCCCTGACCGACGCAGAAAGCAGGAATGCACCTTAGACTCAATACTTACATCTTTAGCAACAGTAACAAAAGTGTTTTAACCAACACGCTCTAATTCTTTAAAAGACCTGTTTTCTCAATTTGTTTGCACACCAGAAACCTGAAGTGTCACCTGCTGGCAGAGATACGTTATTGTCTTTCCATCACCCCAAAGCCCAGCTCAGGAGCTGACGGTGAATAGGGCGTTGATGAATTTTATTGAATAACTTCGTGCTGGCCTAGTGCCAGCTCCTCTTGACATAGTCAGTAAGCACAGAAGACGTCCTACAATTAAGTGTTATCCCTCCCTTTTCCTACTTTTTCCTTTTTAAAAATGAAACTGTGAAGTTTGGCTTAGAGTGACTATTGACCCACAGGTGGGGAGTTCTGTCCTTGGGTAATTAAAAACAGCCTCACACGAGTGACAGGCTGGGAGGGCTGCTCAAAGAGCAAACATTTGGGAAAAGCTGGGAACACCTCTACATGGTGAAACCTGGGCTCTGATGACAAAGACTTGGGTTCAAATGACAGCTTTGCTCTGGGCAAGTCATTCAGCTTCTCTTAGTTTCTCCTTTTGCAAAATGGGTACTCAAACTTCCAGTAATGTTGCAAAGCTTCTTATTCCTGCATATAAAGCACTTAGCATATCCTTAAGATCTTCACTCTTTTTAGTACTTGACTTTATTTTTAGAGCCACCCCTTCATCAGTAGAACATTTAAACCACCTAATTGAAGGTTTTACTTATGTCATAATGCAAAGGAAACATTCGAGCTACCTTGAGATAATTTTAGTATTTTATTTTATTTTCCCTAACCTGTCACATGTGCTAATTAACCACAATCTTACATTGGCCTTATAGCAAGCTGAATCAAAGTTATGCCTCTGCAAAATATCTCATGGACTCCAGGGTGTCTCAGAGAGAGTTAAAGTGGACATCACCCAAGTCAGAATGCCACACCACAAAGAGTGTATTTCTCTGTGGGGCTTTGCGGGCATGCAGCTTGGGTCGACTCCCAGCTCTGCCACTAGCTGTGTGATCTCAGGATAATTTCTCACACTCTCTGACTCAGGGTCTCATCTGTGAAGAGGGGGTGGTAATAACAGTACCTACTTCATTGGGAGTTTGTGAAAAAGATGCAAAAACTTAATACACTTGGAGCCCTTTGATAGTGACTGGATTATAATAAATACTCTATAAATATTCATTCTTATCATTTGAGGGTACTGAGGGCTAGCTATTTTTTCATGCTCTATTAGGAGTGAAGACCAGCTTTCTTTGTCAGATTCCCTGCATCCCGCCTCCCTCATCCACAGACACGCAGCTCACTCCCTCCATGAACAGGGTGGCCTGAGCACCTACAGGGCACCAAGCCCTCCTCACAGGTCCTGTGATGTGCTTCACTTGAGTGCCAGGTTAGAGATGAACTTCAAGAATGCAAATAGTTTTCAACTCTTTAGACCGAAGTCGCACCGTTGTATGGATGGCCTAGACTGCAGTTTCACGAGGCTTCCAAAGACACGACCCGATTCCTTGGGAAAGAGGTCCTATGGTGGATTAAAAATACCTGCTGTGGGTAAAAGAGGAGGAAGAGCTAAGTATTTTCCATCTGTGAACTTGTCCATGGCTGGAGATAAGAGACAACACTTAAAATTTAACAGTTTGAAGGAGATCCTAAACTATGTTCTCTATTGAATTACACTTGCTACACTATGGGACCCTGATTTTGCCTTCCGTGGGGCTTCAGGGGCGAGTGTACAGAGGCTGGGAGCAAGGAGAAGCCCACCCTGGTGCAGGTGAAAACAGGTGCATTGCCTGGTAAACAATAAAATAAGCTTACCTAAAAGTTGGTCTCGTTTTGATTTTCACTATGCTCCGGCAACTTTGAAGAAAATTGGTAAAAAACCATCATTCCTCCCTAAAAAAATATTTTGTTGCTCTAAATACTAAACAACTCAGATGTTTATTGACAGATGGATGGATAAAGAAGATGTGGCACATATATGTATACAATATAATATTACTCAGCCATAAAAAAAGAATGAAATCATGCCATTTGCAGCAACGTGGATGGACCTAGAGATAATCATACTAAGTGAAGTCAGTCAGACAGAGAAAGACAAATATCATATGATATCACTTATATGTGGAACTGAAAAAAATACAAATTTTATTTACAAACCAGAAATAGACTCATAAACAAAGAAAACAAACTGTGGTTACCAGTGGGGAAAGGGATAGGGCGGGACAGATTAGGAGCTGGGGTTTAATAGCTACATGTTACTATGTATGAAATAGAGAAACAGTAAGGACCTACTGTGTAGCACAGGGAACTCTATTCAATTTCTTGTAATGAGTTGTAACGGAAAAGAATCTGAAAAAAAGTATAGATTTGTATATACATAACCGAACTGCTTTGTTGTACACATGAAACTAATATTATAAATTGACTACAATTCAATTAAAAAAAACACACACATAATAAAGATGTTTATAAGAGTTGTACATGCCGGATACTTCGAAAAGAGTGTTATTTCAGGGAATGGATGTGATCGCTCTTCTGTCATGCATTTAGCCAAGTGTTTATAAACATTTGTAATAACAATGTTTATTAAAAAGTGGTACCCACTTGGGACAAATAAAACTGTTTTTTAAGTGAGAAAAAAACTAAACAGGTACTATGGTTGCTGTGAAGTTTTTAATAATATATAGCTAAGCTCCAAATTAACACACTTTTAGTACATCTCCTGTGACGAACATTATATTCTACTGGAAGTTAACTTGCAAAACCCTCAGCTATAAAATTGGCCCAAGACATATGTGGACTCAGCTATACACATTCATTTTCACAGTGAACAATAAAAGTAAGTAAGTAAACAGTTCAGAATTGTTCAGGCTTATCTCAGGCATGGTCCCAGTCTCCCACCACTGTCCCCCTACATATTTCTGTATTTAGAGAGCAAATTTGACATAAACCACGCTAACACTAACTGGAAAGAAGAAGAAATGGAACTGGATTGCCTCAGCTCTGTCATTTGAGGTGCAAATCATTCCATGAACTTTGAGGAATTTCTGCTCTTTTATAAAAATGTGTAATTAAAATGACTAACCTATTACTTTTTAAAATTATTATTATTATTTACTGCTATGATTACATAAACAAAATTCAAGATATAACTTTTCTGATTATTGTTATTTATTTTCACGATGAATGCTGAAAAAAACTTGGTCATATAGAGGATGGAGTGCTAAAATCTTATCTACTTCAAATGTCGTGCACACTTAGCACACTACTGTTTCTGAACTTCCTTCTGCCCTTTCTACTGCCCTAGTCTGCCACTTTATTGGGGAAAGACTCTGATAACTGCTGACTGTAACATTTCCTCCATCTATGTTATTATGCCTTTAAGCAAGTCAGTTTCCAGTTGTAAAAATGGCCCTGAATTTTATCGAAATGAGCCCTTTTTGCTTTTGACAGCCTTACCATTACTCTTTCATATTAAACTGTGAAAGTAACTCCCATGTTAATTCGCACAGAAGTATAGATGCATTTTTCGCTAATACGAGATTTTTTGTTATTAACCAGAATAACCATCCATAACAGACTAAGACTTAACATATTGTTCCTTTCATCAAGGAATTTACATTTAGAATAGATGTAATCGAGGCAGCATGCAGATGGTGAGGAGAATGGTGCCAAATGTTGCTCTCTCAGAGGAAAATGACTTCAAAATATGCTTGCACACAGGTACACAAGTGAACGGCATAACTACAAAGTCACGTGACTAGTTATCAAATGTCATAGAACGTAACTATTTAAATGTCTGATGCTCTCTTCAAAGAAGGCTCTTTGGGGGACTGTGTACATATCACCACAATGCTGTCTTTGCGCATGTGAGCTGTGCAACTCATCTTCAGACTGGAAAAAGCCTGTGCTGTATTAAAATTTTGTATATTGATATAGATCTTCGTGGCTTATCACCATGTGGCTCCACTCAGTTGGATTTGGTCTCTCAACCAGAATTAAGTTCCTCAAAGTCAGATTCTAAGCTTGGCATGGGGGACCTTGGTCTGGGCTGGGAGACTCTGCCAGTGAGAAATGGGGGGTCCTTCAGCCTACGGTCTGTGAGACCCCTGGGAGGGGGAGCTGGGAGGGGGCGTGGTGTCTCAGAAAGAGCGGTTAACCTGATGGCTCCTTGAGATCCCAGGGGCGGGGGATGCCGGGGGCTGTGTCCGCATCCTGCAGGGCCAGTCTGGAGGTGGCCTGGCCGCTGGGGCCACTTGAGTCAGCCCACAGGGCTACACGTCTGCAGGTGCACTGGGTGCACTGGGGCTTAGTGCTCAGAGCTCATCGTGGTGACACGTCAGGTCCTCGCTGTAGCTGGGGGCCTGGCTGCCCATAAACATGTCCCAAGATCTCAGCCTTGCCCAGATGTCCGTCCTCGTCCATGTCTCTCTCATGCAGCAAGTGGTTGGCCCTGGGTCAGGAGCACCCGGTGACCAACCTCACTGCCGTCCTAAGTCCGGGAACTGCTCCCGCTAGGTCTGCACCCGGGCTGGCTCCTCATCCCTGGGCTCCACCGAGCACAGACTTGAGAAAGATGCTAAAGCGTGTAATCCCACCAGTGAGCCATTTAGGGAGAGCTTAGTGTCAATGACCAGGCATCCCTCCTACCTTGGGTGTTTGGAGGCACTCGCATTATTCAACCACCCAATTTTTAGTGACCTTGCTGGAATGATTGTCAACATTCTGGTTTAGTAGGTGCAGACAAGACAATCCTTCTGCAAAATCCAGGGGCAGGGATTGTCGGTTACACACTGTGATTGCTGTGATTTTAATCCCGGAGAAACCAGAACATGAGGCTCAGAGTGAGTTACAGACGGGCAGCCTGAGGAGGTGGGCGGCACTTCCCTGGGATGCTGGTGCAGCCTGTCTGACTGGGCATATGTGAGCATCCGCGAGGCTGTGGTACCAGCTGGCAGAGCCTGTCCTCTTTCTTGGCTGATTACCTCCCTCAGTGGGTGATCAGCCAGGAAAGCATATGGCACACACCCCTACCTGATTCAACCATTCCCATTTCCAGAGACTTCTTTGACTCCCTCCTCAATACTTGTACGGAAGTAGGTGCTCCTCCTCAGCGTTCCCACAGCTCCCTGTGCCTGATCCTACCACAGTTCACCATGCTAAGCGATTATTGTTTACTTGTCTGAATTATTGTTCTTGACTGAATTAAGCACCATTTCAGTGCTGAACTTTCTTTTATCTCTGTCCCCCAAAGCCTAGCACAGTGCTTGCTACGTGATAAGTGCTACAATGAAATGTGCTTGAAGAAATACATGATCAATGGATGAAAGAATGAATGAATAGACTTTTTCATTTGAACAAATTGTATCTAAGGCTCTGGGGGCTCACCCAGGAAGCTGAGGTTCCGACCGATGATACGCTGAGTTTTGAGGGTCAGGCCCCCTGAGAGGCTAACTCTGAGATGGAGGTTGACCTGCAGAAAGTTTAGAGATGAACACTGGTGGGGGAAATAAAGGAAGGAGGAGGGAGCAGAGGGAGAAGTTGGTGTGTCTTGCAGTCACAGAGATTCAACCTCCACCTGTGATGAGCCTGCACACCTGTGCCTAGGTGTGTCAGGCACTCAAGCCTCTACACGCCCACACAGACCAGCCATTGGATGTCAGGGACATAACACACTCTCAGTAAGTTCTTACTGAACCAAGAAATCCTAAAGAGAAGCTACAGTGAATAGCTCATCAATTTCAGAAATTCTCTATACGGGGAATGTTGAAGGACTTGCTAAGTAAGCCAGGACCATTTCCCTGGCTCAGGTCTACCCTGCTATATGCCAATCGGAAGCAGCGTGTTATGTCCTAGTGGTTTACGTCTCACCTGAGGCCAGGATCAGACTGCCAAAGGCAGCTGAGATCCTTTGACACTCCCTCTGGTACACTCCCACAGCTCCAGTTCCCAGTCTCACTTTTAAAAGGTAACGGATGCTTTGTCCAGCATCTGGCTTCTCCTACCTGCCTTTTGTCATTCTGTCACCAGACCCTGAATGGGGGAAGAGCCTCTCAGCAGGAAAATTCACAGCATCATAAATTCATAATCCATTTTTCTCCATATGCTCCAACCAACTTGTGATGTTCATAATTAAAACTTTATGCAGACTTACAGCTACTGAGACAGGTTGATTCAGTGCTGGCTGTAGAGCATCGTAAATCACTGTGGCTTACTGTATAATTGGGCCCCAATAATTATTCCATCAACGTTAAGCAGAGCTGGCACTGGGGGAAAAAAAATGTGAGGCAGACACACTCTTCTTTCAGGACTGCTTCACCTGCTTCATTGTTACGTGATGCGCTTTCCCTATCAGCCCTTGCCCTACTGCCGTTACTTCATTTTTGCCTCCGGGTTCCCAGTCTTCCTTAGTAAGAAAATTTCCCCCACGTTTGTTCCAGGCTGCATTAAACTACACTTCTACCAAGAAACCATCTCACATCTTCCTGTCTCCCAGTAACCTGGTGTGTGGTACCAGCACTGCTCAGGCGGAGGTTTTCTCTGTATCACCTCATGGTGCACTCTGCGGATGGCCTCTGGGCATCACCTGCCTTGAATACTTGCTTTTCTTTAATGGCCGAAACGGTCTCTTTCCTGTTTTCTCAGACTACATTAGAGACAGCTTGATGTCTTGGACAATACACATGATCCGGGGCTGAATACTACAGTAAAGTAAAAACTCTTGCCCCCTATTCCAGCTCTGCAAGGCTTAAACGGCAACCCCCATGCAGCTGCCCACTAATGATGTGCCCTGAGGGGAATTCGGGATGGAGAAAGACGGGAATCATGCTGTGCTTCGGATATACGGGCCCCTAGACAGGTAAGACGCATATCTAAGGAAAATTTGCAATAACCCCAGATTCCTGCATCTTCCCACATATAGAAAAGCACTAAACATTTTAGTGTGAGATGTCTGCTCTTTGTGATTTGCGGTAATCTTTTCATGCTTGACTACATGCTTTTCCCAGCAAAAAAAAAAAAAAAAAAAAAAAATCATATTTATCTGGCGTCTCCCCTGTATCCTTGTAGTAGTTCCTCAGAGCTCTCTGAGAGTCTCATCTCTGGGCTGCAATTTTCAGGAAGGTTCCTGCCTAAAATGCATAAAACTGAAACTCCCTGCTCTTACCTCGTGCGTTTTGTTGTTGTTGTTGTTGTTGGTGTTGGTTTTTCAGTTGACACCATATAGCTCTGTCACTCATTAGCTGTGCAATTCTGAGTCTTATTTAAAACCCCAATCACAGTGTTTTTAGCTACCCAATGGAGATTATGCAAATATGACAGATCTTTGTCTTGGCTTTTAGCTTTGTGAATTTGCACAAGTAATTTAAATTCCCTGAATCTCCTTTTCCCTTAGCTATCAAAAGGAGAAAATAAGAAAGTCTTTGTGTCTTCCTAGTGAGGATTCAAATGAAGTAATACATGTAAAGTTCTTGCCATTGAATATGGGTTCAATAAATGTATTTTCTTTTTCCCTCTTACCTATTAAAATTTTAGTGACCAATAGTCTTTTTTTTTGTTTGTTTTAGGTTAATTTAAGTGTGACTAATAGTGGAGATTTCATGGACCTGAAAAGGTCAAGAAGTGGAAAGTACTTTAATACTTTTGGGACTTTAACTTGCCTCCCAATTCTCTTAGTATAGAATAATGTTTATTGAAACATCAAAGCAAAATATTGTGAGTTTTAAAATCCATCAAAGCACCAGAGAACTGATATCTTGCAAGTTTGTAGTTAGATAATTTGTATCTCACTTGAATGGGCTGTTTTTTAGTAAATACAGATGGGGTAAGTGGAGAGAGCATTTGAAACATCAAGGAGACAGCCTCTGTGCCCTCTTCCTTGTCACATTTAGACCCTGACTTCCACCAGCACTCTGTAGGTGGTGTGCAAATCATCTGTCTTGTTAGAAATCAGAGTGAAAGCTATGTATATGTCTTCCATTTTAATATTTTAATATATATTTTTTACTGTTGACTGTAAAGCACATCTTTGCACAGATAATGCCAGAAAGCTTTAAGAATTTGAGTGTGTAACTTCTGTCTGGCCAGACAGAAAATCGTACCCTGAGGGGAAAATCACGAGGGCCCAGCAAATGCATCAAAATGCTCCAGATTGAAGCTGGAGGGACCAACCAGCATTAGTCCTTACAGATGAGACCACAAATGTCCCCACCCAGATCTTCAGAATAAGAGACCCCACTGGGCTTGGGGGCCAAAGACCGGCTGGGTAATACTGCATGTTGATAGACCTGGAGAGTTCTCTGATCCACTTGACGAGCACCTGAAATGTAGGCGGCTGCTCAAGGATTAGGGGACTTAAAGTGCTAACGCATTTTATAAAGCCAAGTTCCAAGACCAAATAACATGAAATGTCAAGGCTTTTGAGTTATCACCTGTTTTTATTTATCTATGTCTCATGGCTCTATTATTGCAGACCTTTCATCCCTAAGTGATTCAGTGATCTGCTGTGATTCAGTTGGAATTGACCAGGTGCCAGCGTGCTCCGGGAGCAGTACTAGCCACTCTGTTGAAGAGGGAAGAGAAAAAATCCCAGATGATGAAGACGTGGCCACATACGTAAGAACTGTAACAGCTACTGGAGGGTGAATCTAAATAATACCGTGCTGTAACACAGCTCAGCAAAGGCTATGGAAGTGTAGAATAAAATAGACTAAAACTGGATGAATTGAGGAAAAAGCAGACAGGATTTTGACAGACAGAGAGAGCTGAGAAAGCTGTATCAAGGCAGCTTTATGCTTTACATCTCACCAGATACGTGGCTCTTTTCCCCAAATAATTCTTTTCTCTTCGTCACTACTATAGTGTGTAATTGCTTTCATTGTTATGTTCTTTCTTTTTTGTTGTTGTTGTTTTCTTTTTTTAACACTATTTATTTTTAGTTTTCTTTGGTAATTGGGTTTGATTTTATTTAATTATTATTATTTTTTAATGGGGGTACTGGGGATTGAACCCAGGACCTCATGCATGATAAGCATGTGCTCTACCCCTGAGCTGTACCCTCCCCACATTGTTACTTTCTTTTTATCACAAAGCACAGCTACAATGCTATGTGAAGTATACTAGCCAAGCATTAGACTCCCCCAAAACAAAATTTTTCTTTTAACTCAAAATGAGTCATGAAAAGATAATGAGCGATTCCATCCAAATTGCTCATTATGCATACTTAATCTGTGATGACAAATAACTCCAAAAAAATTACTCTCCATCCCACTTCAAATAGTTATACAACTGTGATTGGCACACTATTTCTTCTCCCCTCACAATTACCTCATTAAATCTTTCCTCAACTTCAGTTAATTGATTTAATAATCTCCCTGGTTTCACAAATCAGATTCTTTCACATTTAAATTACCTGGGATAAATTAGGAGTTTGGGATTAACAGATACACACTACTGTATATAAAGTAGATAAACAACAAGGACCTACTGTAGAGCACCAGGGACTATATTCAATTTCTTATAATAAACTGTAATGGAAAAGAATCTGAAAATACATGTGTTTGTGTGTGTATGTGTGTGTGTGTGTATATATATATATATATATATATATACATATATATATAACTGACTCACTTTGCTGTATACCTGAAACTAACATTGTAAATCAACTATATTTCAATAAAAAATAAAATTAAAAAAAAATTACCTGCACAACAAAATTATATATGAAACTGAGAGTTATAAAAATAACTCATTGAATCTTTAAAGTTGCCATTAATATAGTATCTGCATTTTGGATATGAATTTGAGTGTCATTAGCACAATGCTTGCATTCAATTGACATTGGATTCTTTGATGTATGGTCAGATGGATGCCACAGAGCCAAACATTTGCTTCATTGGATGCATATAAATGGGCCCTATAGAAACGTGACTGGTGTTACAGCTAAATTAAGGTTTTGAATAATTATAATGGACATTATTTATTAAATATTTGCTGGGTGTTATTACATATCTTTATACTCTTTATAATAGCTTGCTTAGTCATTTTTCTTATGGTACACATGAAGACTCAGAGTCTAAGAGAAATTAGGACTCTTGCACAATGTCACAAATAAAGAACGTAAGTGACAAAAGTGAAAATTCAAAGCCTGAACTATATGAATAAAACTATGTTGTTTCTTTTTTCCAGTATATAACTGTGGTAGGCAAAAAAATGGCCCCCCAAAGATGTTCATATCCTAATTCCTGGAACCTGTGAGTATATTACATGACAAGGTTTCAGATGGAACCAAGATTGCTAATCTTCTGATATTGAAATAAAGAGATTATCTTGGACAATTTGGGTGACCCAATGTAATCACCAGGGTCCTTAATGGGAATGAGGGAAGAAGAAGAATTAGGGAGAAGGAATTATGGGAAAGACTCAACTAATCATTACTGGCTTTGAATATGGAAGAACCAAGGAATGTGAGCCAACTCTGGGACTTGGAAAAGGCAAGAAAGTGCATTCTCTCTCAGAGCCTTCAGAAAGGAAGGCAGCCCTGCCATCATCTTAATTTCAGCACAGTGAGACCCATTTCTGATTTTTGACCACCAGAACTTTAAAATATGAAATATGTGTTAACTCACAAAGTTTATGATAATTTTTTACAGCAGTAAGGCAAACTAATACAATCACTTTGCTTCTACAATGGTGCAAGGGACGATCTTCCATACCTGATTGATAGCAAGCCACCATGTGTGGGGGCGCGAAGTTGAAGGTACGTAGAGGGAATCCATCTAAATGAAGATGACAGGCGTACTGGGAGGAAAGAGCAAACATTAAGTCCAGAGATGAAAGATGCAGTTACGAGTCGAATTCCAGGAGACTTAATCATATTAAGTGTTGACAATTATTAACTTAATGGAGAAATAAAATGATAAATGGATGAAAATCCTGCAGATCAGTCCCAATTTATATTTCATCAACCTTACAGAAACATAATTGCTCATTTTAAAGGTGAAGATGGTACCTCATTGTTTTCATATGAATTTCTTTGATTGCTAAGTTGAAAGTCTTACATATGATTATCAGCTATCTGTATATTTTCTTTAGTGAACTATCATTTGATTACCAGGAAATTAAGGTCTTTATTTAATTTCAGTTTTGTAAGCTCTTTAGAAAGTATAGCTAATTAACCTCGTATTGGGAATGAATTTCTTTGCAAATATAATTTTCCAGTTTGCTGATTATCTTTGACATATGTTTATAATACCTTTGAAGTACAGACCTATTAAATATTTTTCAGTCAAATCTGCTGGGTTTTCACCTTTGAGACTTCATTCATTATTAACTTTAATCCTTCTGGAATTTGCTTTAGAATAATATACAAAGACAACATTTATTATTTTTTTAAATAATTGACTTAATTGTTATAGTAGCATTTGTTAAATAATCTTCTTTCTTGACAGTTTTTATGATACTTTGTTTAACATACATCATTAAATTTGATCTATTGTTAGGTTTTTTTTTTTCTTATTAAGCTATTTGCTTTAGTTCATGGCTCTGTTTCTTTGTTCTGTGTCATCATGGTACCACGCTGAAAATTATTACAGTTTTATATCATGTTTTCATATCATTTATGAATCCACAAGTCCTACCATATTAATCTTGCTTTAAACATATCATTTTAGTTTTAATCTCAACCTTCCATATAAACATGAGACTTTTTGTGTTTCTCTGTAAAACTTTATTGAGGTTAGTTTAAAAGTATATGTGGACTTTTGAAGATTTGTGATAATTACAACCTTGCTCTGGCTCGAGGAGTCTGATATGATTTTCTCCTTATTTAAGTTTTTTTTGGCTCTTGTTACATATGTGTAATTAATATTTGCCCTTCACAATTACTTATTAAGCAGTTTAATTAAAGTTAGAGTATTCCAATTTAAGAATAATTTGAGAATTTTTTATTATGTCTTCAAATTAGTTACTGCCATATGTATAAAATTAACTTTTATGTATTTATCTTAAATAGGTCACTTTTTTGAGGTAAGTTGTTGGCTGTAATCACTCTTAATGAGGACAATCTTGGACAGTTTACATCTAAGAGGAAAAATTTCTTTGTCTTTTTCAAAAACATACCTATTATTTCTTTTTCATGTTTTAATTCAGCGACTCATGTTTTAATCTCTTCTGTTTCAGTATAAAATAAGGAAAATAATAGCTATCTTTTATTACTGAGTTTGATTGAATGCTTTATTATTGAACACTTTATTGTTGCATTATTAGATTTATTGTTGATTGTTAGTTAAAAGTACTATTTTTGGATGGATAGAAGTGATTCTTCTATCACTATTTTAATTTGTTAGGTGATTACTGTCATGGATAGATATTGATGTTTTCTTAAATTTCATGTCTAGCAACTCTCTGGTAACTATCATTTATCTATCGATGTGGTATTTAATTAAATCCTATTCTAGATTCCTTGGTCACTGCTTTATTAATCACACTCTTATGAACATAGTTTATTTGCTTCTCACTGATGTAAGGTCTTCATTAGAAGCTTTCATTGTTGCTTTCTAGGTCTGAATGGCTGATCCAGCTTTCCTGAATGAACCCCATATTCTTTCACTTTTCAAATGATTTTATCTACTGCCAACTGTTTGTGTATCCCTCGTAATTCTTTCCATACTTTAAAGATACGGTTTTTTCTGATGTAGACCTAGAAGGTTTCCCGTACTATTTCACAAACAAAAATTCCATGGCAGCAAATTCTGCTACTGACACAGAAGGAGGAAAAAGAATTGAGGGAAAGAAAAAAAGTGGAGAAAAAGCAGAAGGAAAGGAGTCATGGAGGGCAGCACAGTGCTAGCGACGGGAAGCAAGGGCTAAAAAGTAGGATTCAGAAGCAGGAGGATAGAGGGGAGGGTATAGCTCAAGTGGTAGAGCACAAGGTTAGCATGCATCAGGTCCTGGGTTCAATGCCCCCTACTTCCTCCAAAAATAAATAAACCTAATTACCTCCCCCTACCAAAAAACAAAACAAAACAAACAGAAGCGGGAGGATGAATGTATCTTTATAATATTCAATCCTCTCAGTAATTGTAAGGAAACACAGGTTTAGTGAGGCTTAAAATTATCCGTGTAGGTTGTACCTTAAATGAGCTCTACCAATGGGATGCAAATAAAAAATGATTTTTGCTGCCTGGACTCTTTTCAACAGCTCAGTGAGGCTGGTGTTTTCCCCGTCCCATGAGATGAATATTCAGGAATCTAGTGGGGTTTTTTTTTATTGCTTTCAGGAAATACAAAATTCTAGGATCACTTTAAATCATAAAACACAATTTCTGGTTTCAAATTGGAATGTCCCATCCCCTTGGATCATTAACACTTTCCTCCCAATAGGACCTCAGGCAATGGGAATAAACACCCAGAGATGGGTGGGCAGCCAGCATCTTATTTTTATAGCTCAAGCCCTCCCTTACCTGTGACCTGTTAGTTTTGCCCTCCCTGGAACTGGCAGATCTTTAAAGCTGACTCTTTCTAGTTTGGGTACTTTATTATTGTTATTGTTATTGTTATTATTATTATTGTTATTATTATTATTATTATTATTATTATTATTATTATTATTATTATTATTATTATTATTATATAGTCAGTTACAATGTGTCAATTTCTGGTGTATGGCACAATGTCCCAGTCATGTATATATGTGTGTGTGTGTGTATATATTTGTTTCATATTCTTTTTAATTAAAGGTTAGTACAAGATACTGAATATAGTTCCCTGTGTTCTACAGAAGAAATTTGTTTTTATCTATTTTTATATATAGTGGTTAACATTTGCAAATCTCAAATTCCCAAATTTATCCCTTCCCACTCTCTTTCCTTGGTAACCATAAGATTGTTTACTATGTTTGTGAGTCTGTTTGTTTTGTAGATGAGTTCATTAGTGTTCTCTTTTTTCTTCTTTTCTTTTCCTTTTTTTCTTTTTAGATTCCACATATAAGTGAAATCATATATTTTTCTTTCTCTTTCTGGCTTACTTCATTTAGGATGATGATCTCCAGGTCCCTCCATGTTGCTGCAAATGGCTTTATTTTATTCTTTTTTTTTTAAATAATTGAGTATAAATATACCACAAATTCTTTATCAAGTCACCTGTTGATAGATGTTTAGGTTGCTTCCATGTCTTGGCTATTGTGTATAGTGCTGCTGTGGACATTGAGGTGCATGTATCTTTTTGAATTAAAGTTCCCTCTGGATATACGCCCAGGAGTGGGATTGCTGGATCATAGGGTAAGTCTATTTTTAGTTTTTTGAGGAATCTCCACCCTGGTTTCCATAATGGCTGCACCAAACTACATACCCACCAGCAGTGTAGGAGGGTTCCCTTTTCTCCGCACCTTCTCCAGCATTTATTGTTCGTGGACTTTTGAACATTGGCCATTCTGACCACTGTGAGGTGATACTTCATTGTAGTTTAGATTTGCATTTCTCTGATAATTCACGTTGTTTGGGTGCTTTTAAGGTTGGAATGTGGGTTCTTTGATATTTCCTCCCAACACAACTGCTCGTGATCTCACCTGGAGATTTTTAAAGTAGCAGAGCCTTGTCTCATGTTCATCAGGTGGCTTGCAGAGTCTTCTGCAGGGACTACGAATTCAGGGTCCCGCCTCTACTTCTTGTTGGGGTCACCTTGCTGTAGGCGGCTGCACCAGGTAGGTTCTAAGCTGATTTTTTTTCAGTGACTATCTTTTTTTTTTTTTTTTTTTTGGTTGGGATTCAAATCCACTCTGACCTCTCAACTATGGAGTGGACTTATAATTTATAAAACTCACTGATTAGTCTTTTTAAGGACCTTGTCACCAGGTTTGAGAGGAGGGACTAATGCTCAAAGTTCTACCTTATAGAGCAATGGAATTCACAGCAGAGACTTCTCCAAACAAACTCATCTCTCCCCACCTCACCAAACTCCTCTTTTCCTCATCCTTTAATCCCCTCAAAGGGAGTGAGGGGGGAGGAGTTTCAGAGTCATCTAACTTGGGCGGTCTGTTTCACAGTTTACTTTGATATTTAATATCTGCCACATTAGGATCTCAGCAGAAATTTTCACTGTAACATTCTACTTTCTACATCTTATTCAGAGGTGGAGATAGGTCTTGAACTCAAGTTTTGCTACCTCCAAAGACAGCTTTTTTTTTTTGCCCTAAATCACACTATGACTTCAAAGCTCTGTTGCACGTGGTAGAAATTTCCATAAACGTTTCTTTCTTCATATATTTCTGGCTGTGTTGGCTGTAGTTAGAGAAAAATGTGATGCTTCAATGCATTTTCTACTATAGATATAATAGCTTTGAGTCATGTCTCTACTCCCAACGCTTTCAAGAAAATACATTAAGTTCCATGCTAGACTATCAGGAAATTCAAAATGGGAGAAAAGGCAATTGTATTACCATGTCTTGGGAGACATTAATTTTCTTTTTGCCAATTGGAAAAAAAAAGGAAAGGAAAAGAATCCCTCTTTTGAAGCTAGCAAATCGATACGTATGAAAATATGTCAGACTCTGGAGGATAAAACTATTTTATTTCATATAACTTAAAAAATATGTTCTTTATTTATTTAAAGTTGGCCGTCATTTAAAAAAAAACTTAGGATATTTCTCTGCTTCAGGATTAGAATTAAAATTACAGAATACTTTCCCTCAAGACATTCTTCTTAGAAATTAAACTGCATGAACAAAGTGATTTCATTTCTCATCATATTTGTATTTCACTGAAATTCAATTGTCATTTCTCTCTCCCTCTTTGTGGACTATCTACAAAGTCTCCGTTAGTCCATTTTTCCTCTCAGATGCATTGATTTTCACACTTCAGCCATATTTTACTTCTTTTTAATACATTTCTCTCCACAGCACTCACAAATAGATCAATGATTTTCTCCTTCAGATCCAATGGTACAGATGGTTGAAAAATTAACTTTTTTTTTTCATTGACAGGTATCTTTGGCCTGAATATGCTTTTGATAAAAATTTCCTTTAGGATCTGAAAGGGTAGAAATGAGGCTTCAGTAAAATAAGACCCAGAACCTTGGGGAGCCAGTGGCCTTGTACAAGGTAAAGAGTGTTGCTGAATCTCTGAAACTTAGTTCTGGGAAGATACATCTTGGAGCCACTGTCTAAAGGCCAGACCACTGATCCATTATGCAGGACTTAGGCTATGGCAACCTCTGTAGCCCATAAAAATGCTAAAAAAATTCATTTGATTTGGGAATCTTGAGCAAATTTTGTCCTTGATGAAATTCTAGTAGGTTTGAAGCAAAGAATGGGCACTTTGGCTCTGAGCCTGAATTCAGAAGCTTTGATTTAAATTCTTCCTTTCTTGTCTAAAGTTTCATTATTTATTTTCTGCTCCTCTTCCCTGCAAATATTAATTTCTACTCCCTGAGAAAGTGGGGCCTGGGTAAACCTTAGAGAGAGTGGTTGTTCTGGAGATTCTGGACAGAAAACACATTAAAATGACAATAGCTAAAATAAAAATAAACTACACAAATTTTAGTCTGCAATTTAATAAGTGTAGATACACCCATGAAACAATTGCCCCAATCAAACTACTGATGGGCTTTCTCTCACTGTGGCTTAGATTTTACTTTCTAGAGTTTTATAGAGATACAATCATGTGGTAAGTATTATGTCTGATGACTTTAACTCAGCACTATTATTTTGAGAACCTTCTAGACTGTCAAGTTTATCAATAGTTGGTTGGTTCCTTTATATTGCTGAGTGATATTTCATTCTATGGATATGCCACAGTCTACTTATCAATTAACCTGTTAATGGACATTTTGCTTTTGTCCCAATCTGGGGCTATTACGAGTAAAGCTTGCCCTGCTTGTTTTCTATTAAAGATCATTATTTTGACAACTGCCATTTCATATATTTTGTTTGTTTTTCATTGCTTCAGGTGTCCAGGAGGGAGGTGATGTGTGGTAAATTCAGTCTCTGTTATTCTGTCTTGGACAGAAGTGAAAGTTCCACATAGAAATTTTAAAATATTATTGAATATATTTTTAATAGACAGTAAATACAGCTCAAAAAGTCTTGTTATTAAATTTCAGTGATTCACACGTAATGTGACTGAAACAATGTATTTATCAAACTGCTTTGTTTTTCTCTGGACATCCAAAAAATTTGCAGTTCCCAAACTCCTTTCCATACAGGTGGGTGACACATGTAACTAGTTTTGGCAAGTGAATAGGAGAGAAGAAATGGAAGCCATTTGCAGGACTGGCTTTAAACTCCCTTTCACAATCAGCTACTTCATCCCTCACACACAGACCTGCAGCTGAAATCAGAGACCTCTGGGATTGGTAAGACTCTTGACAGAAGGAGCCCGAATTTGAGTCCCTGCGTAGTGAAAGGTCACTCAGGGAAGATGCTCAAATGGGAATATTACTACCGAACTCTGAGTGAATGAGATACAGGTGCATACTGTAATAAGGCTAGGTTTTGTTACTGATGTACAGCACAACATGCTCTAAAACACGTGGATCTATGATTGGATAGTCACTGTTATAAAATTATTTTTCTCAATAAGGGCAGGGGTGAACTTGGCTCCCAGTGGACACTGGCAACAGCAAGAGACATTTTTGATTGTTACAATAGGGAGGGTATCTAGTGAGTAGAATCCAGAGATACTGCTAACATTGTAACTAACATTACTTTTATTTTGATAATAAAATTGAGGACTTTTTAATATAATTATCAATCATTTGGATTTTCTTTTTGTGAAGTCTGCTCAGGTCATTAGCCAATTTTTCTATTGGGTTGTATAGTTTTTCTTCTAGTTAGATTTGTAGTTTCCTAATAATTCTCATTCCATGTGAATTATCAAAATATTCATGCATTAATTCATTATAAACTCCAATAAACCCATGCATATTAACACAATTAATATGTTTAATGAAAAATACCTATATTTTCAAGGACAAAAAACAATATAAAGAATAACATTGTTGTACATTTTTCAAGTCTCTAGTATCTGGCTTAATAGAAGATAATTAAATTTGCATAACTGTTTCTTCTTTCAATTTGTTATGATACTGTTTTTATTACCCTGTATTCAGTATACCAAAGTGTATTCAACCATTATCTGATTGATGGACATTCACTTTGTTTCCAGTTTTCATGTTTTTTTTTCCTTTGCTTAGTTTTTGCCATCAAAAATAATGCTTCAATAAACATCCTTGTATGTTAAAAAAAGACATATTACTTACTTCACAGTACTACTTGGCATCATTAAAACACATGCTGCAATGACTGAAGCCCAGCTCAAATAATATACTTTCAGACAGCTTTATATATATATTATGTCTTTCCTGGTTCTCTCATCTCTGTAACAAGCTACTTCCCCCAAATAATAAACTGGGGACAATGAAGGAGAAAGAGAAAGAAAATCCAATCACCTCAATTATTTAGCACCCTCATCCTATGGCTTTTCATTTCATGGTCTTATCTTCTTCTTCTTGCCTCTGGGCATCATATAACATAGATTACCTACCTAGCATTATAATTATGGTGAACTTTTCAAGTTTCCTAGGCATTTTTGCACTGAGGATACTGCCTCCTTGGTATTTCACAGTAGATGAACCCTGATAGTATTTAAAACTTATGAATTCAGTCTATCTAACAATATACTAATCATAAAAAGGAACCCAGGGAGTAAAAACAGTAAAGCAGGATAAAAAAGGGCAACAAAAAGGGGGAGGGTATAGCTCAGTGTTATGGTATGTGCACATGCACGAGGTCCTGGGTTCATTCCTGAGTATCTCCACTAAGATACATAAATAAATAAATAACCTAATTACCCCCCCAAATCTAAAAATAAAATAAAATAAAATTTAAAGGCAACAAAAGTATTATCTGGGGAATAAAAAGAAAGAGGAATATGGACTTGTCCCACGTGACATGAGTTCCGTCTATTCACAACACACCCATTCAGCATTGTGTTATAATCAGTTCTTCATGGTTTGTTTTTCTCAATTAGATTGTGACTTCCTTTAGGTCAGGCAGCACCTATTCTCTCTCCTTGTGTCCCTAGGACCTAGCATGGAGCCAAGTCCAACATAGATGTTTTGATGCAGAGTGATTGTTTGGAAGAAAATAAATGAAAGTCACTAATATATCCATTGAACACATATTTATTGAGTCCCTGACATTGTTTTAAAAGTTTAGGATACATCAAAGAAGCAGATTCCTGTCCCGTGAAGCTTATATTCTAGGAGGGAGTAGATAGGTAATAATTCAAAATATAAAGATTAATAATTGATATAGTATGGTAAAAATTAGTTATTGTGGAAAAAAATTAAAAGTAGAGCAATATGAAAAGAATTGACAATGGGCCAGGGGCTCTAACAGACTGCACTGTTGAAAAATGTGTTCAGGGTAGATCTTATCCTAGAAGTATAAAAGAAGCCTGAATTCTAGCTTTGTTAAGATGGTTCTCAGGACATTAGTCCCACATCTTCTTGGTCTGCTGGCTTTCCAAATAAAGTCATTATTCCTAGCCCCAACACCTCATCTCCCAATTTATTGGATTGTCATGCAGTGAGCAGAAGGAGCTTGTACTCAGTAACAATCGGAAGCTCACCTCTAACTGATATTTTCTTGTGGCATTAAGGATTGAATAACCGTGAGGTAACTGGGGCAGAAAGGTCTAGAAGAACAAGGACAGCTACTTGGCGCAGAACTTAGCATGTGGGCTGTATTATGTTAGGCACTGGACCATAAATAATTAAGCAGCAGGTGTGTTACGCCTTCTCTCCCTTTCAAGGAGGACACCCACAGAAAATACAGAAAGTGACTTAGTCAAATCTCCTTAAAAATCGGCTAGTAGTAAAGGTCCTGGCAAATAAACTAACATTTCTAAAGGGAGAGTCTTTATGATTGCATATTTTTATCAGAATGATTCCGGTTGTCTAGAATTGTTCATGAGAAAAATGCTTGGGATTAATTTATTTATGAGGGATGGCTCCCTGGTAAAGGACAGTTATGCTAGTAACTCAGCATAAAATGGAAATGTTTCATGATCAAAATGACTATTTTCTGTGTGTGAAATATACTTTAATTACAGAACTCATGTGTTACTCTGGGTCTACTGTCTACAATGCAGTATGAAGGGACCTGGGAGCCGTAGAGATCCCCAGTCCTCTCTGCATCATCCGTGTCTGACGATTACTGGTAACCTTCAAATTTCTACTAAAGACTGGTAGTAGATCAGTTCTCTAACTTTTGGGCTTCTGCCTTGACAATTCAGTATTTTGTGTTATCTCAAGCACTTTATGGGATTTCATTAGCAGTATGGAGGAAATATCCACTCACAATGAAAAGAAAGTAGAAAATGAAAACAGGCCAAGAATAAATGGTACAAGCACTGAAGTCTCACATTTACATTTTTAAAACTTTGAAGTACAGTTGAGTTACAACATTATATTAGTTTCAGATGTTAAACATAGTTATTTAATATTTTTATAGATTGTACTTAATTTAAAATGATTATAAGATATTGACACTATTCCCTGTGCTATACAATATATTCTTGTAGTTTATTTATTTTATACATAGCAGTTTGTACCTCAATTCTGTATCCCACCTTGCTCCTCCCCGCTTCCCTCTCCCCACTGGTAACCATTAGCTTGTTCTCTTTATCTGTGAGTCTGTTTCTTTTTTGTTATATTCATTTTTTAAACAAATTTTCAGATTCCACATATAAGTGGTATGTCCAGTATTTGCCTTTCTCTGTCTGACTTACTAAGCATAATACCCTCTACATGCAGTCACGGACATGCCGAGGAACTAGAACAGCCAAAGGATTATGCTAAACCATAACAAAGCTGGAACACTTACATTATCTGATTTCAAAATGTACTACAGGGAAGATTGCATAGGTCAATGAAACAAAAGAGAATCCAGAAATAAAGCCACAAATACATCGCCAATTGATTTTTATAAAAAGTGTCAAAGTACCTCAATGGGGAAAATGATGTATGGTCTTTTCAACAAAAGTTACTGAAGAACAAGACATCATTTGGCAAACATGAGCCCTGATCCTTACCTCACACCATATAAAAATTTAACTCAAAAGTGGAACTTAGACCTAAATGTGAAAACTAAAGTTATAAAAATTTCTTGAAGAAAACAGGAGGAAAATTTTGCAACTAAGGTTGACAAAGATTTTATACATAAGATGCAAAAAAGCATAAACACGTGAAAGAAAGAAGATATTTCAGTAAATAAAATCTTATGATATTCAAAGATATTATTAAGAAAATGTAAATGCCAGCTACAAAATAAAAGAAAGCATTTATGATACATTTATCTGAAAAGGGGCTTTTATTTAGAATATATAAATAACACTTACAATTCAATAATATAGAAGAAATGGCCCACCAATATTGGCAAAAACGTTTGAACACTTCATCTAGAAGGTACAAAAATGAACTATAAGCACATGAAAAAATGCTGAATATCATTAGTTGTTTCAAAATGCAGCCTTAAACTGAAATGAGATACTACTACACTGCCACTAGAATGGTCACAATAAAAAATACCAACAATATCAAGTGTTAGTAAGATTCGACACAACTGTAACATTTGTATATTACTAGTGGGGATATAAAATTGTATAACCTCTTTGAAAAACTTTTTGACAGCTTCTTAAAATGTTACACTTACAAAATGATCCCTAAAATTCAGTTGTCTGTTTATTCAAGAGAAATGTAAGAATTATCTTCAAGCAAAGGCTGTTGATAAACAAATGTTTGTAACAACTTTATTCGTAACAGCCAAAAGAAATCCTGATACTCATAAAATAAATGCATTTCAAGAAAATACTGTGCTTACAAAAGAAACTATGCACTTGTACTATAAATGATTCAACCATGTATGTAAACGTAAGCATGGAACTGAATACCACACTAAGATAGCATTTTATACCCCTTGATTGATTAAACACAAAACACAGTAACAACAAAAAATCAAACATCTTGACTATACTGAATGTTGGCAAAAGCATGGAAATAGATATACTTTTATACTTCTGGTAGATATGTAACCTTTAGGAAGCATTAACTTATAAAGTTGGACACATGTGCTATATAACACAACCCTTCCATTGCTCTGTGTGTGTGTGTGTGTGTGTGTGTGTGTACATGTGTCTGTTCACTAGAAAATCTCTTACTGGTTTTCCAGGATACCCTGCAAATTAATGTACAGTGTGTCTTTTTCACAATGGCAAAAGCAAACAAACAAAACTCTGGACACAAGCCTAATTTTCAGAAAAATGGGATATGTAAATTTGGGGAGATTCAAACAGTGGGGTATGATAGAACTGGCAAAATGAATGAGCTGCCGCTCAGATGTTGTGGACAAAAAACTTGATACCATGTTTATAAAACTACCAACAATATATCACACTAAAAGTTATATATGAGGGAATAACACTGTAACAGAAGACTGCAAGAGCATGAAAAATTAAGTGGAGGATTGCTGTTACCACTAGTGGTGGAAGAAATATGAAGTCAGGGAGAATACATTAGGAGTTAATCACGTTGGGGAATATACATCGTAAGTTGAATGGTGGGTTCACAGCTTTTCATTTTATAATTATTGACTAATTACAAACTTCTCATTCATTAATAATCTTTTGAGTGCATCAAATATTACATAAGGAAGACATAATTCCCGTCCACACAGAGCATACAATTTAACAAAGCATTTAGACTTACCCCAAATTAATAATGATTCTACATCCTATGAATTCTTTAGTAAGGATATTTAAAAATAAAACAGCTGTATTATTTTAATAAGGTATGCACATTCAAAATTCAAACAACAGAAAAATTATAGTCTACTGATTTAGTAATGTCTAATTATGTAGTACAGCATCCATCGCATTCTTTATAGCCATGCTTTTCCTTAATTAATTTTTGGTATCGCTTAGACATGGTTGGAATACATCTTCCTCATTTGTTCCTTCTTTGGCTAACACTTCCTAAGGCTTAGAAACAAGGGTTGCATGAAAAATAACTAGGTGTTCAGTGACTGATTAGTACAGAAATACTTGTCAAATATTTATCTTGGATTACTTACGGTAAATCATATTCCTCTATGCTGTACGAAATTCAATCAAGATTCTGTTTGTAATACTATGTACACATTGTTCTCTGATGCTAGTCTTTATTAAATTCTGTTAGAACACAGATTTTATACTGATCCAGAGACTTCCATGGTTGATTACAGAATTCAATACAAAACTGGTTACCCTAGTAGCAATATATTTTTTGTTGTTATTCAGCAAGATACTTCAAAGAAAGTTGAGCAGATCTTGTAATATGGGTACTTACAAACACATGTTTTCTTTCATATGCATGAGGCCAGTAAGTAATCTTGGAAGAATTGGCTAATTTTCTGGAAATGTCAGTTTTTAGAAAGCCCCTAGATTCTCCCCTGAGTTTATTTTGGCCATGGTTTAAAATTAGGATTTCGCTGGAGGAGACAGAGGGCAGAAAAATACTTGAAATCTTTCTCCCATTGTTTGAATCTTATTTAATTGAAATAGGTCTTTGATAATTTTTTCCATGGAGGTTTAAATGATTCCTACTGTAGGTCTGTCTGGCATTCATTAGGAATATGTTCTCAGGTTTTCCAAAATGATGTACTGTTGAATACTGAGCTGTATTTTTGATGGATGGAGAAACCATTTTATTCACCACATTTTATAGATATTAAAATGAACATTAAAATGTATTTTAGCAGTTGGAAATTGGGTGTATCATATGACAGAAGAATGTCAGTTTTAGTTTTAATTTTTCTTTCTTAGTGGTATATAAAATACTGATGTCTCTGAAAATCAATAATGCCTTACCTTACATGAAATAAGGAAATAATTAATTGCCAACATGTTAACAAGAGGGACTGTCACTCCCTCTTAATAAAATTCATGAGATTAAATTATATAATGTTGAAGAGTACCTAATAGATATGTATCTATAATGTGACATAGAAACATTGGTTATATGAATTGGTGAATACTGGAAAACACAAATTGCCAGACCAATTAGGAAGGGTCCCTGTTGAATAATTTGCATTACAGTTTTGCATCAGAATTAAACTTTTCTGTTCAGCAATTACCATACTAAGTAAGTTAAACTGATGGATCAACCTAGGATTTTAGAGTATACAAATGAAAAATGATGCAAATATGTTCATAAAGTGCATTCAGACAGAAGGAAAGCCCCAAGAAAAAGTTTTGATTTGTGCCAAGCAGACAGGAAAATGCACCAGAAACAGTTATGGACACAGCTGAAATTCTCCTGTGTACAAACTACCTTTATTTAACAGTTAAGAAAAGCTTCATGGACAGAAGAGCATTTTGTTAATTTGCAGAGAGTAGAAGCTAACAATAAGTGTACTTAAAATCAACAAAACTTTTCAGTGTGTCAGGAGGGAGGTCAAAGTCAATGTTCTGTAATTCATGTAACACTTGTATGACCTTTCTTCTGTCACCTGTTTTTTTTCTTTCTCTTTTTTTTTTTTTTTGTTTTGGTCTCTTCTTAATGACAAGATACAAACTGACAAACAAAGCCTTAGAATCAGATTTAAAAATAAGAATACTTATAATACTTTTGAAATAGTTTCTTCATTTTTAATATTTGTCTCATTGGTTTTTAAAATAATGAGTCTGATTTTTAAACTCATCAAATATTTTGCAAATGCAAATGCCAGATTCTGTGAATATGTAACGGTCTATATTTGAAACCTATTTTTGAAATGTGTTTCTGTTTTTCTACAATTAGTAGACTTCAGTTAGGTGCCAAAAACTTTGAGGGACATTGACTTGTGAAAAGAAAGCAATGCATTTTGAAAGGACTGGAAATAGTAAGTTATCTCTAACCTAATAAAGTGTGCACATAAACATAAACCATTGGAAAATTGTGAGATCATAGATATAATTTTCACTTGTGCAGAATCTTGCTTATTTTTAACTGAAATAAAATGATATTTTACTAATAATTTGAATGGCTATAAATGCCTACCAACTTGAGCATACAAGTTCTGGTAATTGGATCAACACAGTAAAACATACAACTGGATAAGGAATAGTTTATTGACATGAGGTTACTCTCTGCATATTAAATATTTAACATCCTGGCAAGGGAACCTTGAACTAGATCTTATATGCTGCTGGAATGACTTCTCAAAGCTAAAAAACAGTGTAGGGGACTATAGTAAATGAGATGGAGAATCCAGAATTTCATTGGCAGTTTATTGACAAGGAAGAGGCAAAAGGCTCACAAAATTGGGTATACAAGAAATGATTTATTTTAAAAGGCAATGAATCTCACAAAATGACTGTATTCTTGGGAAGGGATAAGGGAACATTCCTTTCACTACAAAAGTAAGAAGTGTACTAGTAAGGGGGAGACATCATTGAGAAACTCAGTGATGACTGTCCTCTGTAGTCCAGGGTTGACAGCAGGGAAGGCTTCTATGGAATTGGCTCCCAAGTTTCAAAAGAAGATGATGCAATTCTGAAATAGAAAAAGTGTAGTGGCATTAGAGATAAGATGGTGTAACCACTGTAACAGATTAAGGAAAAAAAAAAAAAACTGGAATAGAATCTAGTGGGCTTTGGCCCACAAGGATCTGTGGTGGAGGCTAATAAACCATAGTGTTCCCAAGGATGACACAGTGTGATGACTAACGTTATGTGTCAATTTGGAGGGTGTTTGGGGGTAACATTACCATTTAAACTGGTGAACTCTGAATTAAGCAGATTGCCCTCAATAAGCTGGGTGGGCCTCATATAATCAGTTGAAGACTTGAATAGAACAAAAAGACCAACTTCCCCAAGCAACAGGGAATTCTCCAACAGACTGCCTTCAAACTTTCTCTACACCATCAGCTCTCCTTAGTCTCTAGCCTGCTGGCTTTTACTGCAGATTCAGACTCATCAACCTTCATGATTTCTTGAACCAATTTCTAATCCTACAAAATATTTATACATCCTATTGGTTCCACTTCTCTGGAGAACACTGATTAATGCAGAGAGGCCATTAATGAGATTATTGCTTGACCTTTAGGATAAAATCATTATTAAGAGTAAGTGAGCAAAAGACTCAATGGAATATCATAACCTATTGTCCAGTTTCTATTTATGAACTAACCAGGTCTTGATCCCATCAGTTGATGGTATCCTCAAGGAAGGACTTGGAACATGATGGCAATATATATGAAGTAGTGGCTTCTCCATTTCATTCCCAAAGAAACTTTTGGACATTTATCTAAATAATCAATCACTGGAGAAAAGAGAGTTGTTATATACAAGGTCTGAGCTGGCACTGATCAGAGGAGGTATAATATTATTGTCACGACCCTACCAGAGTGTAAACATACAAAGGAGAGTCAATACTTGAAGTCTGAACTGAAGTCCATCTGTCAGTATTTTAACAGGCACTTGAAACTAGTTTCTGGTCATTTCTCCAGTTCTCAGAGCATAATTGGGGTGAATATATTTGAAAATTTAAAACCCCTGGCCTATTATTCCATAATCTGTCGAATAAGAGTTTTTGTTTCTGTAGAAAAGTTCAAGTTGAAGCTTCTGAAACTGCTCCTTCTTCTCCAGCCAAGGTGGTAAATAAGTATCCAAGCCTCACTGCTAGGTGGATGAGCAGAACTTTGTGCCACTTCAAAGAGTGAAAGGCTGCCAAAGTTGCGGTCCTCAACATACACCCGTTTAACTTGCCGGATGGTCTTGATGCATGATGGAAGCCTTTGCAAACTTAAAAGCGGCCACAGTAGCTGTTGAACTGATGTAGTATCTTTACTAGAATAGATGATGGGGTCTCTAGCCCTTAGTCTGTGACCACTGATTTGATGAATGTGTTAATTTGAATCCCAAGAAGAAAAAGTAGTACCCATTCATGGTTTCATCAGAGTAGTATGTCTAAATATATTTGGCCTTTTGTCCTCTCATCAGAATATCATTCTAACGATGATAACTTGTTAATCAAAGCCAGGAAGCAGAAAATACCAGTAATCTGGATACCCTGGGAGAACAATATTGCATCAGAGGATGGAAGGTAGGGTCTAGAAAGATTCAGGGCCCTGGTAACAGGTGAAAATTTTAAGAGTCTAGTGGTTTGGAGTATACCAAGATATGACCTTTAAGGCAGATAAGAGACATTTGGTCTACCTCTTCAGCTTTTTGAAGGCAACATATACCACATGTTGGAATACTTTACATTCTTTCGCCCTGCCTTCTTCCTTCTGTTTATACACAGTGGAGAAAACTGCCATCCAGATCCCATATTTCTGTAGTTTCTGTCTAAATGCTGTTGAGAATATCCTCAAGTGATCATACCTTATCTGGTTTTTAAAGCCACCACTCATAGAACTCACCTGAACACTGTCCATTGCTCAGGAGGAAAGAGATAAGCTACTGTAATAAGACCCCATAGTTCCCCAGGGAGTACAACTAGTCAGTGCCTCAGCCTCCTTTATGGCCAAGCAGTCAGTACATCCTAGTTACTGCAACCATAAAGACCCCGTTTTACTCTGTGATTGACATTCATTAATATTACCGGGAAATGGTTTCCCAGACAACGCAACGACACCAATGTGGGTTGGAGCTGTGCGTATGAGTGTCAGCGCTCACATCTTAGGCTGCTTCCTGCTCAAACGACACTAGAAGGGCAGTAGCAGGATCTCTTCTAGCTATGTTCATGTTAACTCACTCTCCTGTAGAATGAGCCAGGGGCCCTTGTACCATGGGAGCAGCCAGTATGCAGGAGACTGAACTAGAAATGGCTCATCACCATACTTTGTAAACTGGGTTGACACATTCAGGATAGGGGAGAGAGTGAGGGGATGGCCAGGACAGTTGTGTATTTATATTCTTGAGAATATGTTAGATTTCTAGAATAATTTTTTTGAGTTTGTATTTTATTAATTTTTAAAATAAGTATAAGTAAAATCAGGATCCTCTCCATGCTCCCCTTATGACCCAGGGCTGGTGTATTCAATACCTATTTTCAAACGCATCAATGGCAGAATGAGTAGCAGTTAGTAGTATTTTAATTGTCTGCGTACAAACCAACCAAACAATAGCAATTTGAACAGAAGAGGGGTTAGTGGGAAATACTGTATTTTGTTTCTGATGAAAATTATCCACCATGCAAAGGTTGTGCTCTCGTTCCAAAAGAGGACCTTGGAGTGATAATTGGGTAATTATATAGCACCGGGTACTCTGTTCAAGACCAGTTGAAAGACCCTAAACTTCATACATCAGAGTTGTACACTGGTTGTGTAAATAAAACTGTAGAATGACACTTAGGGTGAAGTTAGTGTGATTTTAAGTGTGCACCTCAACCAAGCTGTCACCAGTTATTAATAATTTAAAATGTAATTTCAGGACATTTTAAAGCAAATAGCCTACAGTGCTTCCTGTAAAATAGTGGAGGAGGAGGGCATTTATGTGTTCCAGGGCTTCCTAGCTTTCAGAATGGGTTTATATGATTCTCCCTCCTTTCCTTTTTGGTAGTTTTTACTTATTATAGCTGTCTTTTTAACAAATGTTTATTGCTGCATTTTTTAAAGCGTATCATTGTTTTCTTGCTTGTAGTACTGGAATATTTTTCCCAGTGTATCATTGTCTTACCCCTTGTAGTACTGGAATTTAGTTGGAAGAATAAAACATTTACTTTGCGAAAACAAAACAAAACAAAACCTGCGTAACACCCCTTGGAGCTAAATTCTACTACAGCCTTTTTCCCCTCGAGAAACTGAATCCCAGAGAGTAAAATTCCTGTCCCAGATTCATACAGCTGGTAGTGTATGGGGATAAGCATTTACTGTAATCAAACAGCACCATGAACCACATTAAATAAATATTGATACTGAATTTTGTTTTTTATCATTTTGTAATTTTCTACATTTTAAACTGTTTCCAGTTGTATAAAATCAATAAACATGAAACCGTAAGCGCAGTTAGCTAATTACTGCAGGCGAGAAATTTCAAGTGCACCCTAGAGGTCAGAGAGGGATTTCTTTTTCTTCCTTTTAAAAGAGAATGTATCCATTATTTAAGTTTGAGAAACACTGACCTCATCAAACACAGGAGCTGCCTCTTCTTTCTCTCACGGCTTCTCACACCCAGCAGGTAGACCACGTCTTAGGCAGCACAGTGGTTGTCATGCCTGTTACTGCATGTCAATAAAATTTTTTTTTTTGCTGTAATTATTCTTTTCTTACTGTTCTTTGATTTTGAAACTCCAAATTTGTTTCCTAAAGGCTACATGGAGACGCGTAATTAGATACTACAAATCTCTCTTCATTTGCACACATTCACGGCGTTTTTCAAAGCTTTGAGAACTTTGAACTGGAGAGCAGGATGGCGAGAAGGACTTGAGCCAGGAGTTGCTTGGTGCAAATGCAGCTCTGTCTGGGACCAGCTGTAAGAATTTGGAGCAGGAGTTTCACTTTTGTGGGATTCCATTTCTCAGGTACACAAAGGCAGTAGAAGAATTTAGCTCAAAGAGTTGTTATTCAAGTTAACAATTCAGTTATGTGATGATAGCAACTCAGAGTGGGAGCTCAATAAAGAGTACTTCGTCGCCTTTCTCCCTAACATTTAGAGCCCGTTACCATTCACATAAGAAAAATCAGTGCTGCCTCATTAAACTCACATCTTCCGTTTGAATGAACTGCTATTATCAAGTTTGAGAACAATACTAGATTCCACGATTTATCTCCAAATGATATCTACTGCTGTTAAAAATATCACTGTAAATATCAACGGGTGAAGATTACTCACCTCGACAAAAAATCAAACAACCGAAAAGCCTCAGATGCAGAAGGAAAGAGCTTGTAAAGGGAGTAACGTGGTTAGTTTGGAAGAGAATGATAGGGCGTCCGTGAGAGAGGCTCAGAAGCAAGTCACACTGGTTCATTTACCTTTTGAACTCATGATACCACATAGCAGGTGCTTTTCCAAGAACCGCGAACAGGCATTGAGCAAAACAGGTGAAATGACAGTTTTTACAGAGCGGGCATACCACTTGGAGAAAAGGCGGGAAGGTAGGTGGTAAACAAGTAAATGTATGTCTGTTATATAAAGGCAGGGAGGGATAAATGCTGAAGGGAAAAATGTAGCTGGCTGTTCCTTCCCTGTTTCAGAGACTAGTGCCAAGCATCTAACAGACACTTGGTAAGTATCGTTCCTTTTATGAATGATTGACGCCAGGGAACGTAGAACTCTTGCCACACTCTGATCCTGAACTCCAGATCTTTCATTCTGAGGTTGTACTGTATGTGGAAATGTTTGCGTTCCAATTTCTGACCATTGTATTTACCGAGTGCCTAATATGAGCCTGGCACTGTTTTAAGCACAGAATATAGTTCACTCTGCAGCTCATACTCCAAGCAGGAAGATCATTAATAATAAAACTGTTAGGTAAGTTGTATAATATGCTCTACACTGATAAGTTCTATAACATGCAGTAAAACAGGTTTGGGAGAGTTGGGTGTGGGAATCACAGCTTTAAGTGTGGTTAAAGAAGTCTTTTTTGGGAAGCCAACATTGAAGAACTCCTTGAAGGAGGTGAGGGGTGAGCCATGCGTGTATTTGGGGATGCAGGGGGGAGAGGGGCAAGGATAAAAGTCATGCAATGGTGGGATAAAAGTCATGCAATGGGAGCATGTCTGGTGAGCTCAGAAAAGGAAGAGGACCTTGTGGCTTGAGGAAGGAAAAGATTAACAGAAGATAGTACCTAAGACTTACGGTTTGAGAGATCAACTCTGTCGTGGCAGGGGGGCAGGGAAACACCACACACACCCAGAATTTTAAAAGTAAGACTTTGCTCTTTATAAGACCTACACTGGAAAAAGGAAGAAGGAAAACGTTCACCAACCAAAGGCTGGAGATCATCACCCCTCAATTTCTTAAAGCTTCAGAATTCTAGGCTTCATTTTATAGAAATATATTCAAGACTTATTTCAGGACTTGCCTGTGGTCATCGAGAGAAGAGAAGGCCGAGGAATACACGACAATTAGGTAGGAAAAGTGAGACCCCATGGTGCCCAGGGGGGCAGAAGAAAGGCATAAGGTGACTCCCTTCAAATGAGCAATTGGAAAGGTTAAATTGGAAAGAGGCTCTGGTATCGGTTCAGTAAAACACTTAGGGTTTAAAAACAGATTGGCATACTTATCGAGAGCAGTAAAGTATTGAAGATCTGCGTCAGAGGTCAGCACACTTTCTCCATAAAAGGCCAGTTAGTAAATATTTTAGGCCTTTGGGGCCATATGACCTCTGTTACAACTGTTCAATGCCATCATTACAGCTGAAAGCAGCCATAGACCCCATGCAACTGAGTGAGTGTGGCTGAGATCCAATAGCATTTTATTTACAAAGACAGGTGATGGGCTGGATTTGACCTACAGTCCGTGGTTTGATGATCCCTAATTTATAGTAAAGAACTACAAAGTAATGATGGTGTTTGCACAGAGGGGCAAAGTAATTATGTCCATTTGATAGTTGAGATTTAAACTTTTATCCAGGTGAACTATTGATCATAGACCATTTGATTTTCTCATCAGATCACATAAGACATTAGAGGCATCACAAAGACCTGGCTTTTACTCTAAACAATTCAGGGAGTCATCAGATGGCTTTATTCAGAGGTGTGCTATTAGGCTGCGCCCCACAGGCCTGCAAGCCCTGGACTTGCCCAGCCTCAAGACTGAAGGGAGAGCCCAGAGTCAGCGGCAGAGACACCCATGGTTCAATGCACACGACTGAAGCAAGGTCCTGGAGCAACACCTGATCTTGTGCGGCAGGTGGCAGACAGGACAAGGCAGCAGTCTTCACTATGGGTCGGGGTGTGTGGCGAGTGATTCCACCAATGTAAATAACAACTTTCTTTTTTAATTTTAGCACTTTTTATGACAGACATTTAGCTGAATGTTTTATGTGTATCATTTGGTTTTCTCTTCACCGCACTGCTGAAAAGCATGTTTTATGATTCTTCCAATTTTTACTGTTAAGCATCCTGAGTCTTAAAGTTTTAGGTCATTTATCCAGACTAGTAAGTGGCAGAGCCAAGATTCTCATCCAGGTCTTTCTGAATCCATAGGCCAAGTTCTGAACCTCTCAGCAATACTGCTGTAGGGACGTTAACAGCCCACAGTAGCCTGAAGGTGGCCATTAGCGATTTTGTACTCCCGACCACGTTTAGATCCCCCCACAGAACTTACAGAAGACCTCCCAGATGGTATGGCAGGGGCTCCCCTGTGGCTCTAGCTTGCTTTTTGTGTACTCTCCTCTATCACCTGCACCAGGTACAGCAGAGGGGTTCCCAGAAGGGTCTGCTCATCCTTCTTAGCCTCCCAAATGATGCCATCAGCCTGATCACTAAGTAAACATTAATGCCACCCTCTCTTCCTTGGCCATTACTGTGGGCTCCCAGTGCTATTCCTGAGAGTCCAGTCTCTCTTCCCTTTGGCCTAAAAACTTTAGAAAAAAATATATATATATATTTAAGTGAAGTATAGTCAGTTTACATTGTGTTGATTTGTGGGTACACAGCAAAGTGATTCAGAATATATATATATTCCTTTCCACATTCTTTTTCATTATAGGTTATTGCAAGATATTGAATATAGTTCCCTGTGCTATACAGTAGGTCCTTGTTGTTTATCTATTTTTTTATATCGTAGTTAGTATTTGCAAATCCTGAACTCCCAGTTTATCCCTCTGTCCTTGTCCCAGTAGCCATAAGTTTGTTTTCTATATCTGTGAGTCTGTTTCTGTTTTGTAAATAAGTTCATTTGTCTCTCTCTCTTTTTTTTTTTTTTAAGATTCCACATATAAATGATAGCATACAGTATTTTTCTTTCTCTTCCTGGCAGGAAACTAATTTGAAAAGATACAATGCACCCCAATATTCATAGCAGCACTATTTACAATAGCCAAGATATGGGAACAGCCTAAATGTCCATTGACAGATAAATGAATAAAGAAGATGTGGTATATGTGTATATTTATACAATGAAATACTACTCAGCCATAAAAAAGAATAAAATAATGCCATTTGCAGCAACATTGTTGGACCTGGAGATACCACATTAAGAAAAATATATTTGAATGTCATTTAACAAGCTATAAATCCCTTGTCACAAATTGTCTGATCCTCACAATAAACCTATTTTGTTCATTTTACAGAGAAGAGAAATAAAGGTCACAGAAATTAAGTAGTCTTCCTTTATTTAATCAAGAAATAAGTGGCATTGCTAGGACACAAAGGTGAGGTTTTGTCACTAAACCTGGTGCTCATTCCATTACAACAAATTGCCTCCTCAATTGGAAACCCAATTGCCAAGTTAGAAACGACCACTGTATAAGTCATTCCTCAGCTCACATGTCTTCAATGGCTTCACAGAGCCTATGAGTTAAGGTATTTACATTGAGTTCTGCAATTTCATGGGGGCTAGTGAAAAATTCTGTAGCCTCCTTTCTTCCCTTTCCTCCAAATCTATTAAATCTAAACTCCAGGCAGATGTTGACAAGCTTCCCATGGACCATGTCCAGTCCTCAGATGTGTCTGTTTGGCTGGCACACAATCGTTCAAATGAGGAAATTAATCATAGCCATGTCAACAATTGGCTCGAACTACGTAACAGCTGCTTCCTTCACCAGAGTCTCAAGTTTCCAGCTTCCCACTGTCTACCCTACGTCTCACGGTCATACACCCAGCATGCTTCAATATGAGTGCATGACCAGTTGGACCCACATACACAGGTGAGGCATTACACACCCTGCATTTAACATAAATACATTTTTAAAAGAAACCCTTCGTTAAAATTTGAAAGTACAAGTTTTTATTGCTCTTAAAATGCTTTTAAAAAATTCTGGAGATGCTTGTTGAAAGTCCAGTTTCCTAGACTCTGTTCAGATCTGCTCTGTAGAATCTCTTATGTGGAGTACAGAAATGTTAATTTTCAGTAAACTATCTAGTGCTTGCTATGTTTCCTAACATTTGAGGATCAGACGGTAGACACAAGCCACATCCAGCCGCTACATCTCCTCTGTTACCCTTCCCTTTGACTAAGATCTCTTCCCCACCCCATCTCAATTCCCTTTTTTGATTTGTTTTCACAGCATGCTATTTAGGAGAACTTTTCACCAAGACCAAGGAGACCTCCTTCTCCCTTATAAGGCTCCAGTGTAATTGAGAAGATCTTCTTATGAAACAATGAATGAAATTTCAGAATTCTAAGATAAGAGATCACACAAAAGGGACTGTCAACAAAACCTTTTTAAATTTTCTATTCAAAACAGTTTACTAATCAGCTATTACCTGATATTATCAGTACTAAATTCTCAGTCTTTTTACTCCAGAGCCCTCTTTCCTGGAGTTTAAGCATAAATAAATAAATATATCTATATAGCTCCATGGTCAAGGTCCATTGACACCACCTGATCACTTGTGTTGCACCTGAAAATGACAGGATTGTCTCTTCTATCATCAAAATAATTAGCAGGGACAACATCCGATTATAACTTTTCCATTTTCCTTTGGCCCACTGGGAAGTGGCCTTGCTCTATTCCCTGGGAGATTCCACAAAGAAACAGTTATGCAAATATTCTCATAACATAACACAAAATTTAAAGGCCTTACCAGGTTTCACTTTCTTCCTCTTTTGATGTATTTTATAAACAGTCTAGTACAAATTGCATGGCCTAAGCCTTTTTGTTCTATGTTCCCCTGGTGAGAATTGAAAATTCCGTGTTTACAAATCAAGGAAACACTGTCCCAGGGGAAATGGTCAAAATGCACCTGGACATATAAGGGGCAGGATGGTACCGTGGTGGTGTATCCTGGCAATCTCCTCCCCTGCCCAGTCAACATATTTTTTCTCTTTATTTGAATCATCCTTACTTGAATTCAAATTTCCACCAAGTCTCTGCCAAATATTTTTTGAAGGAGAGAAACTTAGATGTTTCACAAAATTTGACATGCACACAAAAGTCATTTCTAATTTGTTCACTTCTATATCCATTGATTTTCTTTCCATTTAGTCTTTCATTTAAACACTTAGAGTTGTTGAAAGTCTGTTACTTTGCTAGGCACCAGTAACAGAGACTGCATAAGCTTAATAAGCCAGCTTTGAAGTATCAGAATTTTAATCACCACCTTTACAAAACTTTCGCTGCACCCACCAAGCGACTCCTTTCTCTGTCTTATCTTATTCCGCTTTGTGCTTTTATGTATTTCTCCTTTCTGCTCCCAATATCCACTTTCCATTCAATTGTAAACTCCTTGAATGAAAAGCTGTGCTTGACTCACAGCACCAAGTACAGTGTCAGACAAGCCACACTGCTCAATACTTTCCTTTGGTTTGGTGTTGAGCTCTCAAGAAAATGGACAGATATGAACTCTGCCATAAAAGGACGCAAATTATTGTACTGCTTTCTAACTTTTTTTCTTCACATTAAAGTCCCTTTCTGACTTTTTCAATATCCAAAGCCTATACTCACACTTATTAAATACTTTTCTATTTTCAAAACTCCCTATTGTGTTCTATGCACTATTGTCCCTATGTTTTTGGTATTCAGATCCGTCAAGATGTATCCAGCTTGTTGAGGTAAGTAGCATTCTTTCATCCTACCCAACGCTGCCTCCAAATATTTTAATAATCAGACATAACGTTTACAAAATGAGTGTTGAAAACCTAAAAGCACCCATCGGAAATGTGGCTTATTTTTACCTGGGGTCTTCTCAGTCCTCTGTGTAGATGCTAGCTTCTATCTTAGTGGCTTGATATTTGTAGTGTATATTTCTGAGAATAACATGATTGCATGGAGCACTTAAAATCTAAGCTACATGTTAATAAAGAAGGAAGCCCTGGGAGGTTTTCTAAAGAACCCTGGAACCTTTCAAATTGAAGTGGTTTAGAAGGCTCTGTATGTGTGTGTGTGCATACGTGCAGGTATATTGTGACAAAAGGTGTAGCTACACACTACTGTATATAAAACAGATAAACAACAAGGACCTACTAGTTGAGCACAGGGAGCTATATTCAATTTCTTGTAGTAACATATAATGGAAAAGAATCTGAAAAGAAAATATATGTATATATATGTATGTATATGTATAACTGAATCACTTTGCTATACACCTGAGACTAACGTTGTAAATTAACTACACTTCAATAAAAAATAAAATTAAAAAAAAATTTCTTTTCAAATAACTGTTTTCATGTTATCCTGAAACGCTGCTCTTCAGGTAAAAGCTAGCTTTATTAAATTCCAAATGGGGAAAAAATTATACTCTGGCCATTGCCATGGCAACTAGCGACCTCGTCTATGATTAAGTTAGAAACACACTTGGCCTGTAAGAGCAACCCTCCCCATCTGTCCCCCGGTAGTGAAAGGACTCAGCCTCCTGTAGAAGAGTATTCTGTTTATGAAGCTGTGTCTCTGCACAGTTTTATTTGCTTCATAACATCAAAGCAAGGCCGGGCATTGCTTGGTAACTTTGCAGGAAGTCAAGCTTAACACATTACTTGGCTTATTAAAGAAATCCACTTTATAATGCTTTAGAACTGGAAAGGTACCTCTTTTATTTTTTTTAAAGAAAAAAAAACGCTCTCATTCCTTTGACCATCCTTATTACACTTCACCAACGACACAGCTGTGATTTAAAGACCCTCAGGGTTCTTCGTTACTCTTATAAATTAAAGAACCCACCCCCCACCCTTTTCCTCTTTTCTCCATCTGAAATAGGGAAAGATCCGGTCCCTTTCTTGGACATCCTGATCTTCTTCAATATATCATCGCAGCACTTCATCCGGATGATGGATTAGCCTCACCCATCAAAAGCGTCCGTTCCCTTTGGTGATATATTACTCGCCGACAAATGCCAACTGGCAAGAACTGCTTTTGTGATTCTCACCAAGAATTATCTCATTATTTAAAACGATGGATTGCTTTTGAAATAATAACTACTAGTTGAAGAAATAAACAGTGTGCTATTACCTAGGCTAGGCAAACCCCCAAGTCTGGCCAAGTCTGTTAGAAATCAAGCTTTTAAATGGATGGACATAATGTGGTCATTCCATTGTGCCAAGGGAACAAGTCCATCTTGATCAGTTAGAACAAATGTTTGGAAGGGATTCGCTGAAGAATTAAAGCAAGTTCTCCTCCCTCTCTGGCCCAGATTCGGTTTTAAGAAGGTGTAGAGCTTCCCATAGGGAAACATTAGACAAACATCTTAACTTGAAAGGAATTTGAATCTTTCCTGATGAAGGGTTTTATTTTATTTTTCCATTGTTTAAACTTTAGTAATCCTCCTTCTCTTACTCTTTATAACAAACCAGAATATACACATCATGGAATGTACCCATGGTTTTGACTCTGAGACTTGATTTTGCAAAATGATCTGAAAGTGAATCTGAAGTGTGGTTGTGAAGACTTGATAGTCACAGTCAAGGGTGTGGAATGACATGGTCGAAAATAGAGAAAAGTTGTATGAAACCACACAAAAATAATGACACGATTAAGTGCATATATATCTGAAAATTAACTCTGGCTCTATTGGAGAAGATGATTTATGGTGTGGATAACATGAAAAGGTCTGAATGAGAGGTAGAAGGAGAGAGGAGCCAGCCTTCAGAGAAGCCAAAAAAAGGAGGGAAAGGCAGGAGAGGTGTGGAAGTGGGACCATGATTATAAAAATGCATCGGCTCATGATCCCTTAGCACCCAGCACCGTTCTGCAGAATGAAGGCACTTGAGAAATACCTGTTGAATTATTTAGTGGAAATAAGATCCAACATCAAGGTGGATATTAGGCTCCTGGAAATCACATGGGAAATAAGAATTAACAAAAATAGCATCTATTGATCCTCTTGGACTTTAAGAAAGTAGTAGTACTGCTCCAAAACCAAGTCCTTTGTGCTTGATTATGACTCCTCACAGATTTGACAAGTGCTAAGCATGGTTGATGACAATGAGCAGCGAGCGTAATGTGTTTAGTACTAAATATTTTCTCACACTGTCATTTTTGTCTATACAGGGGGTATAAGAAGAGCTGGGGTATTTGTAGTTTTCAGCATCCTCAGTTTGCACATGAGGAAACCGTTAAGGTTCAAGTACCCAACCTAGGGTCACCCAGTGAAGTAACGAGTCAGTGGACATGCTGGCCCAGTGTCACTGTGGCCTTACTTTCTTTTTTCAAATATGAAAGACGATGGAAAAATATAAAAAAAAAAATCTAACCTCAGCAACAGCCGAACTAATGATCACACGGAGAGATCAAGCTTTTAAAGCAGTAAAAAATATCTGGGTCTTTAGCTATTGAGATGTTTAATGTTTTCTATCTAATGATTTATGATATAACAGAATGCAGTGAACAGAAATTCATAATACCAGCAAAATGTCAGTTATGAGCTTCTTATATTGTAAGTATGATACCTGGCTAGTTACAGTCCTTGTAAAATACTTATAAGAACAATAGCTCTTTGCCTCCTCTCCTCGTCTTTGTCCTCACACACACACACACACACAGACGCACACACACGCACACACACTTTTCACCATCAAATAATATTCTTCTGTGGTAGTACCTAAAAATAAATGACCCCACTGTTTAATTCCTGTTCTAAGGGAATAGAATTTTAAAAACCATGAAAATATAAGTTATCATAAATATCATCTAACTCGGTCTCTTGTTTTTTCCTCCTCATTTAAAAAATGAGAAACTTTGTGTAAGAAGTTCATGTGCCCAAGATCACTTACATGGTTCCAGGATGAGCCCTGAATAAGGAAGTTAGCAGAGTGTGGACAATGGGTAGTTACTTGTCGTTAGGCAATTCAATTAATCACTTTGATTCTGTTTCATTGGTTATTGTAGAAATCAGATGGGATCACAGACTCAGTAGTTTAATAGGCCCTAAACGTAGAACAGAGATAAGCATCCTCTAGACTGTCTCTTAATCATAATGCTTATGCTATGGAGATGTCAGCACAATTTTGGAATCCAAACAGGGCTGAGTTCAAATGTTAGCTTCTTTATTTATACTTTTCCTCTCAGAACTATGTCCATAAACATCAGTGGAGGATAAAGATAAAGGGCTAGTTTACTGGGTAGTGTGTATTTGTGTAGTTTTAGAATGCAATTTATCAACATGCATTGCCTTTTAAAAGGCATGCTCCTTTTATGTAACAACCCCACTACAAGAGATTGACCCTGCGGATACGTTGACGGAGATTTATCAAAGTCTCTGTACCAAAATGCTCCTTATATCCTTTTTTGATAATAGCAAAAAATTGGGAAAAAAGTGATATTTTGTAGGTCAGCTAAATAAATCATTTTGAATTTTTTTAATTTAAAAGTGAATAAATTATATTTAAACAGATATAAAGTAATAATATGTAGCTGTCAAAAATGAGATAGAAAATAAAGGTTTGAAAATATTATCAAACATCAAAAGCCCTGGGCAAAATATTGTGAATAGAATGATCCCCTTTACAGTAGAAATTATATATTGTATAATTTTATATTACATAAAATCTTATGTATGTATATGATTATAGGATGTATAATTATAAACATAAAATTCATATATAATATATATATATATGTACATTTATGTTAGTAACAGCAAAAGACAATTTCAGAATTTCAGGAAGGAATCAAAAGAAACTGTAATCACTGGTTACCTTAGGGAGGTAAATTGAGTTAGTGAATTGAATAATTGCATTGTGTGTATGTGTCCATGTGTATGTATGTGTGTGTGTGTGTCTATGTACGTAGTGGGTGTGTCTATACATATATAATATATATATAGTGTGTGTGTTTTTTATAGATATCGTTTTGCCACCTAAATAACCTCATATCTATATATGTAGATATATCTGGGTTACTGGGTTATCTGGGTGATGACAATTTGGACCATCTTTGGTTTTTTGTTTTCATTGGAAATAAGTATAAGTTGTATTTTCAAAATAGGCAAGAATACAAAAGGTATGAAGCTCTGTGTGACAGGCTGTAATTATAGCTATGTGTGATAGTAATATGATGTGTAGAAGATGTAAGGTGTAAGATATCGGTACTGTTACTGATTATGTTGATAGTAAGATGCACCTCTTCTTCCCTCCAGCCTCCTCTCTGGGAATTAAAAAACCTATAAATACATTTTTTTACACTCGTGCCTCTAATGTTTAAATGTGTATCTCTTATATAACAGAAGAACATAAGGGGAACAAAGCAGAATCGCACACATCCATTCCGTTTAAAAAAGAAATTGTTACCATGTACAAGGATTTGCTACTGGCTGGGAAGACAGAGGTCATGAAGGCGTTTCCTGTCCTTGGAAGTTTACATCCAGGTGGGAGTCACGTACAGGAAAACATTACATCCTATGTAACACGGGCTAATATTCACGACACTGAGAAAAAAATAATAACAGAGCAGAGGTGCAAAGTAAGGCGAAGCTTTTCAGATGAGGTTGCAGGTTACATTTAAGACATGCTAATGTCAGAGCCACAGCCAGTCCCCACGGTGAGGCTTTTGAACTTAGTCCTTTATCAACATTGAGCCACTGAAGCTTTCGAAGCATAGACATGAGACAATCGATTTCTTCAGAAAGATCAATAGACTGATAATTTGGCAGCCAGTTGGTAAGGGAGAGGTCGATTTTGGGAGCAAAAATACCTGTTGGGAAGTGATTATAATAAGTGAGAAAAGAGTGTTCTCAGTAAGGGAAAAATAGGGGACATGGAGACAAGGCATGGATGTGAGTGGTGTTTGGGACGTGCAATAAATGGGTACGTGGGGTAAAGTCAGTGGTGACATGGGAGATCAAATGAGGACAACTGAATGCTTTGAGGTGCTGTTAGTTAAAAAAGAATTCAGGGACTATAATGAAAGAATATGAAAAGGAATGTGTGTGTGTGTGTGTGTGTGTATAAATGAATCACTACACCAAAGATTAACACAACATTGTAAATCACCTATACTTCAAAAAAAAAATTTTAAAAAGAAAATGAATTCAGGGACAAGTCTGGGAAAGGTGGAGAAGTGAAAAACCACTAGCTTGGGCACATTGAGTGAAGCTCTGGAGATGCGTTCACCTGACTAGGAGGATGGTAAGCAGGACATTTTACACGTTGGCCTCACAGTGTCACCTCTGCTGTGAAGTTTTCCCTGATACCTCTGAGGAAAAAAAAAAAACTGGATGTCTCCATTTAGCTGTGGTTCATGCCATGAGAAGAAAAGCAAAGGAAAGCAGAGTGACAGAGATGGGCCAAGAGAAACGATGTTTCTCTTGGTTAGAAGTAAGGCAGCCATGACTTCAGAAGTGAATCATTTTCCTTTTTGAAGTGAGACAGCCCTTTCAAACTCCAGAAGCATTCTGGAACACGTTGGGCTCTTAATTGGCTGCTAGCTGTTCTAGATATTTAAATAACCACTGACTGTCCTTAACATTTGACGTACCCTCCGGCAGTCTTCACTTTTAAACTTGTTCTTAACTTAGATTTCCTGTTTGAAGGAGTTGTTTTTTTTTTTTTTTTAATAACTTATTTTCAAAAGCTTTTATTTCTGCCAAAGTCAAATCCTTTAAGACAACTTTAAAAAAAAAAAAAACTTCAATAAGATTTTTAGATACAATTTTACAGTGTTTCATGACAACAAATGTTTTCTTGAAACTCACTAAGGAGCTCAACTACCCAACTGCCACGAACTAACATCAGAGAATGGGGGGAAAATGTCCTGGCCATGATTTCATGCCCCTCTGGGGAGTTGCTGGAAGAGATAATGTGATATGAACCTCATCTCAACTCAGTAGTCCCTGTCTTGCCAGGATCAATAAAACAAGAGAAAACTTTCAAATTTTAACATTGCCCTCCGAGGGTGTTTCTTTGTCCAGCCCACACAGGCATCAGCAAATTCACTGGCACATAAAAACTTTTTCTCACAGTTTTTTTTTTTTTTAGCACACAAAAGCTTCCAGTTCCAACAAAGCCTCTTTCAGTCAAATACCTCCTGAATGAGTTTCTCCATAGTCAAAGCAGTCAGAATACTCATAAAATTGCTAAGCAGTTAATTCTGTAGCCCAAGATCTGAAAGATAAGCTACTTTAGGAGACAGAACTCATCCTTCCCAGGGACTTCTTTTCTATGTTCTGAGAATGATCCATTTTGGGAATTTTTTTTTTTTTTTTTTTTGCAATAAGAGTTCATTTCCCATCTAAATCTCTGCCTATCCACTGTCAGTGGCTGTGCATTTGACTGAAACACACAGTATTAGGAAGGTAGGTAACAGGCCATTTCCAAGCAGGACGCTGCATTCCAAAGCCAAATACAAAGATTTTAAAATGACCCACTGTTTTGGATTATTCTTTCTGCCAACACTCCCATTCATGTAGGTAAGACAGTTGATATTCAGGACGATTTTGATGCAGCTGAAATATGAAAAATATGAATCTTGAAGTAAATGACCTAAATGCAGATCGGTTGGAAAAGAGGCAGGAAAATTTGGGGGAACTGTTTTTTGGTGGGGTGGGGGGAGAGTGCAGTGAATCTTAATAAGTTCTATTTATTTTGAAGCCAGAATCTCACTTCCATTTTAATTTTTAAGATCAATGCCCCAAAAGGCCATTATTAATTAATGGAAACGCTATAGAGTTATGTAATAATAATAATGCAATAGAGTTGTCATAAAGTTAGTTTTAGATATTTAACTTAATTTCCTGTGTGACTCCTCCACCCTTTAATAAAAGTTTAAATTTACTAGAACCAGAGCATCAAGAATATCCTTTGAAAGACAGACCAGAGGTGTATGGGAACAAGAGCAATCTTCTTACCACTTCATCCCCACACAGACAGTGAGACAGTGAGTCCTCAGCCTGAATACAACGGGAAAACTGGGGATTTATAGCCAAGGAGCAGGTCAATGGATGGGAAAGTACTAAGAGAATACATTAGGGTAAGGGGAGATTCTGGCTAGACTTACCTAACAAGATTCATGCTTGAAGGCATTCCAGGGTGATCAGACATCACCGGGGGGATGATGAAAGATGAGGAACCCAGTCAGATACCGAGGGTGAATAGAGAAGGATGGTGGAGATTTCTGGCTGAACCAACTTAGCGAGGTTCTTGCAAAAGCTGGGTGATGCAAAGAGAGACATAAAAGTACAGAAGTTGAGGCCTCATTAGGAAGAGGATTCAGAGGCAACCGACTAAAGTTTGGTCAAAAAGAGACTCCTTGTCAGGTTGGAGGAAGAGCAGGGGTTCACAGTGTCACCCAAAATGAGTCTTCTTTCCTTTACATATAGGGTAATGCTGCCTCCAAGAAATGAAGTCCCAGCTGCTTCCTCTGGCCTGAGAGTCTACCCCCTGCCCTGCTGTGCTTCTGACAAGACAGGGGATGCAGTGTGGAGGTTGGATATTATTTACTGGCCTAAGAGTAATGTTACTGGAGAGTAAGTTCTTGTTGAGTCACAGGCAGAATTCAGAGATGAGACACGAGGTCAAGAAAGTAAAGTGAGGATTTATTAAGCAATAGTACCCTCTCAATGGGAGAACAGACAGGCTCAGGTGAGCAGCTCTGCACTGAATTTCTTTGGAAAGCTGGTTCCATGGGGTGTGAAAATGGATGGGCAGAATATTTTTCTTTTTTTAATGGATGGGCAGAGTATTCATTGGGGAGTGTGGAGTATAAGGGACAGAGTCCTATTTCCTGATTTTCATCCCAGGTCCACCTTCCCAAGGGGAGGAGGGATTTTTGTCCTTATTTAGTCTGGATCGGAAGTGTCATGGCATCAGTGCATGAGGGGTGTTTCTTATCTGCAAGGCTCATTTTATTGTGATGAGCATATAATAAAGCTCAAGGTCTACTGGAAATTGAATCTTCTGCCATCTTGAGCCCAGTTGGTTCTAACCAGTTTATGTCCTATCCTCAACGCCTGTGTCATTCTTTTAATGGTTGTGCCCTGCTCCCTTCCCTCCTATCTTGGTAAGCCATCTGCTCAGCTTACTGACCTGAAGTCCAGGCAGTAAATGGCATTACTCATTCACATATTGCCTTTATTTGCTCACATTTTGCAGATCCCCAGAGAAGAGATTATTTCAGAATTTCCCTAGAGTAGAGATTGGCTGCCTTCCTTTATTGCCTGAGGAGACTTGCTGCTTTTCATCCCAGAAACAGTTTATTGTGGGGGCCAACGTGAGCTTGCTGAACCCTAAGCCCCTGTCACTGGCCTTGAGGAGCACCAAGAAATTGAGTTCCCCAACAGCTCAGTCACTGTAATAAAACTATTTTTTCTTGAAATTGATTGCTTGTTCTCCTGGAGACCTTAGTCATTTCTTCTGGTCACTCTGGTTTTCCAAAGCATACTGGTTATCACTGTGATCTTAAGAGGGATTAATTCAGCGTTTTTAAAAAAATATGTAGGGGTTGATGTTGGCATGCCCAGTCCTGTCCTTCACTAATGACGTAGCGTGAATTTTTTATGTTAACAAAGAAGCAAGACTTCTCTCAGTTACCTTTCTTTTCTGTGGTTCTTTAGCAAAAACAGTGCCAAATGCTCTAGATCTATTGTTCAATATTTATCCAGCATCTGCCTCACACAAAAGCTAAGAGGCAAGTTCTGCCCTATAGCAGCTTAAACTACGGTTAAGGAAATAAGACATGGTAAGCAGATAATGGCGTGGAAGATGAATGTGAGAATGAAGCTTAATTTTTAGTATCTATAAATAAAGTTTGTACTGGGACCAGCCATGCTTACTTGTTTACTTATAGTGTACGATTTCTTATCCACTACAAAGGCAGAGTGGAATAGGAAAGAACCAGGCAATATGACTCGCAAAGGCTTAAATATTTACCATCTGACTCTTTACAGCGAAAGTTTATCGACATCTTTATAAATGACGCACATGATAACTCATATGTGTTTGATGCTTGAAACTTTTCTAGCTCTTTGAAAATCTGTGATGTGATGCTGTCATTACAAAACCCCTATGAATTGAGAAAGAGGGTATCATTATCTTCATTTCACAGTCAAGGAAGCAGTTATAACAGATCCCAAATTAAAGAGACTCAGGATAGCTGCCACGCAAAAAAAAAAAAAAAAAAAAAACTCGGAATGAGGACTCATCCTTGCCAAAAACTTCCGCCGATGCCCCACTGTTTTGCAAGCTTCAAATTGGTGTGCAGATTCTTCCTGCTCTCCTTTCTGTGCTCAATACCCTCTCTACTCAACCCCCAAGGCTACCTCTCCATCTCACCCTGGGTAACAAATGAGAAATTTTGAGGACTATTGAGCACTATAAATTTTCACAGCAGGGCTGCTTCTCAGCCCAAGAACTTGGGTAATTGTCGCACGTTGGTAAAATTCATGGGAGACAATTGCCCTCAAATCAACAATTCCATCTGCAAGATGCTGTTAGGGGTGGGGTAGGGTAAGAAGCCTGTCTCCACTGCTGTGTATTCATTTAAAAATTTTAACTCACTCTTGTATAATGCCTGCACACTCTTTTGTTTAAGTTTTCTTTCTTTTGCTTAGATTGGTTTACTATCCTTACACTTTTAAACCTATTCTTGCATTAAGATACTAGAAGCAAACAAAACGAACATTAAAAAAAATGTTGCTTTTGGGTGGGGACATAATAGGTGTTTCACTCTTAAGTGATTTTTGTGTCCCACATTTTCTCTAAAAAGCAAGCTTGCTTTAGAGAGTTTGTTCAGATATGCAAATATACACATACAAGTGCATTTGTACATTTTAGGGGACCCTTGACAAAGACAAGCTCCTTGACCAAACTTGAGACAGGCTCCTCTGAGCCCTCTTTTCAACTGGGTCTTACCCTTGGGTGTTGTCTTATACCTGCCTACCCCAATTTTAGAAAAAAACCTGCTAAGACAGATTAATGAGAATCTCTCCAGCCTCCTAGTGCACCTTGACATCTGGTCATTCTAGATAAATTATCGAATTCCTCATCCCCCACCCCCGGATATCTGATCAACCTGGTCTGTCTTCAGCGAGAAACCTGTTCAGTTGGTCTAGCAGGAATCTCCTTACTCTTGATGTCTTCGCTCAGTAATTTTTTATCCATTGACTCCCACACTCCACTCCTTGGCTATAAATCCCCACTCATCCTTTTTGTGTTTGGAGTTGAGCCCTATCTCTCGCTTAATATAATTTTCTTGCCTATCAAAGTAGTCCCGATTAAAATCTTGTTTATCATTTAACAATGTCAGAACACTTTTTTCGTTAACATTCTCAGAAGACCTTATATCTTTTTAGGTGTCTTATAGCACATTCCTTAAGTAGCCTATGAAAGCTCTGTTTCAGCCACACCTTTTTGTCCAGAATTTCTCAAATAACCCATTCACCTTTCCCATTTCTTTGTCTTTGCTAACAGTATTCAACCATGTGGCACTCCCTTCACCTCTTCATTAACAGTATTCCAAGAAAATATGAACAGAACATGCTGTTCCTTTCTTTGGCTTTGTCAAAATGTTCCAAAAAAAAGAACCTAATCTTTGCTGACAAAGACCACATCTATCAAGTCACAATTATGGGGGCCAATTGTTGTGTCTGACTTAGTCTGATAATTGAGGCCACTTTTAGCCTTGGTAAATCAGAGTGTCAGTTCCTGAAGACCCAGTCTTGGATTCCTGTGCCAGTGTTATCTCAGCTCTGAACAAACTTCTGAGGTTAGAACAGAGAAGATTTGATCAGCAAAATGTGCAATTTCAACAACCCAGTTTTTAGTGCTTGATAAATACCTTCTAACCTCAAATGCCCAAAAAGAGAAGAGAGGAGAGTGTGTTAGGCAGAGCCAAGCATAGGTCTATGTACAGTCTTTGAAAGGCTGAGACAAATGACCCATGGTCTTAGGGTGCCTGCAAAATAATTGGCACAGATTCTCATCGCAAGTGAGACAGTAGATCTGGGCCAGTAACGGCTATTATGAGTAAGTCAGTTGGGTAAAAGAGACATAGGAATATTTAAAGACTATTTAGAAGCTTGACCTGCTGCTAAATACAGCTCAAGTCAGTCTAATCGCATTATTAGACATCTCCACTATCCTAAGTAAATTATTTCATTGTAAAGACATCCTGGCACTAATGGCCCCAGTTAAAATTCAGTTAATTTCTTGAATGGAAGAAACATGAAATCATCATTCATTACAACTCCAGAAGCATTTGGAGTACCTGCTGTAGGTGTGGTTTGTGCTAAATTCTGCAGGGATATTCAATAACTCATAACATAACTGAGAAGTTTGGCTCATTAAACCTTGTCTCCTGAAGGACCAGCTTTTATTTTTTAATCTTTTCCAAGTCATCATGAACTGATAGATGACACTTACACTTGACAAAAATGCAGCTCGCGTGGTTTGTGAAGTGGCTTCAAAAGCGCCCTGATTGGTCTATACCTTGTTTAATGAGTGGTGGTCACTAAGCACGTGCGTGAATGCCATAGCACTGTCACTATGAACATTTCTAAACGTTTATTCTCGGGTCCGGAACTCATTTCACTCCATTTATGAACGAATCGCACCGTGGACTGTAAGGAACAGTTTAGGGATAGGACTTTGAGCGGCCGAAAATTAGTAACTCTAGCTGCACATTAAAAATAACTGAAGAGCTTTAAAAATCACTGACCCTTAGACCCCACTTCAGACTCATTAACTCTCTGGGATGAAGCGTGAGCATCAGTGCTTTAAGAATGCCAGAGGAGTGAGATTCTTGAAGCCTAAGAACTCACAAAAGGCTTCAAGGATGTCCCACAGTAACTCTGTGAGTAGATATTTGCCTTTTCACATGACACAGATTATATGGCAAACCAATGTGAGATGCCAACACCCATAAGCCTTATTAAAGAATTGCTCTTGAGGGAGTAAAATGATTTTGTGTTGACCAAGCCAGGCATTCGTATTTAGACAACAGTCAACAAGCAACTGGTTCAGATATCTATAAAAGTATCTTCCAGAATTCTTTAAAAGAACTCATTATCTTTTTTCCTAACTGAAAAGCAATCCATGATTATTGTAAAACATTTGGATGAAAGAGATTGATTAAAGGAGGAAAAAATCATCACCCATAATCCTACTACCCAAAAGATAGCCACTGCAAATATGGTGGTACGTTACTTTCCAGATAAACACTTTTGCACAAAAACACACACATTTTACTTTACTTTTTCTTTTTTTTTCTTTTATTAACTCCTGAATTTACTGAGTCAGCTTTTGAATCAGAGAGAGAAATTTATTCATCAATGCCATGCAGTGGTATATGGAACAAGGATCTTCATAATAATCACCACCCTTTCTACTTCTATTATTACTACAATGCTACAATTACTGTCTTTTTTTTTTCTTTTGAATCCATCTTATATACTTGTTACTGCACAAGGCACCTTTTACAGATATGAAAAATTCAGCCAATGATCCTGTGCACTGGAAAAACACACATTTAAAAAATTATGATGTATAATACTGTATATATGCACAATTTTGTCTCTTTTTATATGTGCCTCAAGAATTTTACCATATTAATTATATACATATTATGGTTTTACTGTCATATTTAACCAACCCTCTATTGTTAAACACTTAGATTATTTCATTTTCCCCACAGTATTAGCAATACTGGAATGATCATTTTATATATATGCAACAACTCCTTGTTACAACACTCTGACTCTTTTTTTCCTGTGATTTCTTAGAAATAGCATCAGAGGATCTAAGGATATAAACATTTTATCATTTGTATGACACACTTGCTAACTGCTTTTCTATAAGATTTTCAATTTTACATTTTCTCTAACATGGGAGGAGTGCATATTTTTTGATCTTGTAGAACATCAGTTGATAAAATTATTTAAACTTTTGCTGAATGGAAGTGTCACCTTATTATTTTAATTGACAGCTGTGAGTATCGGTGTGGTTAAATATATTTATAGTGATGATGATGGCAAAAGACAAATGATACATTAGTCTGCTTATAAAAGCTTTTCTCTTTTCAAATTGCCCTACTCTTTCTCTTTAAGTCTCTTGAGTAAAATTGCTTGAATTGAACCTGTGGACAAAGTTACTTAAATATCTCAGTTGAGCTTTTGTCAAATATTTTCAAGTTTTCGTGATACAGTGTCTTTAGCAATGATTCTAAAACACTTCTGCCATAATAGATTGGGGTGAGAGGTGTGGACTCATAGGAACTGCCATGCTGAACAACCTAGGAAGTGAGAACAGATAACTTTACCCCCAAGAAATTGGAATGTATCTCAGCTGTACTAGCATCCTTAGGAAGAAATACACTCTTCAGCCACATGAGAGAGCTTGAGAATTAACTTTGGGGAATATGGTGAAACTGAAAGTCAAGAGAGTTACAAACACATCAAAGGTCTAAATGGGTTTTGTAAAGCAAAATTCAGGCCAATGAAATATGAAGTATGGTAAGCAATGTAGTGGTGGCATGAAGTTTCAAGGTATGTATACATAGGGAGGATGTGATACCAAAATGGTACTGATGGAATCTCAACATTGCAGAGCTGACCACCTGTTTGCTTCCTGTTGCTCATCTGAGCTTCACCATTTATATGTCCTGGTGGTGTGTGACAGAACGAGCAAAAAGCTTAATACCTAAGAGGTGGAGGCTTGACAAGATGGTGCCTTCCCCTTACCCCGCAGGATGGCAGGGCACAGTTCACAGCTGGACGGTTTCCAAAGACTGATCTACATTTCCTGTTTGGTGGTAGCTTTGGTGATATTGCTGGACAATGTATGATGTGCTATTCAACTGCTGAAAACTTAAAAATTGAAAACAGAAAGAAAGAAAAGAAAGGAAGCAAGCAAGCAAGCTAGTGGGAACCACTCTACAGATATTAAATAAAGACTCAAAAGCCCCTACAGCTATCTAATCTCAGGGTTTTTGTTTTGTTTTGTCAGTTCAATAACTAATTGCCTTTTCTCACCTGAATCCATCATATGATGGCTGATTCACATAAGTAAATGTATCTTTTAGGAATTATTAACTTAAAAAAAAGCTATCTATCTGAAGATATGTAAGAAAAACAGCAGAAACGAAGGCCTGATGATTTTTCACTTTTACTTCCTATTCTATCATTTAAAAAAAAATACCCTGGGGCTTGGTGTAAAGCCGGCTATAGCTACTATTTAAGGCAAGACAGACGCTGTGGACCGTCTGCTGATTAGAAATCTTCTCTGGGTTTTCTCTTTCTGCAGAAGAACAACAAACTCCTTGGCTTACTCAAACAGATTTCACAACTTGGTTCAAGCCTATGATATTTCTACTCACCTCCTACAGTTTGACCTTTAATTTTGAATGTTCAACTTACTAAATCCAATTACACCTCCAAGCCCTAATGGGTGCATCCAAGTATCCAAGAACACTCTCTTCTTTATGTCCTGGAATATTCTTTCTTCAATACCCTGCTAAAAAATAGTTCTTCATTTCTTTGTTCTAATATATATTTTCTCTTCCAGCCAGTCATAACTTTTTCCTGTGTTTCTTCCGTTATGTGTACCTATCAATACAGAACCTACTGAACTATGTAACAATTATTTACTTGTTTTTCAATAGTAAAGTCTTTTCAACTAAAGCTTTTCACATAGTACTGTACTCAGCAAGAGAGGAACTTCAGATAGATAACCCTTTGGTCCTAAGACTAATCAGAATTTAATGAGCCAAAGAGAAAAGTTACAGCACACAATTTGCAAAAGAGGTATTGGAAATTTTAACACAAAGGCCAGTCAATTCTAAAGCCATAAATATACAGGCTTAATCACAATTTAGCCCTGAAAAGTTCTTCAAATATGCTGCCAAAAATATTTGAGTATTTCTCCTTAAGGATTATTTCATATGAAGTTAATGTCATCACCAACAGCACTTGAAATCATTTCTTTTTTGCAAAGGGGAAGGGGAAAAAAAAACCAAACCTCCAAAGAATTTTGTTTTGGGTTATTTACAAAATGTTATGGTTCCTTTATCACACAGATTGTTCAGGTACTAAAATTCTTGCATGTGAACTTCAAAAAACAACATTAAGAAATAGAGTTTGAAGAAATTCACAAACACCTGAGTAGTTACTAATAAAAATCGCACAATACTAATCTCTGTTATGGCCTGAGATAATTTTTACTGGCAAAGTTTGCAGTGGAGGTGAAACACACAAACACTGTTTGAGGAAACAGACACACCCAGCTGGTGGACTCGCTGAGTTTGCTCTGATGTACCTGTGTACACTTTACATCAGCTAATCCAAGAACACATGGGTGGCGCCACCCTCATCAGGCCCCGTTCTAAAAGGCAGTCAAAGCCTAAAAGCTCCTATCTGAATACACCAAATCTATGCTAAAGCCATCTAGGGAGGCTACAGTTAAGTACAATTTTATCTCATTTTCTCAACTTCCACAATTTTGTAGCTTGATCTGGAAAGTAAGAAATTAAAATATTTCTGCTCTTATCTTTCCTTCCCTTTGGAAAATGTTTCTCATTCTCTTAGGTCTCTATTGTTATCAATGTGTAGCTAAGATTCTTTTTTTTTTTTTTTTTTTGGCTTTTTAAAAAATATGTATATTTGGAGGAGGTACTGGGGATTGAACCCAGGATCTCATGCATGCTAAGCATGCGCTTTACTGCTTGAGCTATACCCTCCCCCCTCTTCTGGCCTATTTTTTTAGCCATGGAGAAGAGATGGAGCTGGCTTACTGTGGTACTTGGAATACAGCCAGAGCTTTGTAATTGAGAAATACTGGGGGAGAGGATGGAGAGATGCACTGATGTTGGAAAGCAAAGGTTTGGACAAAGTCAGTCAACAGGTCACCATTGCCTATTTTTTACACTTACTAAGGATCAAAACAATAAAAGTGCAATTGGAATTGCCTTTCAGACTGGAAGATGGTCATGTGGTGGGAGACAGGGATGGAAAGGAATACGGGAAATTCCTGGAAGTAATCAGACATTTTATGGAGGCATGCGCAAGGTAAAAGACCTTCTCGATATTCTGTCCATTAACAGAGTATTAGGTTCCAATGTTGTAATAGAGAGAGTATCTAAGATGTTATGGGAAAGCAGTGAAAAAAAACTCATTAGGAAGATTAAGAAAGCCTCCACTAAGAAAGTGAGATTTCAACTTCACTGTGAAATCTATAATATGGGGCCATTTGTGAGGATGTTTCAGGCCTAAAAGACACCACAAACAAAGGTAAATATAGGCAGAGAATAATGCATTTGGGAGACAGTGGGAGCCATTTTCCAAGTTCCCGAAGAGCAGAACACATACACCTGCATTATCTGAAAAGTCTGGCTGGAAATTCACTCTGGAATCTCGGGCACCCAGTCCCTCCTCCTGACACTGCTGTGAGCTGGAGTGAGTGCTGGGTTCCTAGGGGTCACAGGAGGGATTCACTTTTTTTGCTCACATGTCAGTACTTAGCTTGGCTCAAACCCCGCATCCTTTCCTCTTGCTCCTGGGCCTCCTTGTGCGAGCTGGATCTACTGCGTATTTTAAACTGTTGTTCAGAAGATGTTTCATCTGTTCTCCTTGATTCTGATGAAGGCGATCAGGATATGTCACTTCAAGATACGTCACTTTGGCATTTTTTTGATCTGAAGGCGATTAAGAAACAGTAAACAATTACCACAAGGGGGCTCTCTGCCCTCCCCTGTCATTGGGATAATTGGGAATGAGGACTGGGGGAAAGGCAGGATCCCATCTCCCTCCCAGTGAGCTAGAAATCAACATGGGGGCAAGTGTATGGAGACAATGCAAAAGAAGAAACACAATAATGAAAGACCAGGTTCATAATAACATAAGTAAGGTCAGCATGTAAGAGTTCCAAATTATACCCATTTTCCTGGTGTAATTATTGAGTCCCCTTTTACTTCCAAGACTATCCTGGGTTAGACAATAACATACTTGATCTCCCTAGTCATATGAGTCATAAGCCAGTGAGGCAAGAGACTGGTTACCAATGTGGACACAAGCTCAAGCTCAGGGCAAGGCTCTGTGATATTTGATTCACTGCACTCTTTATCTTTGGGATGATCTTCTTTCATTCACCCCATTGACATCCTATCCTTCCTTCAAGGCACATTTTAAATACCTTTTCTAGACACCTGAAATGAATGCCCCCATCTCTGTACTTTGAAAGCGTACTTTGAAAACATTACGTGCACCATTTATATCCTACTTACAATTCATTCATTATGTTGTGATTTTCTTTCCATGCGGACATTATAGGCAATCCCAAGGCCAATTGTCTGTGACACATTCATAAGAGACTCATGCAAAAAATGAGTGACACGTTTCCAGGATGAATCTCTTCCCTTTAAACCAGAAGAATGAAATTGTAAAGTAGGGTTTGGGAGATGAGGTGGAAATCAAATATGAAGTTTGGGATATATTAAATACAGGATATCTATTAGACATGTAGGTGGAAATAGCACATATACAGTTGGATAGGTGGGTCTGGAGTAAAAGAAATGTCTAGGCTTGAGTTATACATTTGGAGGTCATCAGTGTATGAGTGATACTTCAAAAAGATCTCAAGGGAATGAATATTGAGTGAAGACAAGATAACCAAGAATTGAACCCTGGGCGTACTAATGTGAAGAAGTTACAGAGAATCCCTGGAAGGTCGGAAATAGTCATTTTCTTCACCCTTCCATAGAGCTCCAGGCTCTTAAATAATTGGGGTTTTTTTATTTTTTAAATTTTCCTTCTATATCCCGGTGCATGGGAATGTCACCATTGCTCTGAGAATCCATCCATTCCAGGAAAGTGTGTCTTCCATCTCTGCTTGGAAGCACTGCTTTGATTTATGTTCTGTCTTTGCTCTGCTTCCTGGTACCTGGTCATCGATGTTGCTGTCTCCAGTGTCAATATCCTTCCACTTCTGCCACAGCTGCCATCGCCAAACCCATGCCTGCCTGCATCCATTCCATCCAGCTGATTCCATCTCCTGTCCTCCAACCAGAATTCTTGGTTGATTTGACTTCATGATTTTACACACACACACACAAACTCCTTAGAAGTTTATAGGACATGTAGGTACCATCCCTACTTTCAGATCTTGCATTGTTCTAAGTCCTAACTTCTCTCTGAGCTTTTGAACATGCTCTTCCATATTGCAGTGTCATTAGTTTGCTCTGGCTGCCATAACAAAGTGCCACAGACTGATTGGCTTAAACAACTGAAATGTATTTCCTCAGAGCTCTGCAGGCTGAAGTCCAAGATCGAGGTGTTGGCAGGCTTGGTTTTTCTTGAGGCTGAAGCTGAGTCCCCCTAAATCTGAGTCCCCCTGAGAGTTTATGATTAACCTCTATTCTTTCTCTCATCTTGCTTCTGTTCCCATAAGGATTGAGGCCCTCTGGGTTAAAAATGCCCCTCTGTGTCCCCCATTTCTTACTTGTAAAAAAATTCTTTAGTCTCCTAGGTCTCCCCTTGATTCCAAAGAGCAGATTCAAATAGTTACTAATTAGGAAAATGAGGGAATGTAGACACAAAGGAAAAGAAAGGCCAAATGGTCTTGAAGATAACAGCAGGGGCCAACTGGGAACTGAAATTCTCCAACCATCACGTGGTCTCTAAGTAAATAATAAAATGCCTCAACCACTGCTTTTGCTTTCTCTTAGAAAGCCATTAAGGGGCCACATGACCATGCTATATTAGTGTGCTCTGCAGGAATACATAGATCAATCAAATCACTAGTGACACACTGAGTCACAAGGTGGTGCCAGGAAGTCCACAGCTGAGGTCGTATCAGAAAGCTGAAGTCACAAAGACCCTCCTCCCCTTTACCTTTTTTGCCTTCATAAACCTCGAGCCCTGGCCAGCCAGCAAGATGGATTTGAGACGAGTGTTAAGTCTCCTATCTTTCGGATTGGCGGCTCCTTGACCAATAAACCTTCCTCTGCTCCAAACTCCAACATTTTGATTTGTCTGGGCACTTGAAGTTGGAGTCAACCACACGGCTTCTCTCCTTGGCTTGCAGACAGCCGTCTTCTCACCGTGTCCTCTCATGGCCTTTCCTCAGTGACTGTGCTTCTGTTGTCTATTTGTGTTCACGTCCCTTAACAGGACATCAATCATATTAAATTAGGGCCTGCTCTAATGTAATCATCTCTCTAAATGCCCTATTTCAAATACAATCACATTCTCAGAGTAGGTCAACACATGAGTTTTAAAGGGACACAATTCAGCCTCTACCAGGGGTGTCCTTTTCTTCCTTTTCAGACTAAGAAACTCTGCCTCACTCCCCAGATATCAGCTAAGAGGTCACATTCTTTAGAAGGCTTTCCTGCAGCTTCCAAGACTGGTTTGGATGACCCTGTGCTGAGTTCTGTACTAATAACGGTCACAGTGCATTACAGTTTCCTTTTTGCTTATCAGCATCCCTCGGGTGCACATAGACATGCTCCTTCAAGGTAATACATGTGTCCTATTCACACTTGTATCTCTATTATGTAGCACAGGGTATGCGCTCTGGAAGTGTTTGTTGGGCGAATAAATAAAATAATGAATGAATATATATGCTTTGTATCTTTAATGAGGTTGAAGGTAATTTGTGGTAGAATCACATGAATTTATTTGCCTAAGTGCCTCTCACCTGACGTGGCATAGGGTTCAAAGTCAGCAAATAATTATTGACTGATGTAATTGAGTCCCTCCTTTGAATTACCGTAGGCATTTGAATTCCTCCACCCACAATATTCTTGCTGAAAGGAAGGCATGCCCTGAATATTCCCTTGGGTCATTGGTCCTGAATGATACAAAATTGAAATTAAATCTGTTTCTCCTTTCCTCTGTCAGTAGAATGACTAAACGAAGAAAGGTGAGAAGGACAGAGAGAAATGATTAGATGAGCAGCTTTGAAACAATACCGAGTTGGGAGAGTGTAGCAGCCAAATAAGAATATTAAAGTGTTCTATAAAGGTCAGGCAATGCAAAACTGCTCCGGGCAAAGTAAAAATGTTACTACAGTAAACATGCACTAACTAAATTTGTGAGGCTCTGGAAGATCACCTTCGTGTAGCTTTGACTTTGAAACAGCTCGATTGCCAACGCATATAAATATCCCTTTCACATCTCAAAGGTCAATCAGCTTTCATCTCAAAAAAGAAACAAACAGAAATGAACCAAACTATGAAAAATCCAAAGAAAGGAGCAAGGCTGGAAAATTACTGAAATGTGTGAGTCTGCCTAACTAGAGATGTGAATCTCAACACCCTTTTGGCAGATCAAACAGACCGAATTATTCATGGATTTCCAAATATCACACTGTTTCCTGCCTTTGGACCAGCTATTGTCTTTGCTTGCAGCATTTCCATCAATTCCCAACTACAACAACATATATGGCTGTCTCCTACTCATCTTCAATGTTTAATTTCTTAATAATCTCCACTAAATGCACACACACACACACACACACACCTGGTATTGATTTAGATCCCTCTTCACTGGGCTTCCACAGCATTATGTCCCTAAAGTTTGGTAGACCTTACCTGACTAACTTAAACTTGATCATTTTCTTGCCTAACTTCCCTAATAAGCTGTGATCAATTGCAAATCATAAATCCATCCTTGTTTCAATGTTGTCTTTCCCAGTGCCTAGAATGATGCCGAGAAAAAAGTGAATGCTCATTACATGTTGAGGGACTCTAGCCAAGAATGAACGAATTTGTCTATGAATCCGTGAAAATCAAGATTGAAGTGATTTGCTATGGTGACCATTTAATTGAGGATTTCATTATGCAGAACTCAATCTTCATGACTAGAAAGACACCCATCTCATTTTTTTTTTTAATGAAATTGCCTTGGAATGATTTGAAAATATTTTGTTTTCCTTCTCTGTGAGTGAGTTTTGGGGCTTTGTCTGTAAGGTGACACGAACCACTGGGGTCTGAATAGGCTGCAGGATGCCACTGTGGCGTCAAGGATTTCAAGATCGATCCAGACTGTTTTATTGACAATCTTGCAGAGCTTGGTTCTGTTTAGAGGATTTCTGTTTCTCTTGCTTAATGCCATTTTTAATCTTGACCTCTGTGATTAACCAAGTCCCAGATAACATTACACTAAATAAGAAAAAATAAAGAACCCAAATCTCCTTTTATGTATGCCAATCTTTGAGGTATTTCTGGTTTACCCTTTTGGTACTTTACCACGTAGAGTAATATGTGTATCTGTGGTCCTTGAAAGACACTCCTGGACCCGCCAATTCATTATCGTCCCTCAAAGGCCAATACACAGACATCTATCCTCTTGTGGCTAAATTGTTCAGCTCAGCACATCCTAACAGAAAACAAGATGAGGCTGTCTTGACAACACCTCTTGCTTCGTGCGAGGCAGAATGGACAGCGATGGGTTCTTACGTGAGAGATTGGATGAGAGTGTTATTCTTTCTTTTACCTTTGCTCAACAGCAGTTGCTAGCTTAGCCACGTTCTTGTCTGCTTTTGGAAAGGAGATATTATAGACAAATAAAGACAGGCATTGCAATATCTTACAGTGAGTTTCCCAATTAGCAGTGTAAAGCAGGGAGGCAGGGCTGTATTAAGGCAAGGCCACGGGCTTCAGAGCCAGACAGATTTACATTCAAGCCCAGCTCTGGAGCACACTGTGAACTGGCAGGACTATTTAAGTCCCCAAGGGCCAGGATATTCAGCTGTAAGAGGAAGGATGCTGAGAGAGAACTCATGAAGATGACTGTTTAAATAAAATAATTAAAAAATTCAAAGATGACAGGAGGGGAGGAAAGAAATGGCCATTTGTTGAGAGCTTATTATGTGTTCATTTCCTAAATGAGGCATTACACTAAATTGCAGACTGTGGATGTTTTATCTCCGTAAATTTACACAACAGGCTCTCAACAACGGTAAGCTTTCTACAAATGATAGTTCCTTTTTTGGCACCCAAAATTTCTTAAATGAAGTAGGGCATGCGAATGATCAACTTTTATATATTTATTATTTCTCAATTTGTTTTTTCTCATTTCACCTCCTGGATAGTTTTAGTATAGACTTGGTAGGTAAACCAACTTTGGTTCAATCTAGGCTCTGGCATTAATAGCTCTGTGGAGTTGGACAAATTTCCTACCTTACCAACAAAATCTACAGCCTCGGTTCCCACTGCAATTCCACCTTGTAATAGCTGCATAAACTCAGGAAAGTTATTCCCCAGAATGCAAATATATTAAACCTTTGTGATACCATGTCCCAAATTACCATGCCTATCACATGCTGGAGATTGGATCCAGTTCTCTTTCAACTTGCTTCTCCAACAGGATGGGCTAAAATTCTTGCCTTCTGAGACAACTGGGAAAAGAAAAACTAGTGAGTAAGGCTAATGAAATGGGCACCAACTCACTGAGAGTTTGGTAGACTAAGTGTGATGTCCTGATTATCCAACAGTTGAAACTGATACCTTCCTGCAGGTGGCCGAACTCTGGGTCATATCTGTACAGATTTGGGTTGCATAACTGAGTGGCCCTCTCTCACTGCCCCTCCTAAGACATTCACCTGGTTAACCACACAGAAGTACACCGGTCATTCCACTATCTTGTTAACAACATAACACCACATTTTGTGATATTTTTATGTTTTGAACTTCATTAACTACTGATTGGTCTTGCTGTAATAGACACGCACCAACCTGTAGGGTGCTGTTAGGATTCAGTTAGATTATCCATACAAAGCACTTGTCACTGTGATCGACACTCAGCCAGTGAAAACAAATGATGACTGGTTGTTATTCATTGAAATGCAAACCCAAAAGCCAAATGAAGCCTGATATTTCCTGACATTTGTTTTTCTTTTCTATGCTTTTGTTCATGCAGACATATTAGTATCAAAGACTTGTACAGAAAAATTAGGTATCTCTGTGTTTCTGTGAATCTGTCTCTATATCTGGCTTTAAAAAGAATCGTTTTAAAAAGATGAGTGTTTGTCAGTATTTAGAGATGTGACGAAACGGTGTGATTTAGAGTGACGTGTTATTTCATCTGGACGCACCTGGACCTTTCTGGGCTGCACACTTTCAGAAGCACTGGGCATAGCCATGAGACCATAAGAATGCTCCACAGTGAGAACAATCTTTTCATAAATTGAAGTTAAAGATATATTTGAAAAATGAGGCTCTTCTGATAAAACAGCAGCCTTATTGTCCTAGTTAAGGAATTACTTTACATATGAGTGATGGTTGATTCTTTTGTGTAACACTGGAGTGTCTGGAGTGCCATCCAGACATCTAAGTTCTGTGTCCTCCCACTGAGAAAATAAAATACAAGGTCTGTTTTGATCCCTTATCTCTGGACTTCTATATTGTTCTAAGTCTGAATAGGAAGGCTGGGATCATAGCCATAAGCACTAGGCTATTCTTTGAAATAATAAAAGAACATCTTTTTGTTTTTTGTTTGTGTAATGAGTCTGTGCAGAGACAGACACACGATGGCATAAGCATTGGTCAAGATGAAAAGGAAACACTCCAATCAACTATGAGCCAACTACAGGAAGGGAATGGTTAATAGCATTTCTCTTTCCTCCCCACACTCGTCCCCTTCCTCCTTTTGTTCCTCCTCCCTGACAAGGCACCTGAAATCATTTGAAAGCATGTGAAAATTGAGTTTTTAATAATCATTCATTAATGAATACAGCCCAAGACATCAAGTCAGAAGCAAGCACCCAAGTACTTTTTTTTCTAGTTCAAACCCTGCTAACTCTGGTGCCCTGAAAGGAATTTCTGGACTGTTCCCATCAATCCTTGCATTCACTTGATTTCTGCTTTGAATTACAGTAAGTAACACAAACAGCTATTAAGTGTTTGATTGTGTGCATTAATACACTAGCTGGTTATCAGCTGTTACTTCTATCTATACACTCCAAGATCTTTATCCCAAACATATTTGCAAGTCTGTTCCCACATATCGCACACACACACACGCCTACAATGTTTCCACCACTGCAATTATTCTCACCTTCATTTTCTAAGCTTTGACAGTGGTCAATAAAAAGCCCTTGCATATCAACGACATTACAGAAAATTATGGATGACTCACGATGTACCAATGGGGTGAACCACTGCTGCAGCTGTTTCCTAGCAAGTTTCCTTTCACTGTCCAGAGGGAAATGTACACGGAAACACGGAACAAGGTGTACTTGAATAAAAACTAAAACGGCAATTACTATGCATGGAGTATCGCGATCTCTTCGGATTATTGTTATTTGTTAGCACTGGTGTGATACTTTGGAGTTTCCAAATATTAGTAAAGAGTGGATGAAAGGGCTGAAAGTGATTTGTCAGGCAGCGTGTGGACTCTGAGTCAGCAACAGTGTGGACGTGGTAAGTCGTTTAGGTAGCTGTGTTACAGGACTGTTGGAGGCATTGAGGGTGACGCACCAACAAGGTTATCCACGTAAGAGGAAATGGTAACTTCACTCCTTATAAGAAACATAGAGATAGTGTGTTAAAAAGCCTACCAGGCTTCCTGACACACAGTAAGTCTTCCATGAATGACAGCGCTTCCCAGCTCCCACGCTCCGACAAACACTTTGCACACACACACTTTCAAAGAACATTCTTCCTCATAGCAGCAATGCAAAGTAATCCTACTTAAATTCCCTGGACAGAAAGGTTAATCTTATTTATGAAACATGAAACGTAAAACTTGGGTTTTTTTTTTAAGATAGTCATGTTTTAAAGGAGTTCACCTGTAAGTAATTTAACCTGAAACATTTGCATTTAAAATGGATATATAATGTGCATAGATACTGTGTGAACCATTTTTTGGGGGGTGGGGAGGAAATGGGCTAATGACTATAATAAAAATTTCTACAGTAGTTCTACAAATAACACTTCTAGGGGCAGAATAAAAGTAGCTTAAAAGTAGCTCTAAAGTTTCAATTTAGTATGCTCAGTAAATCAACTTTTGTAGGTAGATGGGAGACATTGATCGTTTGGCCATTTGTAAACCTTGCCACAGAATAAATCACACTGAGCAGATTTACAAGCAGTTTCATTTGAAATCAATGTAATATCATCCTCAGAAATTTTAGGAAGTTCTTTAAAAAACATTTTTTTTTTTTACCTTCTTCCAACTGAAAGTTTTAAGTTCATCAAGAAAGAAAGAGTTTGATATTTTAGGTGTGTGGAATTATTCTGCCCAAAAAAGAAAATCACTGAGGACTAATTGTGGCATTAGTCAAAATATTTTCTCCCCTTCAGTACAGGCCCCACCCAGTGGAACGATCACACTCACTGCCCTGTTGACATCAGGCTTGGTAGTGTGACCTTTAGTCACAGTACCTAAGTGGATGTGGCGTATTCCTCCCTGAGCAAGAGACGCCACGTGGTTGCATCTTGCTATCGTTTCCTCCACTGCAAGACTGTTGTATCCAAGACAGGGGCTCCTTCTTCTGCCTTGGCCCCAGGATAAAGGGGATATCGAAGCCAGAGGTAAGCAACCTGCTGCAGACTTCCAGCGGAGCACTAATCATTAGTGAACAGCCTGATGGGTTTTACAAAGGGAGTGACTTCAAAGAGCAGGGAAGAGGGTACTTGTTGCCAGCACCCCTGAAATCCATTCCTTGCTCCTTTCAGTTGATGCTAAAACATGGCCTCCGTACACTGCTTACCGAATTGAGACTCAAGGACAGAGTTTTTGATGCAGCAGAAGAGGCAGCCTTCTTCTTCGCCAGGCAAAGGAGGTCACAGTGGGCTAATGCCTGTAAGACTGTGAGCCTGCTGGGAGAGAAGGCAGGGGGTTTTATAGTAAAAGTTCAAGTGTTCGAGGGGCAGGGCTAGTTTCCATAGAGATCACATACAGGGTAACAGATGGTTGCAAAGTTGTTCTTGTTTTTGCAGAAGCAGTGATTCCCTCCCCTCTGCTGAGTATGAAGTTCACCTCTGGCTTTGGGACCCTCTTAATATTCTTGTACCTAGAGCAAAGGATGCCTAGGAAGGGGCTTCATGGAAAAGAGCTCTAGAGAAAAAACTTGTGCAGTTTAAAGTCAGGTTGATTAATGCTTTGAGCCTTTTAAGCAGGCTGAGGCCTGGGACCTCCTGCTGTAGGCTGAGGCCTGCAGCTCGAAAAACAGGATTCAGGGAAATCACAAAAGGTCAAAAACAACTACAAACACGGGCAATTGGGCTGAATTATGAACAAGATGCACAAAACACCCAATTACCATTTCTAAGGTGTCGGGGTCAAGAGCAGGGCACTGAGGGCAAGAGAGGTCACCGAGCGTGATCCCAGCACACAGAACCACGTGGTGGCTGCGCGGACCAGCCCAGCCTTGGTCAGCAAGAGCATGAGAAAACCCTTTAAACCATCACACAATTAAGTAATTACAAACACCATTACAGATATCAGATGGTCACCAATGATGACAATAGAGTCCTGCTTGGTTACACAGTCACTATTTCTCCCCAAAGATAAACACTTTTCTGACTTCCATTTCCACAGATTACCCTTTATTGTTTGTATCCTCTGGTACCTGACTTTCTTCATTCAGTGTTATGTTTATTTATGATATTTATTCATGTAGCTGTGAGTAGCAGTATTTAGTTCATTCTCAATGTTGTGTAATAGTCCAGTGTATGAAAATATTATCGTTTTCCACTCATTTTAATTTTGTTAAATATTGGAGTTGTTAGCAATTTGAGTCGATTGAAAAAGTGTTACTATAAACATACACATCCTTTGATACACATAGGTACAGATTTCTACTGGGTACAACCTTAGGAATTAAAATGCCGTGTTGTGTGTTATGTATATGTTCTGCTTAACAGATACTGCCAACAGCTTTCTAAGGTGATTTTGTATTAATGCGTACATCAACCAGTAAAGTATGAGAGCTTCTTGCCCATACTTGGCTATCTTTTGTCACTTTGCCATGTGGATGGCTGTATGATGGTATCTTAACTGTGGTTGTAACTAGTCTGTCCTGATGATTAAGGAAGTTGCTCACATTTTAATATATTGGCTCTTTGGGTATCCTCTTTTGTGACACGTCTGTTCTCACCTTTTGTTCATACTATATTTGGATTTTCTTATTATCTTTTCTTATTAATCTATAAGACTTCATTACATGCCATGGAATCAAGGGCTTTGTCAAAGATACCTTCTTCTGCTCTGTGGCTTGCCTTGCCTTTCCATCCTCTTGCCAGTTTTTTGATTAACAAAAGTTCTTAATTTTAAGTAGTTTCTAATTTACTACTACTTTCTTCATGGTTATTGTTTATTATGTACCTAACTCATAGTCATAAAAATATCATCATATACCATAGTCTCAAACCTTTATTGCTTTACCATTCACATTCAGATCTATACTTTATCTGAAATTGATTTTGTAAATGGCATGAGACATCCTTTGTTAAGACGATCATACAATTTTCCTCTTATATTTAGGACAATGGAGAGAATTTGGTAACTTTCTAATTTAAACCAATCTCATATTATTGGGATAAACTGTAGTTACATAAATTTGAATGTGTTTTATTTTCATATGTCTTGCATTATATTCTTTATTCATCATTGTGTATAATTTTATAATATTTTGTTTAGTGCTTTTGTGGGTGTCCTTCATGAGAGAAATTGATTTGAATTTTTTTCTCTTGTTGTAACCTCGTGCGATTCTGATATTCAGATGATTTGGGTCATGCAAAATGAGTTAAAAAAGATTTTCCTTTTTGCTGTTCTCTAGAGAAGTACGTTTAAGATTGATGCTACTTCTTCAAATGCCTTGAGACAAAGACTGACTCTAACAGTTGGGATCACATTTTGGGGCTTTTTTTCTGGGATATTGGTCTCTTAAGTTCCGGCTGTCTTGGTAGCTCTATGATGCTTTCAAACAGATGTGCTTTGCCTTTTATCCAGCATTTATCTTTGTTCTTGTAGAAGATGGGTGTGCTACAGCTAATTTGTTATAACAAGAAGGATGAGTATGCTATTTGTTTAAAAATTTACTTTTCATTAACAATGCAACCTCTTCAAAAAATTGAAAATGTCTTCCCTAGAGCCCACTCAACAAAAATCAAATTTTTTTTCAGATAGTGCACACGAGAACTACAGTCCCAATTTCATTGCCAATTCTAAGCCACACAATAAGGGCGGTAAGATAAAAACAGAGAGATTGGCCAAAATCAGTTGGCAATGGGGTCTAAAAGACATTAGGAGTTAAAACAGTAGTAAAAGGAAAAGTTTTTCAGTAAGGTAAGCTGTTAACAGCAGCTTCAGAATACCCTGTGCCCTCCACTGAACCAAAACGAAAATGAAAAAACTTCTATATACTTTGACCAGTGCTTTTAATCAGTGAAGAAACCAGTTCATTGCATCAGGTTGAAAATTCAAAGTTGTGGCCACATGGTGACCTGGGAAAAGTCTCAAGAGACATAATATCTCCTTCACTTATGCAGCCAAGGCTTTCTTGGGTTCAAATTCTAGCTCTGCTTTTAATATCTGTGTCACTTTTGACATGCCACTTGGCTCCTATGGGCAACGTTTCATTAAGTATAAGTGGGTTAGTCCCTCACAATCCATCACCACATGATTGTCAGAAAGATTTTAATATCTGCAATTCAGATCATGCCATTCCCTGTTTTGAGCATCTTCCAATGGGTTTTCATCACGTTTGGGTTAGAACACAAAGAACTTACCTTGACAATAACTGTCCCATCTGAGCTGGTAAATCTTGTCCCTTATCCCAGGACTCTTTCTTCAGCAGTCTTTTATCACTGCCATGATCAGCAGCTTTACTGGCGCTGGTCCTTCTGTTGGAGCGTTCTTCTTTCCAGTCTTCATACAGGGCTGGGCACCTTCTCCTTACTCAAGTAACACTAAAGTGGCCTCTTGGAATTGCCTGCCCTGAGCACTCTATAAGAAGTGATGCTTTTCATAGTCCCGTTCTAAGTCAATAGTCTACTGGATCGTTTTTGTGACATTTATCACTTTTTGGAATCACCTTATTTATTTATCTTTTACATATGTATCCTTCCTCTTAGTTCTCAAATATAAGCTCCAGGAGCCTGAAACTTTTTCTATTTCTTTCTCAATTAAATCTCCAATATGTGCAACAATTCTTGTTACAGTGTCAAGAAGAGAGTTGAATGAATGAATGAATGAAGTCTTGTAAAGATTGAGTAAAATCAGGCATGTAATGCCTGGCTGAACGGCAGGTGCTCAATTAATAATGATTTTCTTCTTCTTTTTTTCATATCTTAAATCCTCCTCTTGCAAAAGCTCGAAAGCTGTGCCTGCTCCCTTGTGTGCAATATACCAGCTGTACCTCCTGCTTCCCTTCTTTGCTGTAGATTGAGGTCACCCCTACCTTAGTCACCAACTTGTCCACCCCAATGTGAGTCTACCTCCCATGATTCATTTTCATTTGATTAAGAAAGAGTTTGGCATCTATGTTATTCCAGAGTGTCTTGCCTAAGTGTAACCATTGTTTTAATTTGAGTTTCAGCAGCATTATGACACTTACCTTTAGTCAAAGGACTGAAGTATGGTTTATTTCCATGCAGGCTAGTGAAGGGGCGCTCACTCAGCCATGGAGGGTTCTCATATAAAGCCTGCCAGTTACTTACTCAGGGAGCCTGCAGAAATCAAGGCAGCATCCAGGGGCTCTGTGACCATTGCTGCTGTGAGGGGCACTGCCCTGTAGAGCAGGTAAGATGCATTGAATCTGGTTCTTCATTCATAGATGAAGTTGGATGAGTCCCTTAGGAGGTCAAGGACATCCAAACACACCAAGAATACTATAAAAATAATGAGACTGATAATTAAGAATGGAGTCAGGGGTCAAAAGTGGGTTGTCAGAAAAAGAAAAATCAAGAGATGTCAGTTCTTCAGAGGCAGTTTCTTGTGACCTACATAGGCTTTGGAGAAGGATGGATCCAAGATCAGTGACTTATTAGCCACGTGACTTTGGACAAGTTATGAAATGAAAAATAATGCATGCAAAGCATTTTGTCCTGTTTCAAATATATAGGGAGTATTGATCATGTGGAAACTATTGTTCAGACCAATTCTACCATCTTTACAATTGTGCCTAGAGAAATTCACAAATTGAGACATTTATGTCTGCATGTTGAAATCCTTACTTAGTAGAAACGGTATTTTATAGCAAAGACCCTGAGGGCAATATGTGTGCTGCTTTGACTAAATCAAACTCTGTATGATACACATACACACATACACACACAAAACTCTATACAGGATCCATGTTTATACCTACCCATGTATTTATATACATATAAGCATACGCTTATAATCATATTATCCCTTAACTATCTGTGTCTTTGTATGTAAGTGTATATAGGTATTTCTTGATGTTTGTGGTTATATACACATGTGTTTGTATGTTCACATAATTATATTCTGATATATCTAGAAAGTATCTCAAAAACTCAGTACAAGATAGTATCTTTCAGGGTCTTGATGATGTACAAACAAGAGCACAAGACGTAAGAAACAGGACTGAAATTTGTGTTCTTCTCCCTCTCTGATTCTTAAATTCCTCATACAATGCTTAAAAGTTTAACTTTTTCAATCTTGTATGCAAATCTAAATTACAAGATCCCTTTGAAGTTGAAATAAAATGGCTTATTAGAACATGCCTGGCATGTGGTAGACCTACTCAATAAATGATGTATTTTCTTTCTTCCTTTCCTTTCTCTCTTCTTTCCTTTTTTTTTTTTTTTTGAAAAAGTCACTTCAACTGTAAATGGTACCATTGACATTGAAAATATATGTATAATGTGGTAATTGCCCTCTGGGACAGATGTTCTGTTATTTTTTTTTTTTAAATGCATAGCTAGATGCCAAGAGTAGAATGAAAGGTAGAATTGAAGATAGCAACTAACTGTCTTGTGTTTTATCATAGAGTTCATCCACGAGCTTGTCCAGGTCCTCTGAAAAGCAGATACCAAGGTGGATGAAATACACAAGACATGGACTAGAGGAAATGCTTGTGAAAGAAAATGGTCAGGACACTGGAGAAGCCTGAGAGCACTGAAAAACCATGATACAAGTCTGATTCTTACTGAAGGGGAGAATGAAGGAAGGAAGGAAAGAAGGAAAGGAGGGAGGGAGGGAGGGAGGAACAGGTAGAAGCAACTTAGACCAATGTGCAGTTCTAATGACAGTTAGGCAAGGCAATGAAGTACTCCTGAGCCAAAGCCGCCATCAAAAGAGCCCACTGTCTCCTAGGAATGGGAGAAAGGGCACAATAGCCCTGATGCAAATGCAGTGATGGATTTCAAAGCACAGAAACTAGTGCCCTGCAACTGGGGGTCTGAGAAAGACATTCTCACGTGACCACAGATAAACGAATACAGCAGGAGGTATGCATTTATCATGATGAGAGCAACTCTGAAATACACAGCCAAACCCCACAGCTTCTACGTCACTCCTCTAATTGATGACACAGTAGCACTGAGTGTGCATAGTCTCCGTATTTGGTATTAACATGTATTAATTTATGGACTTGTCGTTAAGGTCCCTGGAGTGGAATTAGACATGAAAAGTACTTCAGCCAGGAAATGTGGTAGGATTTAAACAGATGTAGTTCAGTGTTGTGGATAAAAGCAGAGGATTTTTTGGAGTTAGAGAGAATGGATCTGAATCTTAGCTCTACAATTGGACTATACGACTTTGGGAAGATGACAACTTGCCTGAGTTTCTATTTTCTTTGGGAACTGGGCATCAGGACACTTACTTCAATACGGCTTTTTAAAGAATTAAATTTGGACTAAGTGCCAAGAAATTAGCATTATTGACAATATGGTATAAACTGACAATATTCTAAGCACTTAATATTTATGAAGTTTATGACGTCTTCCTACCAAACATACGAAATAGGATATATTGTCTCTCTTATTCTTAACAGTAATTTTAAATATTGTAACACATTTAACAGGTGAGGAAATTGAGACTCAGAGAGAGCAATGCTAGTTCTTGCAAGCAGCTGAGCCAGGATTAAAAGCAGGCGGACTGCCCGGAGCCTTCCCCCAACCACTACTCACATCGCCCAGCCTTACAGATACACCTGGCCCTGTGAAACGCCTTGCTTTCTACATCACAGCATGATGGCGCCTCAGGTGGGATAAAAGGAACGTGCTCCTTCCAAAAGCCAGATGCATGTTTTCCCCCAGAATCTGTTTGGGAACTTGAAGTTGATCAATATAAAGGCCTGTATCTTCTGTAACTCCAGAAATCAAGTGCCAGGTAAGAAGGGTGGCAATCCAGCAGCAGATGACCATGGATTATCACTCTATTATGAGATCGATGATTAAAGTTGTGTCCAGAATATCAATTACTATCTTCATCTTATTAAAATGTTTTCAGGATTCATACTGAATCTAGATATTATAGATAGGTGAGTGGCCTACAGTGATTATTCGGGCAGAAACAGTCCCTTGAAAATCTCTCAAAATGCACCATGTGGTCAGTTTCCTACCTGATAATGCTTTCAAAAGTTCCCTTCCTGAACAGGTAGAAATTTGAGACCCTAAACTCTAACCTGGAGCCCCAGGAGCTGACATCATGGAGGAAGAAAGGTAAAGTAGAACTCAGGGTTGTCTCTTGTGTTTCTGGGGTTTACATCGCCCTTAGTCCCTGCTAAGGGTGAGGAGGAAGAGATGGAGAAAGTTGACGTGGGCACTATGAGCTGGTCCTGAGATGAAGCAGATTGTCAGTGACTATTGCCAGGAGAGTGTGATGAGTGTTGGAGGGTGGCCGAGGTATTGGAAAGAATGGATCTGAACATCAGCCTACGCCAGTTGCCCATTCCAACCACGAATTCCTCTGGGGTGGACACCTGAGGTTTACTGCACAGTCTGAGAAGCGCAGTGTGGTAACTGGTGCTTTTGCCGCTGTCCCTTTGCAGCAGTGAACAGTGACAGGTCACAGAGAAAGCAGAGGCCCCTCTGAGCTTCCTATTCCGAGGGGGTTTATTGGAAGATTTATTGGTCTCAGGAAGCTCCTTGGAGCCCAGGAGGCTGTCAGTCTATTAAAGCAAAGGGAAGAGAATTAGTAACACCCTCCTATTTCCAGGGTGTAATGACCTGCCCTGTAAATCCACGGAAGCCCTGCTGTTAACCTTTCCTCTGTGTGGGAAGCAACTGTTATCGTTGGTGCTGCATCGAGAAGAGGCCACTTTATGCCTCTGGAAGCCATAAAACACCTCTCTAGCTGGAAGTGGCTAACTCTCCAAGACCATTTGGGTGGACGCCCTGTGCGCTGTGACTCAGCAGAGTGGGCATCCAAGGAAGGCAAGTACAGTTCCAAATGACTGGAGCTCAAAATGCGCCGTCATAGAGGGAAGTATGCCTTCGGGGTCTGCAGAAGTAAGCTGATGGGTGTAGAGTGGTCTTTCCCAGATGGGAGGCTCAGAGCTGGCATTTTGCAGGAGTTCTGTAAGAGCCACAACAGCAAAAATTGCTCCGAAGTCAGTTTAGGAATCTCTGTTGAACAGGTCAAAACCAATTACTGTAAAATGTCTAGCCTAACTGTGAATCTCTAGGAGGCATGTGATAGACAATATTCCTGAAATGTATTTGATGTATTTGACCATGAACACCCCTCCTCCTTTCTTTTGAGAAGGGCACCAAACAGCATATCCTGGTCTGTGTGTTCTTTAGACAATAGCTTGATGTACGTTTTCGGTACTGATATGAGTCAGTGATCATTTTCTAACTTCAGAGGATTTTTTGAGTCTTAACAGAGCGAGTTATCTGCCAATCATTTCTCATCAGGTTTCATTTTACATCATCTAAATAAGACCCCTTCTTCCTCTGACACGTAGGTAAACAGAGTTTTCAGTTTGTGGAAAAGGGAAGATTCTGCCCAAAGGCAAAGACTATTTAATTATCTACTGACAACCTGCTAGAGTGAGGCAAATAGCCACCAACTGACCAGCGCGAGTGTTGTGTGATCTCCTGCTGTTGGGACTTGTTCTTCCACATTATCCCAAGCCTTTGAAACCACATCCCCAATCATCCTTCAATGAGTGACTTTTCTGGATACGAAATAAAATGTCTTTAATCATGAGAAAAGGAGAGAAAGGGGAAGAAAAGGAAGACAGTCCAGCCATCTGGATACTCTTGGTCTACATGATTATTCATAAGTTGACTCGAATAAGCAGATGCCACGGATAGTAATTAAACCTTTCTTATGTTCTCACTGGAATATAAAAACAGCGTTTCTTTTGATGACAAAGGATCTGTGTCACAAATTCAAGGGTAATCACAAAAGGGATAAATAATATCCTTGTTAATCATCAGAGAACAGAAACCTCTTCGGCGGCATCACTTGCTCATGGTGATCGCGTTTCCTTTACCCGCAGAGCCAACTCACTTTATGAAACGCTTGTCAAACCTCAAAACAGTTCATCCACTTGCTTGCTTGAAGGCTTCAGCAATTAGCTGGTGTGCCTCTTTGGTCTAAAGAATTTCTGTGTGTGTGTCCCTTTAGATAGTCTTGCCACCTGAAAGGTGAAGTTATTTCTGCCCTCAAGGGACGCTCCGTGTGCGCTCTTGAAAGCTTTTTGAACTCGCAGAGGCTGTCCTTGCTGGAGAGAAGGGTGTTCTCTGCCTGAACTGATTATATAGAAAAGTTGATGGCCTCCTTACGTCTTCTGCCGGATTCACACTGCTTTGTTTCTTTCTCGTTTCCCAGGAAGGGCAGATCACGGGAGAAGGATTTGCTGCCTGGGACACCACGCTGAGGGGCCACCTTTTCAGATAACTGTCCACACAGCTCTCCAATTTGGTCTGTGTCCAAACCAGCCAAAACAAGCAGTGTGCCTTCATCTGAGTGTCCCTGGGTCGCATTTTGGACAAAAGGAAAAGAGACACAGCAGTGACATGATACGGGGGACCGCTGAACGAAGCTTCTTTCTGTCTTTCACAATTTTTATACTTTGATCCGTCATGGAGTTTAGATAGGATTAATCCAACAACTAATTCTTCATGACCTACAAGAAATGAGCAAAACAAGACAACAACACACACCTCCACCCCTGAATCTATCAAAAAAGTACAGTTTGTCGCTTCATAGATAATATTAGCTAATCATCTAGGGTTTACAACAAATCAGGTACCGTTCTGATTATTGCATTGAACCTGTTCACAAACCTGACACTCACCCTGAGAGCTGGTAGCTACCATTGCCATCCCTATTTTACAGATGAAAAAACAAGGAAATTTAGAGACAAACTGCCCATGATGATACAACTAGTAGTAGGGAAGCTATATTTAAACCCAGTCAATTTGACTTGAGAGCCTAACACTCAACGTACTCGTTCGTGATGCCAAGTGTCCCACCACATAGTCAGACTTATCCTGGAAATGGAGCCCCACAGACGTACCTAATGTTCCTCCAGTGTAGCTTTACTTCCTGAATATGTTGTCTCTACATCTATTGTGCATTTGCTTTATCTTGAAAGAAAATATAGTCTCCTTGGGGCGTCCTAAAAAATGTTTAGAAGGATCTTCTGGAGAGATGCTATACATAATAGTAATTAAAATCACAGTAATCAGGACTAATGGGTTTGATTTTAATTCCCATGTCACCATCTTAATTAACTTATTCATCGCTAGGACTGTGTGAGATAATAGAAAATACGTATTTGTCTCTGTTCCTGGTTCTGGGCACAAGGCTTCTGGAACTCTTGTGATTTCCTAAGTGGTGAGTGCACTAGGGACATCTCTTGTTCTAATGTTTGTCTTTGACCCCATCCCTGACACAGGGCTCCTAAAACTCTTTTATAAATTCCTAGGTGATAAGAACACTAGGAACATCTTTTGTTCAAATGAGGTGGCTCTGGGTGGGCTCCTAGATGGCTTCCGGATGGGCCCTGGTCCCTGAAAAGACCAGACCGTGATGAGAAGCTTGGTGTCTTCAGCCCCACCTTGCATCCTCCAGAGAAGGGAGAAGGACTGGCAGTGGAGTTCATGATTGATCATGCCCACTTGAGGAGGCCCCACACAGCCCCAGTAGTAGGAATTATGGCAGCTTCCAGGTTGGTGAACACATCCACTTACCGGGAGGTGACACATCCAAACTTTATGTGGACAGAAGCTCCTGCTCTTGGGACCCTCCCAGCCCATACCCTATGTGTCTCTTTATCTGATTGTAAGTGCTTCTCTGATTTTAACTTAATCACTTCTTGAAAGGCTCCATCTCAAAATACAGTCAAGATTCTGAGGTACTGGGGTTAGGATTTCGGCACATGAATTTTAAGGACACACAATTCTGCCCATAGCCTAGTGTGCAAGTTTCCTTAATGACTCCCAGTTTTCGAATCACTTACTTTTTTGAGGATTTAATTAAATACTGTACACTGTTAGGATTAAAAGAGATCATTCCATGTTTCTGCCTACAGTGTTTAATCCAATACCCTTCGCATGCTTTCTGCCCTCTTTTTCTGAATGGGTGCCTCATACTTATCCTCCAAGTTTGAGCTCAAAGAAACTTACAGTACTTCCAGAACCAGAAAATGTTATTTTTATTTACTTGTATGTTATCTCTTTTATCCTACTAGAGTATTATTTATATCAGTATTAATTTGATTTTTTTTTTAATATTGGGATTATAGTGTAATGATACATTATTTACTTTAGCCCTCAAATTGTTCCAGCTTTGGCCGTTGGGAGCTCATTCTTTATTTTAGGTTCACTCCTTTACTTTTCTGGGACTACATCTTGTGAATTCCTGTCCACCCTAAATTCAAGATCTGGTCTTTGAATCTGCTTGTTGCTACTTGGGTGTTACGATTTCTAGAGTCTCTCAGTGGACATAACCAGGCAGTATATGCATGTACACGAACACACATCTATAATTATGTCTGTATCTATAATATGAATGTAAACATGAGCCCTTACTTCTGTCACTGAGCCTAATTTCTGTTCATCACGCTTCCTAGCCTTTTCCCTTACTTATCTGTAACATCTGCCTCCAACGGTGAGAAACACAGCTCCCACCATCCATGAGTCATTTACTTATTTGTTCAATGCTGATATATTTGCAAAACAGTTTCAGAATTGTTAACTCACACCCTCATGACATGCAACTTTACCCGGCAGAGTATAGCATTTGTGTGCACACCCAACACTGTCTTTAGTCTTACAGTTTCCAGTCAAAGCACTGTTTTCAAAAGTTACCTAAGGTCAGAGCTTTTTCCATCACCACCACCACCTTCAGTGAGTTTATGTTATAATTTCCTTTGTCACAATGTGACTTCCAACCTAGTTCATTTCCTACCTATGGGTTATTTTTTTATTTGTCTGCATTAAAGTTCCTTCTTTGTGCTATAAAGTTCTGTGGCTTTTGACCAATGCATAGTGTTTTCTATCTACCACTACAGTGCCATGCAGACTTCTTTATCACATTAAAAATCCTCTATATGTCCCTAGTTGAATTCTGTTCCTTACAAACCCCTGATAATCATGGGTATATTTCTATCCCTAGAATTTTGGTTTATTCCAGAATGTCATATGAACTGAATCATACCATCTACACCCTTTCTGGTCTGGCTTCTTTCCTTTACCCATGTTCTTGTGTGAATTCATAGCTTGTTTCTTTTTATTGCTAAATAGTAATTCATTGTATAGATGGACCACAGTCTATTCTCCTACTGAAAGACATCTTGGTTGCTTCTAGTTTTGAGCGATTATGAATAAAAATACTATTAAATATCTGCGTGCAGGTTTTCATATCTGTTTGGTAAATGGCTAAGAGTGCAATTGGTGGATTGTGTGGTAAGTGTATGTTTAACTGCAGGTAATCATTTTAAGCTCCCTCTAAGTGCACTCCATCCTCACATGCTTTGGCCCTCATCAACATGCTGATTCTGCTGCCTGGAATGTCCTGCTCATCTTGCTTTTTATTTGTACGCTTCTTTCTTGCTAAAACAACTCCTCTAGTGTCTCTCTCTCTTGCAAATTTTTCCTTGTCTCCTTGGACTAAGAAGACACTTACATGTACTTATATATCCCTGTAGCTCATCCATCATACACTGTTGTATTTTTTTATATTCTCATCTTCCTCACTTACAAGTTTATGAAGACTTTCAGTGAAAAAGCCACGTCTTTAAATTCTGTAGCCTCAGTTTCCAGTACTAATTCCAGTACATAGTGGGAGCCTGTTGAGTATTAATCATGTTTCTTAAATAATACCATGAATAAGCTTTATCTGCTTCCCCATTTAATTTTCCCAGGATTTTTGTTTGTTATGGATATGTTTGCTCATAAGTTAACTATAGTTAGTACTATTCTGACTTATTTCACCCTACATTTTATATGAATTTCTATAATAATTTCATCCTGTAAACTAAAAAGACCAGGCCAGGGTCAGTTTCCTCCACTGCAGATGCCCAAAGCTAATTTTCTAACACTGAATTTTTTTTTTTTCCTTTCCTCTAAAGTATAGGAAACAAGTATTCTTTAAGATTTCTGACAGAGAAAGTTCAAAAGGAAGTTCTGGCTCCATCAGAATGCAGAGTTAGTCATCGACTTTATTGCATAAATACGTATGTGGGGAGAAAGAGACCAGAGGTTAGGAAAGAGGAGGGAAGACACAGACCTGCAATACTGTTCAGGGGTGAATTGCATTCTTACCTCTGAAGTGTACTTACGTGCTCTGTTAACATTGGCAGTTACAGGAGGGCACAAAGAGGGAACTTGGGCCTTTGATTGTATTATAAAAGCAAAAATAAACAAAAATAGAAGTAACCATAAAACGTCTCTTCCTTCCTAGATGAGTGTGAGAAATTATTTTAAAAGCCTTGGACAATCTTTGAGCTAAAAAGTTTGTTTATTTCTCTAAAGGTCCGTATTCTAAAGAAGCTAAGCCTTTCTTTCATATTATTTATACACTCAGATTATTTTTCCTGAGTTTGGGAGAAAATGATATTTTGATGGCTGATGTTTAGTTGTGCTCAGATCTGGTGGATGTTGGTGCTGGAAGTGATGATCTCAGCCCTTCCCAGCTAATCTGGCCATGAAAAGAGGGGAAGCTGGAGGGATGCATAAGGGAAAAGGACAGAAAAGCGCCTGAATGTCTTGCTTTTAAGAAGCCACCAGCCCTGAGCCCCACACCACCTGACTCCCAGAATCACACATGCAAATCTATGGGGTGAACACAAGTCTCTGGGAAAAAGACAAAACACATTACTTTACAATCAATGTCAAAGGTTTCTCTCTTAATGTGGTTATAGGAAAATCGGCCAGGTGAGAAGAAATGCCAACGATAACCTTCCAGTATGGAGAACAGGCCCAGGAGGGTGAGTGAAGGCCGTATCAGAGAAGCCGTGGAGGACGTGCCCAGGGGTATAAGGAAGTTCATGCTGTAGATCCACACCTGCCGGTTCACATTCTGGTTATGACTGAGTTATCAAACCTCTCCTGCCATCTTGAGTCATTCGTAACTTGGTGAAGACAAAAAAAATACTTACCTCCTAGAGCTACTATGAGCAATGAATCAGTTTTTCCACTTAAATCATTAGTTCGAACTTATCTAATCTCAGACTCAGTGCGAGTTGTTCTCATGCCTGATGGGAAAGCCTCCAAAAAGCCAGCTGCCCTCTTGAGACTACAGGGAGGTCCCCACTATTCTGTGTTCATTGAATCTTGAGGTCTTTGTTCCCAAAAGGCACCATAAAAAGGGAAGCCTTCTGTCTATACAGATCCAAAGAAGAAGGGACATTTGCTGAGTCCTGCCTACAGAACTCAAAGAGAGGACAGATTTTTTTTTTTTAAGAAAGGAATCAAGACTTTCTGAAGCATCACAGAAAGGAGTTGTTAAGAGTCCATAATCCTTGCTGCTTGCTCATGTTTATTGCTTTTTCTTCCTGTTTCTCTGCTGTGAGGCTTTGAGCCAAATGGCCTATGTCCTTTGCTTTGGGGTCAGCATAAAAGCTGGAGATGCTGTGTGCTACCACTAACAGGGTTTTGTGGAAATAGAAATCTGGGGAGAAGGAAGATCGCAGCAGTTCCTGAAGGGAGAGGGTACTGGGTTGAGAATCTGTATCCTCTATCTGGGAATGTGAGAGACAGCTTGGAGGCTCTGCCCTGAAAGTCTGTGGGGTTGGCTCCTCGACCTAAAGCATCCTTCTATTCTTTGGTTTTAGGTAAGGGTGAACACAAATGAAACACAAATGGTAAGGAGCAAGTTGTTTTAAGGGTACTGACATAAATGAAACCATTATATTCCCTTCTGCTCGATTCTTCCTTTCTCTTCTTCTGTGAAAGGAGTAAGTGAAAATCCCCACACAGTCTATCAAAGATGAACAAGGAGATGCAAGGGTTACCACATTTTGACACAAAATGTAATCTCTGCTGATAAAATGGGCTGATCTGCATTGTGCTGAATCCAATCCCCCTAATCAATTATTGATGGCTGGGAGGGAGTGATAAATGGCCTGCCAGCAAGAAAATCACACTGCTTCAGCTCAGCATGGAAACAAATGATGAGGTTTTCAATATACGCGATGAGACCTTTCTGCTGATGTTCAATAGTGTTGAGTTTCGTTCTGAGGCTACAGGAGCTTTCAATTTAGAATCTAGGTGCGTTCCTGAAGCTGAAACAGTAAAAGTTGACAAACAAAAAGGAAAATTACACCGAATAGTATCCTTCTCCAATTTCATAACAGCGATTAATGATGGTACGACCTAAAAGCATATCTAGAACACAGAATAATGCCAATAGAGAGAGGCTGTACATTTCTGTTCTGCTAATTCCTTGCTATGACATCTTGGGCTGATTTAATTCCTCTATGCCTCAGTTGCTTCAGATATAAAATGAGGATATAATTTACTAAAGAAAAATAAAGAACTCTGCACAAATGTGGCCCCAAATGGAGCTGAACAGGTGTTACTTCCCACTGAATTGTCATTGGTGGGGCTTTCCCTGCTGTCGGCAGTGCAGTGATTCAAAGGATGATGTCACACAAGGACTATGTCACATTCATACAACAATAAATAACAAAATATAAATTAAAACTATTTCTAAGTCCCATCCAAATCTACTAAAGGAGAATTTCTAAGGAGAGGACTAGTAGCTGGTACTAGAGATAATTCCGACTCTCAGTCAAGTGTGGAGAAATACTGATTTACAGCAACATCACTTCCCTGGCCTAGGGTCCCCTTCTGCTGAAAGAATTTTACTTTAAGATATGGAATGGGAACATTCGGATGTCTCTTCCAGATTTCTTTTTTTTTTTTTTTTTTTTGTATTCTTATTCTAATTCTTGGATCTGTGCACACCCAGATGTGCCAGGCACCAGGCCTCCTTTTCATCAGGATAATAGATACTGCAGGCTTGTCTTCAGTACTCAGCACCCTCCAGCTTCCTAGCTTGTACCCAGAGGGTTAGATGAGGAACATGCAAGAAGAATGGAGATCTTTAGGTTTAGGGTCTGGGAGAAATAATGAAGACCCTAGTGTATTCTCTGATCCAGCTTTGTGGTAACACATGTGCTTAACTTCTTGTGCTTCCTTTAAAAGACCCAGAGTTAAGATAGACATAAAAATATATAAGTTCATAAGAAAATCACACATACAGTGTATGGGAAGTGAGATGGAAGATCAAGTGATCTCAAACATTCCTTCCACTGGCTCTTAATGGTGCTTAATTCCCCAAAATGCTTTTAGGTTAAATCACTGACATCTGTTAAAATGGATTTACTTCAAAGGAAAGAGAACACATTAAGTCAGGGTTGGTCACTAATTTATCTTAAATAAGAAGTTCAGATTTTATCTTTGGCAGGGATCAAATGGAGTTAGATCAATTATATTTTGTAGGCCAACTTTGGAATCTTAGATGCTTCTCTGCTTCTGATGGGAAAGAAGATCCTAAAAACATACTGGGAAGATTAGAAAAATTAAAGAAAATTTCACATGAGTTGAAATTTTTATAGGGTGTCTTTAATCCAATTGACATATCTCAATATGGAAAAGTATCGCTAGATTTTAGCCCATATTTGGAGTGAGGATGATTGGGGAATATGCGCATGACAGATTCTACAACAGAGATGTTCAGAGATTCATTCACACAAGTAATGGCAATTACAAAAAGGAAAATTGTAACATAAAATCACTAATGTATGGGACAGAGTGGTAAGAGGGACTGATCCACTTAAAACGAGGGAGATGTCAGGTTTTTAGATCTTACCAACTAGTTTCTGTAGAAATCAATTGGGAAATTCTTAATGCACTCAAAATATGTATATTTCATATTTTAAATGTAGCATGATAGTGATGTTTCCTTTTAAGTGCTAGGGTGCTCTTTTCATATTTTTTGTTTGTTTGTTTGTTTAACTTGCTGTTCCTCCCTAATATGTTTAGCTTGGGTAAGCCATTTCATTTGGGGTCTGTTTTGAGGGCATCTGGCTGCTGGGATCTCCTAAGTGGAGAATCAGAAGGATTTTTAGGCATATCCTTTCCTTTGGCTGTTCACTGGGGTGCTTGCCCAGCTGTCGAGGTCCTGTAAGTAAAGGCATTTTCACAAGTGGTGGACGATACCGTGGTTGTTAACTCTGTGGGCCAGCTGAGGACAACGGCCAGAGTGAAAGTAACTGATCAAGAGACCACAAGTTTTGTCTTATGCAACCATGTCAATTCAAGCTCTTAAAACTTAAGGGAGTTCATTTGTGTCCTCTTTGTTTCCCTTTCTTTTTTTTTTTTTAGATTCCACATCTGAGTGATATCATACTAATGAACTTATCTACAAAACAGAAACAGACTCACAGACATTTGCAGCAATGTAGATGGACCTCGTCATTCTGGAGATCATTCCTCGTCAACATGGAAATCATCATTCTAAGTGAAGTAAACCACAAAAAGAAAGAAAAATACCATATGATATCACTCATATGTGGAATCTAAAAAAAGAAAAAATAAGACACTAATGAATCCATCTACAAAACTGAAACAGCCTCGCAGACATAGTAAACAATCTTATGGTTGTCAGGGGAAAGGGGTGAGAAGGGCTAAATTTGGGAGTTTGAGATTTGCAAATATTAATTACTGTATATAAAAATAGATAAAAAGCAAATTTATTCTGTACAGTAGAGGGAGCTATATTCAGTATCTTGTAATAACCTTTAATGAAAAAGAGCATGAAGACGAATATACATATGTATACACATGACTGGGACATTGTGCTGTACACCAGAGATTGACATATTGTAACTGACTATACTTCAACTGAAAAAGAAAAGAAAAAGAAAGCAAAAGTCAAAACTAGCTAGAGTGAGAGATCGGTGAGGAGGGACTTAGGGGAAAGAGAAATCAGTGCAACTTTTTAAAGTTTCCTCAGCTCCTTGGAGGCCAAGACTCCCCAGATCGAGAATCTCCGGGGTCGAGTACTTCTCAAGATTGGTAATCGGTTCCTCATCATGGAGTTCCTGATGCTGACCCCAGAATCTCCAATACCCATAGCCTTGGTTTCACTATCTACAGTCAGCTTCTGTAACTTTAATTTGCAAACAAATCTTGTGGGGATCTCCCTGTAATGCAGATTCAGATTCATAGGGTGGAGTGGGACCTAAGATTCTGCATTTGTCACAAGCTGTCACGCAAAGCCTTTGCTGCTGGTCTACTTGCTACTGAGTAGTAAGGGACTAGGGCATGTCCCCTGCAAGTCCGAGATGCTTCACAGGTGATAAATAGCTCTTGACTCAGATGGATTGTAATTGAAGTAAAGTCAGGGTGTGTTCAGATTGCCACCTCCCCAAATTCTCTCAAATTCCTAACTGGTTTTGGCAACAGAATTCAAATCTGAATTCAAATCTTTATCACATTAGGCAAACCAGTTAATTCTAATGTTTAAGATGAGGGAAATAATACCCATTTCATGAGTTTGTTGTTAGAGTTCTAGAAAAATTTGTACAATATTGTTCTACAAGCAGAAATACAAAACAAATGTAATGGCTTTAATTAATCCCTCTTGCTATTATAACCATACGTGAATTTCAAGCCTCAAATTCTCTTGAATATAATGACAGTTGCTCCCTGTTTCTGTGCCTGGTTAAAAAGAAGAAAACCTAATCAATATCTTACTTAGATTGAACCACAACATGATTAAAAGATTGATTAGGACTTACATTAATCATTTCTTTTACAAAGTAACCAATCCAACTCTTTTAAACTTTCACCAATTTTTCATTTTGTTAAATCAGGGTAATAGCTTTTTGGTGTGAAGACCTCTGTTTCCTTCCTAAGTGGAGAGACCAGTGACCAATGTACCCTAATAATTAGAATCTAACCGATACAGAGGAAAGCAGCAAAATCCTGAGCATGTCTGTCTCTCTGTTTCCAAGAAGATGAGGAAGTATTTCAATTTAAAGTAAATCAGAAAAAAAACACCTATCTGAATGTCTAATTATGCCTTGTTGCTAATACTAGGAAATAATTTCAGAATACAGGCACAGAGGACATATTGGTGGTGACCAGAGATGGAAGGTGGCATGTGAGTGAAATAGGTGAAGGGGGTCAAAAGGCACAGACATCCAGTTACAAAATAAATGTCATAAACGGAATGTAGAGCATGGTGACTCTAGTTAACAGCACTGTATTGTATACTTGAACTTTGCTAAGAGAGTAGATCTTAAAAGTTCTCCTCACAAGAAAAAAATCTGGTAACTCTATGTGGTGATGAATGTTAATTAGACGTAGCTTGTGATTACTTCACAATGCATACAAATATAGAATTGTTATGTTGTACACTTGAAATTCATATACTGTTATATGTCAATTATAATCATTTGCAAAATCTAAAAAACATGATTGGTACGAAGAATTAAAGTTAAGAATGACTTAAAGACTGCTAAACTGAGTTTTAAAAAAAAAGCATGGAGTCATCTCAATAAGATTTTTAAAAATAGTGACATTATTTATTAAACTAGGTTTGACTAGTTAGAAGGAAATGAATGTGTTTGAGCTCCTATTGTGTGCCAAGGGCTTTACATAAGTCATCTGAGTTAATGCTAACAGCAGCCCTATGTGGCAATAATTATTATCCACACATTACACATGAGAAAGTAGGTTTAGAGTTACTAAGACTTTGCCCAAATTTACAAGACAATAGGTGGTAGGGCTAAGAATCAAATTTGTCTGACTCTAAAGTCATTTTTTCACCTTACTTCACCCAGCCATGTGTCATCATGGGTCCTAAGTAAGTAATTTGAAGTGTGCTATTGTAAGAATGGAAGTATTTAATACAATATAATGTACTATCAAACCACCCCACTTTGAAGTTGTGTATAGTAATTTCTTAAAATATGAATAGCTCAAGGGAATAAGAATATATTTCCATGTATTGACTGCACATGGAGGATTATGCCACATAAGGTTTTGCATTTGAGAAAACACATCTTGTGATTGATTGCTGGGGGAAAACCAATTTCCCTAATAGATATGATTCAATGAAAATTAGAATTATCTACCTCGCATTAGCAAGCCAAAACTTACGAAGAAAATAGCCTTATACTTACCCTTAATTCTGCAACCCCAGAGATCTGGGAACATCCCATACCAGAGCGTCCACAGGGCACAGGCTGTCCCTTAGGAATTCCTCTATCTCCTCTTCCCAGGGCCCTCCCCTTTCTGTGATACCCTATGGCGTCCTTACTGCAGCATGGAAACTAGACTGTGTTCACCAGGCCCACATTCACCTGTGGCTTAGTCCAGTCCTTTGTAGCTTTTCTCCTATTTCTCATGCCATCCTTTTTGGGACATACCTGAACCTTTGTTACTAGAGCTAACCTGAAAAGCATTCCATGTTAGAGAGTAATAGGATTTTAGAATAGAAAGGAATGCTAGAGTTAATTTAGGACCGTTCTCTTCATGTTATATATGAAGACAGGGAAGCACAAAGTAACGCAGATAATTACCAGCAGAGTTTCCATCCGAGCCTACAAGTCATACACTAAGATGAGTGTTTTTTTGTTTGTTTTTTTTTCAGCATGCTACAGAGACAGGCTACCACATCACAGTGAATTCATGTTTGACCCTTTCAAGTGATGTAATACATTCCTGCATTTTATCTCAGCTTTCAGTTCCTAAATCAGAGATTTGATTGTGATTGGAATATAAATAAACATAGCATAATTACTTTGAAATGGTTTGTATATTAGGAATCGTTAGGTACAAAAAAATAGCGTATTAGAAATCCAATAAAATTACTTTAGAAAATAAATACTTTTTTGACTTATACAACCAAAAAGTACAAGGATGGAAATCCAAGGATAACTTATCCAAGAATCAAAGTAATTGGATCATTTTCTCTCTCCCGTTCTCTCCTTCCATGACTCTCTTCTTGTCTCAGTCTCTCCTGCTTTCTCACTTCCTCTGTATTCTCTTGATGAACCAGCAGCCATGTTCTTTTTCATGTTGCCTTAATGTTTTTAAATGGTATACATCGCAATTAAAGCTGAAAGGCTTGCCATAAATCAGGGAATACAGCCAGTTGGAATTCTAAGACCCAAGAGAAAAGAGGTATTTCCATGATGCTCATGCAAAAATGTCCCAGAGGAGGATTCTAATTAGCTTGAGGATTCTAAAGAGCCCATCTGGGGACCAATTGTCATAGCCAAGGAGATAGGACATAATGGTCAGCTCAGCTTAGCCTCAGCTACAGCCCACATTTATGAGCAAAACAGAGTCATGTTTCTTTCCAAATAAGTGGGGGTGGGAAAAGACACCAAGGTACTAATTTGCTAACTCTCAAATTAGATCTTGTAGGCTGTTATGTCCAAGTATAGAGCCAGTCTTTTTTTTTTTTAATACCTTTATTATGGTATGATTCCTGTATAGTAAACTATACATAATTCAGATGTACAATTTAATGTATTTTGACAGAATTATACACCAATGAAACCACCACCACAATCAAAATAGCTAATATTTTCATCAGTCCCCCAAATGTGCAATTTTGAATTCCCAGTTTATCCCTTCCCACTCCCTTTATCTCCTGGCACCCATAAATTTGTTCTCTATGCCTGTGAATCTGTTTCTGTTTTGCAGATAAGTTCATTTGTGGCTTTTTTTTTTTTTAAGATTCCACATATAAACGAGAATCAGTCTTGTTCAAAGGTGGGACATTAGTGATAAAATCTTTATCACTTTTTCACTCAGCTCTGGTTACAAGCCTTTGGTGAAGTCATCTAGAATTTATGTAGAACTCAAAATCATGAGGGAATGTGATAGATTATTGGCTTAGAAATCAAACTCAACTTCAAACTGCAGTTCAACCACCTACCTATACTTTTTTTTGCTCTTTTGAGTAAACTATGTAATAAGTCTGAATTTTTAGTTCTCCCTTTACAAAATGAGAATACTCACCTTGCTAGTTTGTGAAGTTAGGTCACTTCTAACAACGTTGGGACTCTCATATTCTCCTCTCATTCCTTCCATCCTCTACCCCTTCCAAAGGGAGAGAGGACTTCACTGGAGACTGCAGGAAAGGCCTCTAATGGAAAATGCAGAATGATAACTTCAAAAGAGGATCTCAGAGAGATCTGAGTTCTTGGTTCTCAGAGAGAACTGAGAAGGAGGTAACCTGATAAAGGTGAAGGCAGACTTAAACGCTTGTGAACACCAAAACTGTCAAATAGTGGGAGCAATGTCATAAAACAAGAGAGCACCCATCATTCTCCGAAAGATTAATTGGGTCACTGCAAAGGCATTTTGGAAGAAGATAACTAACTCAACATTGGTTAGAGAACCTTGTGAAAGCTATAGGTGAGAGTGAGCACCAACTGTGTTCCTGGAAGAACAGATTTATATTTCATCTTATCTCTACTTTCTTTCCTTTCAGAAGTGAAAGAACAATTAGACCCTGTATGAGAATGAGGGCAGACCTCGCCGGGCTTGTCCTTGGAAGATTTCAGCCATATTTGAATGTCATCCTGAGTCCACATCATCAGATCCACAGAAGAGTCCTTCCTTAAGGGCTGATGCATTATTGGGGAAAATAGACATTCAGATGAAAATGGATTACAAGGGCAATACTGAGCGTGGAAAGAAGCCACTGGAAGGTAGTGGCTTTGGAGATGAACTGCAAATGAGAGGAAGGCTAGTCCTGCTCACATTCCTTTCAGATCCAGGGAGGGAGGCATAATGACTTTATATATATGTTGAAGTAGTCATTTATTTTTTTAAGACCCAGACATCAAAGCCATGAGTTTTATATGAAAGCCAGTACCCATTCTTGTGTACCCACCATGAAGAATCTAGATCTCCCATCAGTTCCTTCCCTCAAAATGATAATTATGATCCAATAATACCAATTGTCAATATTCTTGTGGTCAATGCGGTGCTTTTCTTATTTCAGACCTGTGCTGGTCACTATATTTGCCTTTTTTCAGTGTAAGTTATCAAGCTAATAACTACACTAAGAATACCCAAAATTTGCAATGACCAAAGCATAGCCCTGAGAATTTTGTGGAGGAAATAAAGCCTCTTTGCATAAAATAGGAGGTCTAACTTATCAATGCTAAGATTTTAGAAAAGAAAGGAAAACAAATATGATAAACCTATGGAACCTATGGTGAACTGACAGTTTTATTCTCCATAATGTTGGCCTAATTTGTTTTTTGCAATGATATGTACTTCCACTAAAGCTGAAATTTTTTATAAGAAATTCCATGAAGTCAAATGGATGGCATAGCCTCCAACTTTGAACTTAAACTTCTTCATTGTCTGTATATGTCAATTAATAGTTCTGGCTCTTACGCCATACTGCTGTCTTTCCCATCAGCCTGGGAAAGAGATAAAACAAAACAAAAATATCACAAAGGCAGTAACATTATTTTGGTCAATGATCGGGAGAGACTCCCTTTTCCTTGCCAGGCTCTAAATGAATTAAAACATTTTTTCTCATAAAGATAATGAAAGATTAAGAAATATAAAGTAGACATCCACTGGAAGACAATGTAAAATATATCTCTTTCTTCCCTAGTCATTAAATCACAGTCAGGTGTTGTCTACAGTCAGTACCTATGCAAAGCCTCTACTTTCTTTAAATGGTCTGAATAACTGAGCAGACTTAGCACCCAGGACTTTTTTAGGAGCAGAGAGAAGAGTGGCCTATCACCAGATCTAAGTGGGGGACTAGGTATCAGACACCATTTCAGAGAATCAAGATGACTTAACGTTTCCTTTCTTACTTCAGAGGCTTCTAAGCCTCTTAACAGACTATCACAACATAGCAATCATGCGGAAGTTTTTGTAACCTTTTGCAATTTTTTTCAAACTTCAATTTTTCTCAGTCTTCTTGTGCTAGGTTATCAGGAGGATGGAAGAGCCTCAGAGTTGCTCTACCTTCCTTTCTCACTGACTCTTTCCAGGGACTTACTTACAGAGGACACATTGTCAACCAGGTGAATACTCAAGGTTTGGCCTGGTGAGGGGAGGGTCTTTCCCGAGGAAATACATGTTATTTGAGGTTAACATCTTTCAATTTTATAACTCTGTTCTTTTTAAAGAATCTTGACAGTTGTATCAATGTTGATTAGGGCCATCCTATGTCTTGAGACTTTTCTCTTATCACTTACCATAGTAAACATTCTGCTTTCCCAAACTGGTTAATAAACTCTTTCTCCAACCACCAATACACCAACTGGAATTATCATCACTGAGCTTTATTTTTGTATTTAAACTATAGTGTAACTTTGAGATGCAACTTATATTCTAGATACAACACTGAAAAGGGTGGTCAATATTTAGTGAAAAGAGAGAGTGAAAAGTTTTGCCAATTGTTGAGGTCAAATGGAGATTGGTATTTCTTTTTTTAAAGGGAATCTTATTATGGTGTATTTTTGTACCTATGAAAGAATATTGCATCTATGGAAAATGTGGCCAACATGAACACAGGTATTTAAAAAGACTTTCATGTTCATGAGGTTAGCATAATAAATAAGCAAAGTTAAGAAATATTTCTGACACACTCTAGGAAATTCTGTGATAGCAGCATGCCTTCAAATTCTCAAACCGTAAGATCAGGTGTTTTATAGAAACGGTAGAGGGTCTTCTCTTTGGCTGCAGTTATTCTGTGAAATCTGTAGCACCTTATGCAGTACAAAAAAACCAAAACAATTCAGAAGAGAAAAACATGTGGGCTTGAGGTAGAACATTTTGCTATCTGTGACACATCATAAAAATGTAAATTAAATGGCAGATTATGGCTTAAAGATTGCAAGCTCTTACAAAGGAAATAGAAGTGTATAACACACGTATATTTGAGAATGCATGGGAAGCTATTAAAATTTTAATATTTCAGCCTATGTACTGTATATCAGATTCAATATATTTAGAGAAATTCTTCACAATTAACTACCAGGAAGATAAAGTTGTAGAACTTTTTATGATGATGCAACATGTCAGCTATACTCAACTGGACACTTTTTTAATATATGTTTTTTCTTTTTCCCCTTGGAGGTCTCCAGAGTTAGACTGCCTGAAGGTGTTACCAAGGAAAAAGAGATGACAGTGAGAAAGTGTTTCCATTGAATAGACTCTTATGGGATTGGTTATACTCCTAAGAGACTTGGCGTCCTTACTGACTCACCCAGAGCTGACTAGCAGCATAATAATGGCAACTGATAGTGATCTGACTAGTGTGGAAATAATAAATTACACTAGAGAAATTTTCATGATCACTTACACGTAGGTCATTTCAATGTTTGAGGTCAGGTCTCAAAAAGTTTAATAAATGGAAATTGAATAGTGACCTTACACTTACCCTAGCCCCTTCCCTGGGCATCTGGCCCTATAAGCTTTGGGGAGATGCTAGGGAAGGAGTAAGGAAAGTATGAGGATGAGAATGAATGAACAGTCTATTTATTCTTATTCAAAAACAGATATGCAGATTGTGGAAGAAACCTGAGCACTAGTTGAACAATCCATTTGAAATATTTATCTCTCGATACATTACACCAGTCTGGAAAGTATACCTTTGATTTCAATTAAGCTTAAATTTTCTTTCGGCTCAGGATATACCTTTCTCATCCAATGATCTGCCTTTGCCATTTTCCCTTTGATCCACACATATCCTCTTGGATCTTCACTTGATCTCACAGATTACAGAGGTTCTTAGAGAAGAAAGAACACAGGATGAAGTAAACCAATAGGGGACAGAGAGTTTTATCAGCTGTTATTTGTATTAATGAGATTCAAGCCAGTGAAGAATCTGGGATAAAGATGGTCATGATTTCCTCCCCCAGATATGCCCTTTTCCCAGAGTTCTTCCTCTCAGTGAATGGCACCACTATTCACCCACTAACTTGTCCAGAAAAATTAGAATCATCTTTGATTTCTCACATTTTCCTACATCCAACCCACCAGCATATCCTGTCAACTCTATTGACAAAATCCATTTGGAACCCGTCGATTTTTCACCTCTTCCTTTCCCCTATTTTTAGTTCAAGCCGCCATTCTCTCTCCCCTTGAATAGTGCTTCCTAATTGGCCTCCCTGCTTCTGCTCTTATTCCCCTACATTTTATTCTTCTCCCTTGGCTAGTCATCCAGTGGCTTCTCATTAAATTTACAGTGAAACGCTAGTACTTACCATAACCTACAAGCCTGCATTTGACCTTACCTTTTAGTCTCTATCTTATCTCATTTCCTGACCCCTCATCTTCACCCAGTACACTTCAGCCACAACCTTGCTTGCTCTTCCTCAAGTATTCCAAGAACCTCCCTGTTTTGGAGTCTTTCTGTTTTCTCTTCTCTCTACCTGGACTGTATTTCTACAGAAATTTGCGTGGCTCTTCCACAACTCTGACCTCATCAAGACCTCTGTTCAAAAGTCAACTTTTCAGGAAAAAAACCTTCCCTCCTCACCTTATCTGAAACGACATCCCTGTTCTTCTCTGTACCCTGTCCTGCTTCTTTCTGAATAGCATCTAAACTTTCTGACATATACATTATATATTGATTTGTTTATTATCTCTATTCACCACTGATGAATGTTTTATATGGCTAGGAAGTTCTATGTTACGTACTGCGCAATGTCCCTAAAACCAAAAACAGTAATTCACATAGTCTGTATTAAATAAATATTTATTGAAGGAATAGCTGAATGATTACTTTGGTGACATTTTAAAATTACGTATTGGTTCCTTTCTCACTTATATCTTAAGATCTAACAACTATAGGGTCAGATTTACATTTTATCCAAACTTATGACAAGGATAGTCAGACATCAGATGACTCTGCCCATTTACTTTTACTACCATGAACAGAAAAATGATAACTTAAAGAATTAAAAAGAATGTTTTATGTTATTATATATTTACATAGAATATAATAATAACTGTTACTAAAATCGTTATTAAAATTAACACTAATCACCCAACTTACTGAGAGTCTACGATAGAAATACTCTCATTTCTTTCTTTCTTTCTTTCTTTTACAGAGGATATGGAGCTGAGAAAATGACAGAGAGGTCACTACTGGAATTACTTAGTACATCCTGAATGAGGATGTAATTTTTATATCAGGCATCAATGATCTATGTGGCTCTGGGGATTGGACTGAATGTTCAGCTTCTATTTCTAGATCTCTGAAAGGTTTGTTGGGTGACCTTTGGGTAGTTAATGAGTTACTGGTGTTGACAAGGTTATGGTAAAGATTGATGATATGGTTTCTATGAATTGCTCAGAACATTTTGGAGAAAATTGTATGCCATTTCCTTTCTCATATTTTAATGGCTTTATAGTATTAAGTAACCTAGGGGAGAGACATCTACTTCTGTCAATGACAGAGAAGCTTCTATCAGAGTAATATTTTTGCTGTCAACAACTATAAAAGCTACATAAAATTAATTTTACAAAATAACTATTTGAAGACACAAGAGTGGGAACCAATACGTCCAGAATTTGAAAGACCAATATCCTTGGAAGAAGTGAAACGTATTGAGGTCAACCCAATATGGTCTACCACTTTTGCATTTGAGATATTTGCAATATTTGCTGATTTTTAACATTTGAATGATAATAGGGCTAGAAGCCAACTGGTGGATTAAAAGCTAAACTATGAATAGGGCTTTGGTATTTTCATGTCACTAGAGTGAAAAATAAGTAGAGTTCAGAGTTAACCAAAAATAGAGGGGCCTGGTTAATATTCTAAATTTTGAATTGTGACTACTAAAAGCTCACGCCATAGAAAGAGGGCAAACTGGGAGGGAAAAGCATACAAAAATGTGTCATGTTTAAACCTACCCTAAAACTATCTAAATTCCTTATTGATTTTGCATTGTCTGTTTTTACTGTGGGTGCCTTTGAACCAAATTAAATCCTCTATGAAGGAAGATAATATCGTACAGGGTCACTGCAAGTTTATAGACACAATTTTTTGAATTTCATAAAAATTACCGATATGCCAGTAGACCAGTTGACTGAAATAGAAGCCACAGATAATCCAGATATTGGAATTATAACAATGTAAAGACTTTATCAAATTTTGAGAGATTTAATACATTCTAGATACAAGTCTTTTATTAGTGACATAATGTGCAAATATTTTCTACTATTCAGTGGCTTGTCTTTTCATTTCCTTAACAGTTATCTTTCAAACAAGAAAATATTTTAAGTTTGATGGAGTTTAATTTCTCAATTTATTATTTTATGGGTTATGTTTTTGGTGTATTGTTTAAGAAATCTTTGCCTAACCCGGTATTGCAAAGATTTTCTCCAATGTTCACTTCCAAAACTTTTATAGTTTTAAGATTAATATTTAAGCCTTGATCCATTTTGGTTATTTTTATATTTTTTTCTTGATGTATAGTCAGTTTACAATATTATGTTAATTTCTGGTGTACAGCATAGTGATTCAGTTATATATATATATATTCCTGTTCATATTATTTTTCATTATAGGCTATTACAAGATATAGAATGTAGTTCCCTGTGCTCTACAGTAGGACCTTGTTTACCTATTTTATGCATAATCGTTAGTGTCTGCAAATACCAAACTCCCAGTTTATCCCTCCATCCCAGCCCCATTCTCCCCTGGTAGTCAACAGTTTGTTTTCTAAGTCTGTGAGTCTGTTTCTGTTTTGTAAATAAATTCATTTGTATATATAAACATATATATATATATATATATATACACATATACATATGTATACACATATACATATGTATGTCTATTCTGAACTCTCTATATTTTGTTTCACTGACCTATTTGCCAATCTTTACATTAAAAATACGTGTTAGTCATTATTATATCTTTGTAATAAATGCTGAAATCAGATAGTGTTAGTATCCCATTTATTTTTCAAAGTTACATTAGTTATTCTAGACCCATTTATATTTTTACCTGAGGTTTAGATTCAGCCAGCTAATTTCTATACATTTATAAATTTATACATTTATTTGGAGAATATTTGGAGGAGAATTTCCACCTTGACCATATTGAATCTTTTAAGTTTTGAACACAGCTATCTCTCCATTTATTTATATTTGTTTCTGTTTTGAGTTTTTATCATTAATATTTTATAATCTTCACTGTATAGGTCTTGCACAACTTTCTCAGTTTTTTCCTTATGTATTCCACATTTTATGATGCTATAATACATGTTTTTTAAAGGAAGCAATTTCATTTTAAATAAATGCTAAAAAATCAACTTTAGAAAATAACTTTATTAATATGAATAATTTATAAATAAAAATAGAAACTGAACATTTTGTGCTCTCATTCATTGACATGAACACACCTCCAAACAAGTTAATCAAGGGCAAATACATAAATATATACAAAAATATACACTCTCAAATAATAAGATATAGATTCACCTGTAACTTCCTAAGACCAAAATTTTCATGTAAATATACTGGAAAATGCAGCAAACTGTTGTACAGAAATACATATACACATATGTGTACACACCAAAACCCAAAGTGACATGTACACATATGTAGACATTGTTTTTTAAAATTTCAATACAGATTTTTTATTGATAGTGTACAGAAATGCAAATGAATGTATATTGATATTATAGTGAACAACCTTCTTAAATTATTAGTTCCAATAGTTTTCAAAAAAATAATTGAAATAATCTTGAAAAAAATAATTCTAGATAGATTTCTCTGCATTATTAATCTTCTTCGCCTCTGTGTTATTTTGATATTTTCATTTGAATTGCACAATTAACAAAAACAGAAAATAATTTGAAAGGCATAACATTTTCAGAAAATACTCAGGTAACTTACGCCAAAATAAGCATAAATTAATTTCAGGTTATCAGCCTCTTAAGATTTTCTGGGCTTTCCACGTTGGCTTAGAAAGAAAACTAGAGGTTGACAATCTTACAGCATCTTGTTTCTTTGAGGAATATCATTTTTAAAGGCTTAATTGATGACATACATTTGATCTACTCCTCTACATGTACAAACTCAAGATACCCAGGGACCAGCAGAAAACAGAAGTGAGGTCCATGGGCTGGGTAAAATGGCAGAAAATCACTAAATACAAAATAAATGGAAGCACCAGTGCAAGCCTGATGATGAATGACATCCGGCACAAGGAACTGATGGGATCCCTGGGAGAATGGATGTGACATGTCCCCTAAGGCATGGCCACTCCCACTCAGCACCATGCAGGCATATAGCACAGTGTGTCCAACTCTTCTGATTTGTGAAAAGAAATTGTTCCAAATTTCTCCACCAGAATTTGGTGTATACATATTTTGATGTTTAAATACTGATAAGTAATTCAAAAGTTTATAAAGTACTGTGCAGTGAAATGAAGCCAAACAAACCTGTGAGACCCTGCCTGTTTCCATCCTCTGCTCTAACAGAGAAACTTCCACCACCTAGTCCTAGCAGTAACTGTATTTCTGAACAATAGGTGGCTATTATTTATGTTACAGATACTGAATTGTACAATGATAAGGTTTTTCATTTTGCTCTGGTTGCTAGAATCCAGATCTGAATGTATGGTCTGCCTTTACGTGGTACGTTGGAACTAACATATATATTCTGTTAAACTTACCTCTAGTTTCATATTATACATGTAATAATGTGTGCTTATTTTGCCTTTACTGTAATTGTTCCACCCATTTGTCTTGACATGTTTGTCATATGCCACTGCCCATCTCAAAGCTGTTTTAAATATTTTTGGAACGAGAAGTGGTTCTCTATATATTAATCACATAAAACAAGACATGGTGACACAGACAAAGTCTTTATAAAGACACAAGAGGTGTCCTGGGATAATAATAGCTGAGAGTGATAGATCTAAGAAACATTGATCCAACAAGAAAAATCTGACATACGGCTAGAGAAAGGAAAGTCACACAATTCGTCTACATACATCCCAGGGAGGTGAGCGCTCTCGCCGGGGGGATCAGTGGAAAGACTTATTATGGGGATCTTAGGAACCATATTTGTATAAAGATGCCTGCAAAAGCTACTAGAGAGTGATAGTAAAATAGTCAAATAATAGATCACTGTTCTAATGCATTAACACAATTATAACCAAACATCCCCATAAGTATACATTATAGTCCCACAGTTTCCAGAGGGGAAGATTTCGCTGGACAGAGCATCTATCCTACTGTAATTAGATATAGATCTTTTGTTAGCATCTGTGCTGTAAAACTGAGATGCTCCATTTCTGTGTCTTTGAGAAGCTCACGCCTCTGGTCTTTCAAAGCTCAGAGCCTGATTCATAAATTTTCCAAGGTTATGTCTCTGATAGCGGGCCAGCCAGTTCTCCCTGTGAGATTAAAAATCTTTTATTTCAAATACTTCCTATAATCATACCTACACATACACAAGTTTATTCAAAAAATGACCATGTGACAAACATATGCTTTATGGCAGACAATCTACACACAAAATTTAATTTAATCCTTGCAGTGACAATTAAATGTGTTTGCTTGCTTGTTTGCTTGTTTATTTTGCTAATGAAAGACCTGACAGGAGGAGAAATTAAATTGACTGCCTAAGATCACACAATTTGCATGTAGTAGAGGCTGAATTTCCATTCATATCTGCCTCATTTTAAAACTTTTAACTTGCTTTTCAAGACTTGTCACGTTGTGGCTTCAATGATGGACAGAAGTGATGTGCACAATAGAACTCAATTACATTGAATAATCCTTTAATTAACCTGTTATACACATCGTGCAGAATAACTTCTATAGCTACTCAATTTTAAATCCAGGCCAGTGATTCTTGCTATAAAAAGTCTTCTACATAATTCTGTTAAAGACACATTTGAAGAATGCTTATAGGGTGTTCAGTAATGTGGGCAAAACCACATAGAAAATTTCAAAAGCAGCTAGGGATGCTAAACATTTAGGTTCCATAGTTTGCTCTCTGGAAGTTATTCTGCATATAGATATTCTAGGAAATGCTGACATAGAATGAATTTGATATTTTCAAGGACTATAGGGGTACTTTGAAGGACAGCTCTATGGGAACAATTTACTGGATTTTACAACAGAACCACATGAAGTCTATTTACAGAAATATCCTTTGTAAAGAGACTCCATTGGTTATAACTTGATTTCTGGCAGGGAGAAGCTGTCTTACATCCTGTTTTTCCCCTTGTCTCCATTAATAAGTGACAGAAAAAGAATCCTTAAAAGGATAAAAGGGGGGTGTTCTAGACAAACGTCACTAACAATTCTAGCATAATTGTCATAATAGAAAGGAAACCAAAGAAACAGTGGCATGTAAAATTAATTAACCTTCTACTGAATATCTGAATACTAAATTATCTGTGGCCAGTGACACAATCTGATTTGAACATTTTAACTTGAAATATACGTGTCTGATTTACAGGAGGAAGCAACAGGAGAATGTTTCTGCCTTTCGTCTTGTCATTTCTGAATAGAAACTCAACAGTTTTGACTCTGCAAATGAAGCAGCATTAGAAGTCCCTTGCTTGTGTCAGCTCTGAAAGAATCTGCCTTACTTCCTTCGTTGACATGGTTCTCCTGTTGGGCATGCTGACAGTTATATTTCAGCCTTTTTTCTCTCTGTAAATTTCTACTCATCACTCATTGTTTTCGCTCACTTAAACAACCATTGGGGGTAAAACTTTTGTTATTTGCTGCAAGTATTTTCCAATGTCCAGTATGCTTCGTGGAGCACACACATTTAGATAAAGACGTCAATTTGAATAGATTTTAAGAAATTTCATTGGCACCGATATTGACAAGCAGTTATTGCAAGTGTAAGATCCAACAATTTCTTGATCATTAGGAAGCATTTAAGATATCTCTGCACCGACAGTATTCTGTATCTGCTATCTAACTACAAAGATTCCAGAAAGATAAAAGAGTTGTATTGGATAAGCCAGTGAGAAATCTATAAACTTAAACACATGCCTTGGGCCTTCCTTTGTGGTTGCAAACAAAAGAAATTGAATAGCTTGGCCATAATGGATTTTTATGACTTTTTCCTATCTTAAAAACTGTTTAGAAAATGGCTAATATGTTGGCAGAATAGTGATCTCAATACATAATTTTTTAATTAAATGACACAAAGGATGAATCCTCTCTCTAAATATAATCCACTTTTAATTGCCATCTGCCTTGTGATATTAACTGTTCTTGATAAAAAATAAAATGTTCTTAATTGCAAATCCACATTAATATGAAGAAGGAATAACATATTATTAAATTATTCAAAGTATTGCTTAGTTCTCTGTTTTCTCTCTTTTAATCACTGCTGAAAATAAGTGATTACAGGAAGTGTTAACGCTTTTACTTTAGACATTCTCACTGTCCAGGATCCAGCCCAACTCATGTCACACCCCTGTGGTGTGACTCCTCTCTTAGCTGGAGAGTGTGTTCTTTCCAGGGAAGAAGAATGATGATTCCTGGTTGGAGATGGACGAGAGTCCTTTAAATCCAAAGATGCTGGAAGAGCACACATGAGGCTAAGCCTAACTTGAATACTTGAAAGTCCATGATCATCGCGTTGTTTACCTATTTGTCATCAAGCTGCATTGGGTGTCAAACCATAAACAGAAATCACGTTAGCTTTCCCACGTTTAAAATGAAAAATGCCTGTCACAGAATCATGGGGGTCACATAGCTAGCATAGCCACTCCCTGGTATGCAGACTTATTTTGTAAACTAAGTATTGACTTCAAGGAGAATATGCCTTAATAATAAAAAGATAAATAGTCCTGATGCACATACTTCAAAACAGTCATGATACTGCTATTTGAAGTAGAGGACCACAAAGCTCCAGGCAACCCCCTCTCCAAAATAAGAAAGGCTTTTCCAATAAGGCTAGATTGCTTACAATTCTATTCGTTAAACATCTCACTCTAAATTTGGGTGAGATTGGGGGTGAAATTATGAATATTTACTAGCCACAGTTCCAAGAATTCCTAAACCATTTCCACAATCAATCACATTTTGGTGTAGAGTACTTACGGTAGCTATATGTATAAAAGAAGTCATACCCCCCAAAAAATACAGTAGCAGTTATATTTTCTCGTTAGGTGGACAATCATCCCAAAGGCTCATGAAGAATTTTAGTGACTTGACCAGGGCCATGTGGAGGGCTCCTTCATCTAAGCCTGATTCAGCCCAAAATAGGCTTGGATCAAAGAAGATCAGAAAGATTATTCCATTTCACTGCTTGCTTCTAAACTCTACCACAGACTATGTCTTGTTAATGCAAAGGGAATAAAACCAGAGACAATGCAAGGGAGAAAAGCTGTGTCCTGAATGCCTAATCCAGCAGAGGTTACAGAGGGCTCAGTGGCCTTAGACTTGGCTGCTATGTGAGAAAACGAGAGTGTTGGAGAGACAATCTGACCATGGAGTTGTTCTGAAAGACAGCTTGGCCAGGTAGAAAATTATTAGTCATCAGCTTCTTTCTTTTAGCACTTTTAGGTTGATCATCACACTTTTTCTTGGCCCATGAGATTTCAGCTGAGAAATATGCTTGTAGCCTTTTAGGGGTTTTCTTGAGTTACAAACGTCTTATCTCTTGTGGCTTTTAATATTCTCTCTTTGTCTTAGATTTCTGAAAGTTTTATTGTAGCTGTGGTGATCTCTCCACCAGAGGAGGTAGAAAGCAGTAGCCTCTCCCACAAAGGCTGGAGTGCGAAAGTGGTGAGTGACTGCATGGCTACTCTAACTGTGCAGGTTGTGGCTGGAGAAACCTGTTTCTTTTCGGCAGAATTTGCACGTCTGAGGAAGAACCTCAATGACTGGTGGAAGGGTGGAGAAAGGAAGGAAGCAGATAAGGTAATATCAAAAGGCATTAAAGGAAAACATTTTCTGTTGTCTTTTTCAAGACTTCAGCAGAAAATCTGTCCACCAACTTCTGGGAATGTCCCACTTGAGGATCTTCTACTGAACCTGTAAGCACCTCCAAAGTCCCAAGTGCTAAAGCCATACCTCCCCTTCTCTGCTGCAGGCTCTTTGTGCAAGCTCCCAAGTGCATTTGCAAGAGTGAGACCTGGTAGACCCAGAGAGTGTTCAGATAATAAGTCAAAGTTGGTGGGCAAGGGAAAAACCACAAATTTTAGTTCCACTGCCACATTATCAATACAAAAGAAAGGCATCTAGTAGCCAGTCTATTAAACTGTAGGAACTAAATAAGACATAAAAGCCTAGTTAAGGAGGATTCAGCTATTTCAAATGTGAAAGCAGAAGAACATAACAACAAACACTATGAAAAACCAAGAAAGCATGGTATCACAGAAAGAAGATGATAATTTCATAGCAACCAAACTCAAAGGCATGGAGTATTGTCATCTAACTGATAAAGAATTCAAAATAGCTGTTAGGAAGAAATTCAGCAGGCTACAGGAAAACTCAGAAAGACAATTCAATGAAATCAGATATAAAGCTAATAAACAGCAGAGGTTCTTCACGAAAGAGATTGAAATAATAATACAAAATAACCAAATAGAAATTCTGGAGCTGAAGAATTCAATAAGTGAGGTGAATAATGCAAGAGAAAGCCTCATAACAAGGCATAGCAAATGGAAGAAAGAATAAATGACTTTAGGGGATAGGCACATAGAAATAATTCAGTTAAAAAGGAGAGGGAAGTACGATTTTTGAAAAGTAGAGAAGCCCCTTAAGAGTTATTAGATTCTATCAGAAAGGAAAACACTGGAATAATTGGTGTTCAAGAAGAAAAGAGGGAGAAGGGAGAAAAGAGTTTACTTAAAGAAATAATACTTGAGAACTTCCCAAACCTGCAGAAAGACTTGCACATAAAAGTTCATGAAGCTAATAGAACACCCAATTATGTCAATGTAAAAACACCTCCTCCAAGACATATTATAATGTAACTGTCAGAAATAAATGAAAAAAAAAAAAAGATTTTAAATCAGCCAGAGAAAAAAAAGAAAGTAACCTACAAAGGAATCTTCACTACACTACCAGCAGATTTCTCAGCAGAATCCCTACAGGTCAGGAGAGAGAGGAGTGACATATTTAAAGTATTGAAAGCTAAAAAACATCAGCTGAGAATACTGTACCTGGCAAAATTATTCTTCAGATATGCAGGATACATAAAGGCTTTCTGAGACAAACAAACGCTGAGGAAGTTCACCACCACTAGACCTGCCTTGCAAGAAATGTTGAAAAGAGTTCTTCAAGCTGAAATGGAAAGATGCTAATCAGTGACAGAAAAATATATGAAAATACACAACACACTGGTAAAGGTGAAAAATAAAATTAGAAAACTGTAACTTTATATTAGGGTGGTGTGTTAACAATATAACTATACTATAAAGGTTAGAAGAAAAGCATTAAAGTTAACTATAGCTTCTATAACTTGTTAACAAATACACAACGTAAAAGACGTAAATTGTGACATCAGAATCATAAAAGGGGAAAAGTAAAAGGATGGAGCCTTTTTATGTGAATGAAGATAATTTTATATAAGCATAAAAAAGAACTATTTTATCTATGAGATGTTTCATGTAAGCTTCATGGTAACTACAAAGCAAAACTCTAGAGAAGATTCATGAAACAAAAACAAAGTAGGGGGAGGGGAAATAGAGCACACCCCACCACGGAAAATCACTGACATACAAAGGTAGGCAGAAATAGAGGCAAAAAGGAACAGTGGAAAAACAAAACAACCAGAAAGCATACAAGATGATGGCCCTGTTATGGCGATACGTGTCAGTAATCACTCTGAATGTAAATGGTTGAACTCGCCAAATAAAAGGCACAAAATGGCCAGTTGGAACAAGAGGAAAAGACCCAATTACATGCTGCATACAAGAGATTAACTTCAGCTCTAAGGAAACACACAGACTACAAGTGGAGTAGAAGAAACTATTCCACACAAGTGGGAAACAAAAGAAAGAAAGCAGGATTAGACATATCAGGCATAATAGACTTATGGTCAAAATGGTAAGAAAAGGAAAAGAAGGTCATCATATAATGGTAAAGGTGTTAATATATCAAGATGATATTAAAATTGTAAATATACACCCAACCCTCTGAACACCTAAATATATTAAGCACCTTAAGAGATCTAAAGGGAGAAATAGACAATAATACAATTACAATAAAAAAATTAAATGCCCCATTGTCAGTAATAGATAGATCATCCAGACAGATATCAGCAAGGAAATGTTGGAACTGAACCATACTTTAGGACAAATGGACTTAACAGACATATATAGAACATTCCAGCCAACAACAGCGGAATACACATTCTTCTCAAGTTCACACAGAACATTCTCCAGGACAGATCAAATTATAAGACGCAAAACAAGTCTTAGCAAATTTAAGATGATTGAAATCACACCACCTATTTATTTCTCACCACCATGATATGTAACTAAAAATTGACAATAGGAAGCTGGAAAATATATAAATAAGTGGACACTAAACAGTGCATTTCTGAACAATGAATGGGACGAGGAAGAAATCAAAAAGGAAGTCAAAAACTATCTTAAAACAAATGAAAATGGAAACACAGCATCCAAATGCCATGGGATGCTGCAAAGGAAGTGCTGAGAGGAAAGTTTATAGCATATAAACACATATATTAAAAAATTAGAAAGATCTCAAATAAGCCATGTAACCATATACTTCAAAGAACTTGGAAAACAACAACAAATTAAGCCCAAAGTTACCAGAAGGGAGGAAATAATAAGGCTCATAGAGAAAATAAATGAAATAAGGACCAGAAAAACAATAGAAATGATCAATAAAACTAAGAATTGTTTTTCCAAAAAGATAAACAAAATTTACAAACCTTTAGCTTAGCTAGATTAAGAAAAAAAAGAGAAACTCAAATATATAAAATTAGAAATGAGAAATTACAACTGATATAAGAATGCACAGGATCATAAGAGACTAATATGCCCAATTATATGTCAATAAATTAGATAACCTAGGAGAAATGGATAAATGCCTAAAATATACAACTTATTAAGACTGAATCAGGAAGAAATAGAAAATCTGGACAAATCAATAATAAGTGAAGGTCTTGAATCAATAATCAAAATCTCCTAACACAGAAAACCTCAGGACCAGAAGGCTTCACTGGCAAATTTTTTCAAACATTTAAAAAGAATTAATGCCAACTCTTCTCACACTCTTTCAAAACCTGAAGAGGAAGGAAAAACCTTTAAACTCATTTTACAAAGCGAGCGTTAACCTGACATTAAAATCAGACAAAGATATTACAAGTAAAGAAAATTATAGGCTAATATTCCCAATGAATGTAGATGCAGAAAGTCTCAACAAAATACTAACAAACCAAATTAAAGGGCACGTTAAAAAGCTCATACACCATTGATCAAGTTGGATTTATCCCTGGGATTCAAGGATGGTTCAACACATGCAAATAAAAAAAATTAATACATCACATTAATAGAATAGATAAAAATCATCTCATAGATGCAGAAAAAGCATTTGACAAAGTACAACATTCTTTCATAAAGAAAAAAAAAAACTCTTGACAAATTAGGTCTAGAAAGAAAATACTTTAACATAATAAAGGCCACATATGACAAACCCACAGATAACATTGTACTCAATGAAAAATCGACAGCTTTTCCTCTAAGATCAGAAGCAAGACAAAAATGCCCACTCTCAACACCCTCATTCAATACAATACTGGAAGTTCTAGCTAGAGCAATTACAACTTTCCCAAATTATATTATCTGTATTATTTATATGTTACTTCATGATATTTGTCTTACTGTGCTATTTAGATGGGGAGATCGTGTCTTTTGTTGACAATCAGGCAAGTGGACTATAAATGTGAAAGAGGCAGGAATTGCAACCTTCATTTTTAAAGGTTTCATAACTTCTTGGGGATAGAGAAAGGTGAAACAATTCTGGAAAGGAAGAGGCTAAGAGGAGAGGAGGGAAGGAAAGGTACAGAATCAAATATGTAAAAAAAGATTCATAAATAATAGATACACAATTTTAAATGATTATATTTTAAAAGTAAGTGGCAGTTGGAAAGGTAGAAATTTTTAAAAATTGAGTATTGGCATTACTCAATACAGGAAATAAATTAAAGTCTCACAGTTGACCTTTGAACAGTACAAGCTTGAACTGTGTGGGTCCACTTATACATGAATTTTTTTCACTACTTACTACAGTTCTACACAATGTGTGGTTGGTTGAATCTGTGGATGAAGAACCCCAGATATGGAAGGCCAGCTATGGATTTTCCACAGCACAGAGCATCAGTGCCCTTATCCCACACCTTCATATGCTCAAAGTGAGAAAAAAAATGGTGCACAAGAGGATGGCCATGTTCCAAGTCCCAGGCAAATCCCTGGGATGTGCCCAATCAAGTGAGGGCCCTTGGCTTCGCTCAGGAAAAAATTCAAGAGGAAGCCATAGTGGAGTGAAGGTAGATTTATTCAGAGAGATGCACACTCCATAGAGTGTGGGCTGTCTCAAAAGGCAAGAAAAAGGCCACGAGGTCACAAGGTGCAGGGTTGCTAGTTGTTATGAGCTCGGTTATTTCATATGCTAACAAGTGGGAGGATTATTCCAACCACTCTGGGGAAGGGGCTGGGATTCCCAAGAACTGGCCATCACACACTTTTTGCCCTTTTATAGTTAGCCTTGAAATTGTCATGGAGCCTGTGGGAGTGCCATTTAGCATGCTGTTGTATTACAATGAGCGTATGATGAAGCTCAGGGTCTACTGGGAGTTGAGCCTTCTGCCATCTTGGGGCTAATTGCTGCATCATTATTTTAATGGTTGTGCCCTGCCCCCCTTCCCTCCTGTCTCAAAGGGTCAACTCTATATGGGAAAACAGCATAACAATAGTGGTATTTAGACAGGCTATCTACAGGTTTTCAGTACTGGTGACCAAAAGAGTTGGAGAAAGGTAACATAGTAATTGCAATATTCCAGGCAGAAGTCAATGAAAAAAAAGATTAGGGTGGTAATAAAAAAAAGAATTTTTCATCAGTGAGGACTTCTAGTGCTTGATAACGACTAGAAGGAATGTGGGTTATGGTTTTTGGTTTGTACTCTTGGTACTTGTTAATTTTTTTTTTTTTTTTTTTGCATCTCTTACAATAAACATGTCACTTTCTCCATAAGAGTTATGGAAAAAAATGTGAAGACTTACGTTTAAATACTCAATGTTAACCTGCAATAGTTTAGGCAATAGTATGATAATGGACTGGCTTGCAGTGAGACAGAACCTGATCATGGGTGCTGTCTTTTTGCCTGGGTTAGTTCACATCTCTGAGCTTCCATTTTGAGTGTTCCCACACCCCCTTCTCCTCCAAGGGCCTGCCTCTATGCTTTGCGAGTGTTAACAGCCTTGGTCTCAGCATTTCAGAGAAATGAATTATAAATTCTCAATGACTTCATGCCTTCCAGTGTAGCAGCACTTCCCCAGGGTGTAAGTGCTGAGATTTTTAACAGTTTTGCATGTCAAAGACTGTCAACCATATACATTTGAAGTGTTTTGAAAGCCTGTGGCTTCCTGTCTCTTGGCCCTGCAGCAGGAAGTTTGAGCTGAGCAGAAATTAAACAGAGGCGGGGTTTTCTGTTAGCTTAATCTAGGGGAAGAATTTGGCTGGAAAGACTTGGGCTTTGGCAATGAAGTCACTGGAAGTGGCATCTCAATGCTGGCAAGGGCAGAAAAGAAGACAACGTTAATAGCACAAACCCGTAATCGGTGTTCTAAGAGCACCTAATGGATCCTGAAGCCATCATTTCCTGAGTTGAAATGCTGAAATGTGAGAGTTGGTTTTAACACCATGACTGAGGCAGCATTCAGCACCAACCCTATGTCACATCAGCAGGGGAGGGAGAAGGTATTAAGCAACACAATCTACTTGTGGATTGTTGGTTATTATCTGCATTCAAAAACCTAGTCACAGTGAATAGGCAAGTGCTTTCAAAGGCAAGTTTGTGAATGTAAGAGGTGCATCTTTGCTATCTATTTTTGCTGTTTCCACTAAGATGAGTGATTCTCAGGCACAACCTGGTGAATAACCAAGTTCACACCTATTATGTAAAGAAACTACACTTGGTTTCCTTTGGTTCAGAAAGCCCTTCTTCCCAATGTGAAAAATATTAGTGAAAGCACCATAATGTGAAACGAGGCTAGCAGCGCACCAACATCACCAAAATGGGCTACCAATGCCCATTTTGGCCTTTTCAGTCAAATCTGTGCAGATTTTAATTGTTAGTAAAGGCATACCTGTTAAAACTAGCTTTGCATCATATTAATTCTTTACATTTCACTATTAGAGTCATGCTTACCTTCCTTGATTTTAATCCTTTAGGTGGTGGACACATATTTAAGAAAGAGAATTAGACTTGTGGGCTCTAAGTCTGAAGGTATAGCACATGATTTTTTTTTTTTTTTAACTTCAGAAGTTTATACCTCGTGAATTTGGACATGAAGTTCTCACTGGTTGAATTTCCATTTTCTTACATAAAAATGGGGATACAAAACATATTTTAGGGCAAATTTTGAATAACAGAAGATATCTACCACTATGCTTGATAAATATGGGGCATGTATGATTGACTCATTTCAATCTCAACAAGCATTTTGCCTAAAATGGCCATTAGCCTGGTTCTGATTTGAAAATGATATAAAGGTAGAGACTTTAACCAAATAAAAAATGTTCCTTTCTATATCTCAGGGGAAGGATACAGATGGGGTTAGAGAAAGAAGTGCAAACAAACTTGATTTCACCAGCACCTACAGCCTATTGCTTTCTGCCTTCTTACTTGTCTTCTAGACCCTTTCCCAGACAGACTTACACAACCGTGATTAAGTACCTGCCTCTGCTGGACCACATGGGTAAGACAGTTTGCTTGTAGGATATACCTGGATTCAAGGAAGAACTTACTGTTTCATATACCTAGATGTCATAGAATTCTTACCTTTTGGTAGAATATAATTCTTGACTTTCAGGTCTACGTGTGAGAATAGCCACTTTTGCCTCTTTCAATGTGTAGTTATTTCAATTACACACAAACACTGATGTTGCAGGAAAATGGGGCATGAGAGGATGGTCGTGTCCCAGGTCCTGGGTGAGACTCTGGGACACACCACACCAACTGAGGGTCCTTGGCTTTGTGCAGGAAAAAAATCAAGAGCAAGTTGAAGAACAGTGAAAGTAGATTTGTTCAGGAAGATACACTTCACAGACAGAGCAGTTAGGAGAGACATGTTACATAGGCAGAATGCAGTCCATCTCAAAAGGCAAAAGGCCTTGGGGTGCCAGGGTGTTTAGTTTTCATGGGCTTGGTAATTTCATATGCTAACAAGTAGGAGGATTATTCCAACTATTTTGGAGAAAAAGCAGAGATTTCCAGGAATTAAGCCACCATCCATTTTTTGGCCTTTTATGGTCAGCCCTGGAGCTGTCATGGCACCTGTGGGTCTGTCATTTAGCATGCTAATGTATTATAATGAGCATATAATGAGGCTCAATGTCCACTGGAAGTCGAATCTTGCACCATCTTGGGCCTGGTTGGTTCTAACCAGTTTATTTCCTATCGTCAATTGCTGTGTCATTCTTTCAATGGCTGTGCCCTGCCCTCTTCCCTCCTGTTCCACTGAAAGCCTAAAATGGGGCACATTCCTTTAGGGACTGTGCTTAAGTAAATTTCTTAACTGCTCATGGATGGCTTGTCTGAATTATCTCAGAAGACCTTTATGAGAATTCCACAGGATAAAGTATGAGAGTGATTTAAAACGTACAAAGTGATAGAAAGGTAGAGAGCATTACTAAAGGATCTTTCTTTATTAGATTTGCAGGTCACATTTGCTTTTTTTTTTTTTAACACAGTAATTAACTGTCCAGGAGTGTTATCCTTGTCCTTATAGAATTTATCTTTCCACACTTGCTTATGTGAAATAGTTACCAGAAAGCCTCTGTATTTGTGAAGAAGGCCCTGAGGACTCTAGTGCATGTGGGCATTTGCTTTGCATTTCCATATGCAAACTAGAAGTGGGAAATAATCATAAATGATTTCATATAAATTGTCTTGGAAACTGATAGATTCACTATTTATCATCCTGTTTCTACTTGTTGTGGATACTTAATACAAAGGAGAGAAAATTCCCCTTTCAGATTAATGAAGGTGGCAACTGAGATTCTAATTTCCCGAGTGAAACACTTTTTACACAGTGGTAGCTTTGGGAGACAGGTCTGAACCTCATTAAACTCGCCATGTGTTATACACGGACAACCTAATTCAATTCTCGTAAAAACAGGCAAATAGGCCGTCAATGTAAATCAAATCCAAAGGTAAATGAGTGTCACTGTGGCATCATATTACATGAACATTTATCTCATAAATGGAAAAGTGAATTAAACTGTTAATTTCAATAGCCAATTTTAGAAAAACAAGTCCCAAGCTGTAGGAATCAAAAAGAGAAGATTGTTTTTCTTTATGTAAATTACAATATCTTCAAACTTGCCTGCTTTTGAAGTTCACATTTTGATTGCAGTCTTCCATTTTAAAAGCAGATTTCCCTTAGTTTCCATTTGTCTTCACTTAAAGTTTCCAATTTAGCTTTGGACACCCGTGGTAACCCTCTTGGAACCATTCTCCTCACCATCATCAGTGATTTGCAACATATGCAACATTTGAAACGTCAGTCCCTTTCCCAGTATCTTTCACAGCTCCTCAAAGCCTGCACAACAAAAGCTGAAAAACAGTGCACACAAGAATTATCATGACTGAGCACCACCTCAATGCACCCTTGACCCCTTCTCATGTCTCTGTCTACTCTGTCCCTCCTCATTGAACATTCTGAATTTCATCACATTGAGTGAATTAAAATTCTTTGATCTATGCCAGAATGTCTTTTTTTTTCCACTGGTAATCTTTGTCTGGGATTGGGTTCCCAGTTCCCTTTTCAAACTAGAGTACAGTGTTTCACCTTTCCAGACTTCCAACAGGATATGCTGCCTTGTTCATGAAGGTTTCCCCCATGAAGTTATTGACCTGCACTGTGGTCCCTCTGCTCCCAATACACCGTTCTATCATAGCATTATTAGACAGCTTCAAGACCATCTTCCTCATCACTCTTCTATCTTCCAGGTGACAGGATAGTGTATCTCGTTTATGTTTGTTTTTCTAATATCAAGCACTGTGCCTGGAACAGAGTATATACTTAGTTATTCAGTAATACTTTATTAAATTATTAAAAGCTGATACATATGAGGAAGGTAATAGTAGATCTTTACTTTCAGTCTATACGCTCTCAATCTCCAAAGTAATCTTTTATCACAACCCCGATCCTTGTAGGAAAGCAACAAGCTCATCCTAGAGACTTTGCATATGTATCCATGTAGGCAAAGGCTGGAACCAAAGCTTATCTGAGTGGGGGTTGAAACTTTTTGTGATCCTCCATGGTCAGAAGACTGTGGGTGGGACGTAGAAGTTGCTAAGAGCCGTCCCCTCCTTGCCCTTGACACTTCCCTCAGAGGCTGTCATGGGATGGCTTCTCATCATCTCTGGGATTGTTTCTACATCACTCTCTCTAGGATACACCAACAGAATTAAAAAAAACTTGCACTACAGTCTACACTTGGCTCCTCAGTTAATGAACGTACCCCCCAATTCACACGGCTGTAAACTTTTGTTCCACGTGGTCCTTTTCTGGGTGTGTGGCAAGGACCTCGAGGAGCACATCTGGCTTGTGCTCCTTTTTACTGCCTTTGCAAGTAATACAGTGCCCATATCCGAAAGGGGCTCTGTTCTGGTTGGATTGGTCAAGCTTTGCCTTTATCTTGTCTCGTGAACTTGGACAATTTTTTTTCATTTCCTTTTTTCTTAGTATTATTCTTTTTTTTATATATATATTTTCCTCTTTCTTTTCTTTATGTTTCTCCTTTCTGTCACTCTTTTTCTCCTTCCTTTCTTCTCTTTCTCTCTGTCTCTCTTCATGCCAGTGCTATCTGGTTAAGATTACATAGACTGAGTGTTCAGAAACTTTATTACCTCAAATTTTTAAAGGTCAACAAATGCTCGATGGAATATTACTCAGCTGTGGAAAAGGAATGAAATTCTGCCATTTGCAATAAACGTTGATGGACCTAGAATATATTTTGCTTAGTGGAAGAAGACAGAGAAAGACAAATACTTTATGTTACGTTATCACTTATAAGTGAAATCTGAAAAATAAAATGAATATAACAAAACAGAAACAGACAGATACAGAGAAAAAAACTAGTGGTTGCCACTGGGGAGAGAGAAGAGGCAAGGGGCAAGATAGAGGGCAGGGGATTAAGAGATACAAACTACTCTGTACAAAGTAAACTAGCAAAAAGGATACATTGTACAGCAGAGAGAAATATGACCGTTATCTTGTAATAAATTTAAATGGAATATAATTGTTAAAAATAGTGAATCAGTATGCTGTACTCCTGAAACTAGTATTGTAAATCAACTATACTTCAGTAGAGAAATAAATAAAAGTCATCAAATAAGGCCTTTACCCTCATGTGTACAAAGCGATGGTAGAAAAATGAGTCCCAAGTTGTAGGAGTCAGAAAGAGAAGTGTTTTTCTTCATGTGAAGTACATGACAAGGAAAAGATACTAGAGGATAATAATTTGCTGTTCCTAGAAAAACTTCAGATATTTTATTTGACACTTAAACATAACTCTTGTATCCCTTACCTTGACAAAGGAAATTTACATTTAAGAAATGGACAATAAATATTATTTAAATGTTGTGGCAGCCTGGAGATTTCCTCTCTATAGGTAATTCACTGGAACACTTACAACTGCCCAAAAAAAGCAGTCTAGGGGACATTCATCACACAAAAAACAAAGAGGACAGAAGGTACCCAATATTTTAAAATATTTTTCTTAGTTTTCTTTTGCATTAAAGACCAGAACTAGAGCAGAAATAACTGTCACTTGGAAGTGAATTCCTTTTGCAGGCATCAAAAATATTTCTTAATTAGTCAGTTACCATTTTTCCTCTTCTAAAATGAGGCTAACAATGCCAAATTGCCTGTTTTATGAAGGGGAGCAATTAGTTCGCAATTATAATCAGAAAAGAAGCCATCTAAGTTTTAAGTAATGGTATTATTATCAGTATTTCTACAATCAATAATAGAAAGAAAAATCAAGTTGCACTGAGAATTCACAATAAAGCTATCTCCGTCTTGCTCTGTGGGATGACTGTCTTATTTCATGTAAGTGCCCCCCAAACTAGGAGAACTCCTTGAAGCAGATGACCACTGGCAATCTGGAAGAGATCTATGCAACATCAATCCAGGCTTTACAAAAAGTAAGATGACCTGAACATGTATTTAACAGCTGTCCAAAAAGGCCTAAAAAAAGGTTTTTTATTTTAGATAATGAATTCAGGCTGGGAATTTTGATGTGGTAAAGTCATGCTGGCCTTCCTTTGCCTCAGAAATGTGCTCCTAATATTCTTGTTGTTTTGTTCTATTGTCTTTAAAAATTAGAAATTGCAAAGATGGGAAAGTGAAAGAAGTCTTCCGTAAAGCAAAGAACACTTTTATAAATATTCATCTTCAGAGAGTTTGCATTAAGGCAGCTACATCTCCAGGAGGTAGTCCCTTATTATTCAAATTCCTCATCACTGAGGAGTTTCAATAGGTGGTTCTCATTTTGTCAACTCATGGATCGTAGAAATCTGTCTGCCATGCCTCCTATCACCTTATAAACTCCTGTAGATCATCTGCCAATTTTATGTTAGTGCTGTTCCAACTAGATCATTAATTGAGGGCATTAATTCTGCCCTCCAGACTTCTTGCTTTATACATAGGTCACGTAAGGGCTACTCAAGAAATGCCACTGGGTTTGAGTCCTTTTGATTGTCATGTGAATGTAGTTAATCTGTTCATGCTCAAGTAGGGAGAAAGATATGATGCCACGCACAGTGAGTTTTGACCAAGTGAATTATGAGATGCTTATGGCACAGCATACATGGTGGTTATTTCACGATTTATGACAACATCATGGGGGGCAAAATGGGGATTTGGATAAGCAAGTTAACCAGTGCCACTCAAATCTTCCAATCCAGACAGCCACCTATTCCATCGCTGCAAAGGCCAGTTGTTAAGCTGTTTTTAATCATCATACGTAATCATTCATATCTTAATCTCACTTTGTCCCACAATAAACCATCCCTAAAGCCAGCAAGTCCAAGTAGCAGCGTGTTTTCCAAACAGTGACATGTCTTGTGATAAGAAGTTAATTCTGCCTGCACCGACAACTGCACCTCAACTGTCAGAGGGCAGTGGGGCTTCTTAGGAAATGTCTAGAGTTGCTCCAGAAACACTTCATCTTGAATCTGCCAGCCTTCAGCATTCAAATCATTGACAAAAATGACATCCACAGCCTGGACAAGATTTCTTTCCCTAAATAATGCTCCTAGCATCACACCCTTACTCCCACGTGCCAGGGAAATTTGTTTGATGGGCTCCTTTATTTTTTCCTACTCTTTGGATATGTGCTCTTGATGGTTAATTCAGAATAAAACTGAACATGAATACTTTTTTTTTTAAGTCTCTTGGAAGCCACTCTTCCACTAGAGTAGAAATTGGGTTATTATAGAAGATGTTTCGTAAACTGGTCAAGTAATTTTATAAAATGTCTGTGAAGGCAGTTTGATAGAAATCCTTTAACTCACACTGGAGTTAGTAGCAGAGATAATGACTCTAAGATTAATTTCAAATGCTGGTTTCAGCTTGCGATACTAGGCCCGGCTTGTTGGAGAGAGCTGGCCTCTTCTCATTAGCTGCTGGCTTGGTGTCCCGGAGCTCAGTGCCTGCGGTGGCCAGGTCTGCAATCTGTCTGGTGGAGCGACATATGCTGGGCCTCAGGTAAATCACATTAGGCAATTTACAGAAACAGCTGAGAGCAAGAGAAATGATTACTGTCTTTTAGGATTTGTCAAAGTAAGGGATACAAATTTCAATGCTTTGTAATAGTTTTAGAACAAAAATACCAGTACAACTATTTCCTTCCATTTGCTCATGGAGGCTGAAACGTCAGTTTTTAGCTCCTGATTTACATCTTTCATGAAGTCTTTGGAACCGATTTGGGCCACCCTTCTCCAATTCTCCTTATCAATTTTTCCATCATTCTGGGCAAAGGCTATTGGATATTTTTGTTTAATTGCTTAATATATTATATTTTTATCTTCACAAAGAGATGATAACTTTCTTCTGGACTTTAATTCATTATAAAGCCCTATATTCACTGAGAATAGACCTGTATTTTGTATATATTTATGTCTCCTAAGGGTAGCACTATCCCTGGTCCTCTCTTAATATCACCTGTACATCCAGATACTACCTCATTTTTCAGTGTACACTATTTCCAATTCCTCTTCTCCTGTTCTCCATTGGGCCACCTCCCATCAGGATTTGACCACCACCATTCCACAAACTTCTCTTAGAAGGTTACTAATAACCTCCACATTGCTAAATCCAAAATTCAGTACTAAATCCTCCTCTGACTTCAACTATCAGCTGCATATGTTATAGGTGTTCACTCTCTCTTGCTGGAATCCACAGCTTTCTATCAACTTCAAGGATACCATATGGCATCTCTCTAGCATTTCCTTCTTGGTTTCCTTTGCATACTCCTTTGCTCATTTCCCTTAACCATTAAATACTGGAGTACCCTAGGGCCTAAGCTCTTTTCATTTCACATCCTACCTTGAGGCTCTCCCTTAGTCTTAGGTCTGCATGTTTCCCATGAACTCCAAAGTCTTTGTTTCTCCTACTGAGTAATTTACATCTCTGTTGAATATCAAATAGACATTAAAAGTTAACATTGTAGAATCTGAGTTCTTGATTACCTACTCCCCACACCTGTTGTTCCTAGAGTCTTCTCAGTAAACGGCATGTTTGAGCTTCCACTTGTGTGGGTCAAAAATTTCAGGGTAATTCTTGACTCCTCTGTGTACCTCACACCAATCCATTAACATCCAATCCATTTGCAAATATTTAGTTTCTGCCTTTAATATATATCCAGAATCAAATCACCTATTATCATCTTCATTTGCGATCATTTTGTTGTGAACCCACCAGCAACCTCTTACGTGGCTGATTGTGAGTAATCTTCTACACAGTATTCTTGTTCCTGTCTTTGCACCCCTCCCCCCCGTTCAATCTATTCTCCAGACGCATAGCTGCCGCTGTCATATTTGTATAACTTAAGTCAGCTCCTGATACACATTGTTTAAAACCTTCCAATACATTGCAATCTTAGGGTTAAAGCCAAAGGCAATTCTTGAGAATCCATCCCTTTCCCCAATTTCTGTTCTGAACTCATTCCTGCAGCTCTAGTTTTAACTCATTCTGCTCCAGTCAGAATGCTGTCTTGCTGTTCTCAAAATGGATGTTATCTCCCTTTCAAGACCTTCTGTTCACTTCTTCCTCTTCCTAAAATACATTTCTCCAGATAAATGAAATGGTTTTCTCTTGTCCCCATTCTTTATCCAAAGGCCACCCTCTCAGTGAGACCTTACTTGGCCACCCTATCTAACATTGTAATACCCTCCCCATTTCAGATTCCCTATCCCCCCTTCCCTAATTTATCTTTGTTCCATAGAGAACTCTCCATCATACATGTCATATACTGTATTTATTTGCTTTGTTTATAGTTTGCCCTTTTCCTTATTCGGATGTTACTCTATCAGGGTACAATTTTTGGTTTTTTTAGATTGCTATATACCCAACATCTAAAATGATGCCTGGAAGATAGTTGCTGCTCAATAAAATATTATTAAGTGATTAACAAATAAATACAAGGAAAGGAGGGTAGATTTCACTGGTAGAGTGTGTACTTACCATGCATGAGGTCCTGGATTCAATCCCCAGTACCTCCGTTAAAAATAAATAAATAAATAAATAAATAAATAAATAAATAAATAAACCTAATTACCTCCCTTTTCCAAAAAAAAAAAAAAAAAAAAAAAAAAAAAAGAAAGAAAGAAAGAAAGAAAGAAATGAATACAGTAGTTGCTTAGTAAACATTTGTTTGGTTAAATTTAATAGTGCTGCCCAGTAAGTAATTACCTAGCAGATTAATAAATGGTCAGTTCCTCCTAAAAGTTATTTTAATATATAAAAGGCAGCATAGTGTAAGCTTTGGAGTTTGAAGACCTAGGCTCTAAGTTCTAAAGCCTCCATTCATTAGCCTTAGCTTTGAGCAATTTATCTTCCCTAAGCCTCATAGCATCTATAAAATATGTTTGATAATATTTAAACTATATTATCTTTATTATAAAAGATGAAAAAATATATATAATGTAACTGTTCCAGTACCCAGCACATAGTAGGCTACTCAAAGCAGGTAACTTTCTTGGGTATAAGTAAAGCCAACTCAATAAAAGAGTAGGAAGCCATACTTGTAGAAATATTAAATCAAGAGTTTTTGGAAAATAAATGCAAAATCAATTGATAAAGATTTTTCTAAATCTTTTCACCAAAATGCAGCTCTTCTGAATATGTCTTTCATTTTGATTTATGGGTGTCTGTGTTTTTTCCACAGAGAATCCTCCTGTGTTTGTTCCATCAAGAGTATCAGAGGAACAGCTGTTCCTAAAGCATGCTCCAAAATTTCTCTAGAATTTTCTTCTGGGTTTTTAATATATAATCTGCCAATTTCATTTCACATTTCTTGTGCAGAAAATGACTACTCCATCATAACACCTGGCTAAAAGTGATTGTAAACTACATCCTAATTTCAGAGATGCAAAGATGTGAAAAATAAAGTAAGATCAGTAAAACCACCAAAAATGTAATTTAGAACTGATGAACTATATTATTAAAGGAATTCTTTTGACAATGATAGAGTAAAAAGTGTGAGGAATAGTTTAACTTATTTATAGTCAAAATAAACCATAATTAATATTGAATTTATGTTTTTTTAAATATTTGTTTTTAAAATAATAGAGAACTAACACTCCTTTTTAAACTTATTGTCCATATATATATATGTATATACATGTAAATATATATATATACATATATATTTTTACATGTTCTCTTCGGCCTTTCGTGACTCTAACCCAAATGTGTCTTAAAAACATTTTTAAGGCATTTAGTTTATTTTTTGCACACTCAGTTACAAGTCTGATAGAAAGAGGAAGTGCCTGAATGATCTCCACATCTTGGAGATTATTAACAGCCCTGACTAGATTTAGTCAACCAATAAGCTTTCTTCGTAATTATTAACATTTCAAGGGAAGCCCAAGAAGTCTGATTCTTGGTGACAAAGATTGATTCTCTTTTCGATCAAATGCTACTCAGGCTCCCCTAAACTCTTTTTCAACTGGCCTTCAACTCTTGGACTTCTGTGCTCATCTCTGCATTCTCAATTTTGGCAAAAATCCTGTTAGTCAGTTTAGCTGGAATTTCCCCATCCTCCATATCTGATCACCTTTAGTATGTAATTGAGGTCCTTAACACCCACCATCACCTACATGATCACCATGTTCTGCCTCCAGAAAGAATTCTTCTAGGTTGGTTGAGCCAGAATCCCCCTCAAACCACTAATGTTTTCTCTTAGTATTTCTCCCTTCATCCATCAACCTCCATGACGCTACTCCTTGGCTATAAATGCCCTTTGGCCCATGTTGTGTTTGCTGTTGAGCCCAGTTCTTTACTGAGGTCTCTTTTCCCCTATGACGATAGTTCTGAACAAAATTTGCTTTTACCACCTTAACTATAGTTAAATTCTGATGATTCTTTAACACTGATAAAGACAAAGGACAGACTTACAAAGATTTTTCTAGCAGAATAAAAATGCCAGGCATAAGAACCAACTATATGGAGGATTCATAGTATTGGTGATTTTTCTGAATTTCTACTCCCTTCCCAACTTGATTGAGGCAATTGCTGAGCCTTGCAGGAGATGGAGAGATAAGAGATTGCCTGTGGGTTGTAATCAAGGTCCACATCCACCACCATTTTGGAAACTGAAAAATAGACATTAAGCAAAAGAATAACTCCTGTTCTTCATCTGAGCGAGAGGACTGAGGGATACAACATGTGCTATACTTAGGTAAAGACCATTTATAATGAAGATGTAGCTTGCTCAGAGGATGCCTTTTAAAATATGGGTTCTTCTATTGTACTTGCGAAGTAGAGTTTGAAAATAATTGCATGAAGTAAATGTTTCTTTAATGTCCCTTTGCCTTCACTCAATAAATTAAAAGATAATTATTAAATGGCAACTACTCCCATTTCACATGCTGAGCAGACATAAAAATGATTCATAGAACTGACTATCACTATTCAAAATTTTTCACCATCAACAGTTCAGAAGCAATACTTAGCCCATCAAATCCAAATTATCAAAAATCCCAGGTTGCTTTCGGCCATTTGAGTTGCTATAACAACTGGGTGGCTTATAAACAGCAAATATTTATTTCTCACAATTCTGGAGACTGGGAAGTCCAAGATCATGGCACTGGCAGATTCAGTGTCTGTTAGGGGTCTACTGCCTCATAGATGGCTGTCATTTTAGTGTAACTTTACCTGGCGGAAGGAAAAATTCTCTTTTATAAAGGCATTAGTTCCAAACTTGAGGACCTCACTTTCATGGTCTAATCGTCTCCCAAAGACCCTCCACCTTCTAATATCATCACCCTGGGGGTTAGCATTTCAACATATGGATCCTGGGGCCAAAGGGCAGATCAAGGATTTCCTAATCAATAGGTCTATGCAGCATTTCTCAAGCCATTTTTTTTTAACCTAAGAAAGAGAACAGATTAATAGAATGCATGCTTTGTAGTTGTTACTTGGTAAAGCCATTCTTTTTCTTGTTCTCCTTAAGGAAGCACAAAAGTGTGAGGTATGCCTCAGGGAGCCATTGACAGGTTTTGTTAGGGTAAACTAGTATTAGCATTTGTGTAAGAGGTATCAGGATACCTTTTTGTCAGAAAATTCCTTTTCTATATGTAGCTCAAGGCATTACTTTGTAAGCTGTATTCTCTTCAAAAGCTTGTCAGTCTAGAATTGGATGATCCATATTTGGTGCGTACTAGGAGAGCGATGGAAAAGTGGGTAAAGGCTGCTGTTACTGCTGTGGAGACAAACATGCAAGTAAGCAAAAATTAATTGCAGCGTGTAGGGAAAATAGAGAAAATATATTTGATAACCTCTAATACTCCCTGCCATGTAAATTATTGCCAATCTAGGAAAACAGTGTCCTATAGGGATTGGGCGAACATCTCTGCATTTTAGAGTTATCTAAGCATAGGACAGAATTTATGATATTCTCATTAGACACTGCAGTTTTTCCAATTAATTTCTACGCCTTTGAGAATTTTCACTGACAAATGCTATACAATTCTTAGGTAAATAGCCACAGTCGGAATGATAAAACCAAGGTTTTGTTTATGTGTTTGGTTGGCTGGCTGGCTTGCTTTCTTTCTTTCTTTCTTTCTTTCTTTCTTTCTTTCTTTCTTTCCTTTCCTTTCTTTTGTGAATGAAAACACTGCAATGTGAGTGAAAATACTGCAACCATATCAGTAAACAAAGAATGCTGAAACCAAGTCATCAGCGGCTGCCGCCACCCCCCTAGTGGGGACAAGCCCGGCCTCTGCAGCCACTCACAGTGGTGCACCCTGAGGGGACTCAGAATAAGAAAGGACAGGATACCAGCCCTAGATGGCTCAGTGCTTGTCAAAGGAATGAATACAATGAGCCCAAATGTCTGCTTCCTCCCAGACGTAGAAAAGCGCTGAAGTCTTTAATTTGAGATGCCTGGTTTTCTTTAGACAACAAGTAATCTTTTATTGTTCCCACTACTTGGTCTTTGTTGTAAAGCTCCTATATGTCCTAGCTCCTGCCCAACTTCTTGGGAGCAGCCCCTCAGAGCGATCTGAGAGGCTGTCATCCTGGCTCGAGTCCTCCCGCCAAATAAAACATAACTCTCAACTTTTAGGCTGCGCATTTATTTCAGTCGACACTTTCTTTCCTTTCCTTTTTTTTTTTTTTTCTTCTTCTTTGTTTGCTTTGGTTTGGTTCGGTTTTTAATTCTAGGCCAGGGATTCAAAATCTTGTTTGCCCACACCAAATTCTAAAGTTACTATTGATAAATTTGAGTCCAAGTGTTAGAGCAGGCAGAGAGCTAGATATGAGCAGAGAAGAAGGATGCAGGCCAAAGGGCAGAACTGGGCAGAAAGGAGAGACATGGGCCAAATGCAGGAAACCCTACATCGTGTAAGTACCAGGTGTCCCTGAGAAGAGAAAGAAAAGAAGGACCTCTGGGCTGATAAGTGGTCACAAATTTGGGGGTGAGTAGAGTCCTGGAGGCAGACAAAGAAAGGTGGGAAAAGGCAGGAATCTCCAGTGTCCAAATGTAACTTTTTGCTCATTATGCCTTCATTTCAATAAAATGAGCCTTGCAGGTTAGAAACACTCGTCATGCACTGACGCTGTGACACTGCTGATCCGGACTAAATAAGGACAAAAATCCCTCCTCCCTTTGGGAAGGTGGAGTTGGGATAATAATCAGGGAATACGGCCCCAAACCCTTCCCTCCCCAGTGAATATTCTACCCATTCATTTCTACACTCTCTAACCAACTTGCCAAAGAAACTCAGGGCAGCTGCTCACCCGAGCCTGCCCGCTCTCCCTTTGACAGTGTACTGTCCATCCCTTAATAAATCCCCACTTTACTTTCTTAACCTCCGCATCTTGTCTCTGAATTCTTTCTGGGACGGGACAAGAACCTGGACACCAGTTACATCTATAGGCAACACAAATATCTACAAGAAATTATTTGATTAAGTTATATAGTAAGGAGAAGGGTCTGCAGCGATAGCTTTTCTTAAGGTTAATAAATCCGTTTTAAGTTACTCATTGTCCCTATTACAAAAATTTCTCCCCAGTTTCTATACAAAATTTCTCTTTGTGTTTGAGCACTTTCCACTAACCCATAGAACAGAGAGCATTCTCGGGGGTTGCCTCTAAGCTATGGTTCATGAACAAGTTTGCTATTCTCAATTCAAATAGCTCATACTCAGGTAATTCTAGGAGTTATATGAAAAATTTTAATGTGTGCAAAAATGGAGATCAAGAACTGCCCTTCCAGGGATAAATGCATGACTCTGGAGAAGCTAGGGGATTCAGGGTGGTCCTTACAGAAAGGACTGCTGAACTGAGTCAGAACTGATTTTGGCTTAAAGGCAAAAGCTCAGCATACAGAGTTGAGTCTGATGGCCACGTTGGCCATTTGCAAATGAGTAAGCAGAGGAAGCTAGTCCACAGAAAGAGAAGATTTGAGTCGGTGCCTAGGGAGAAGCAGAGAAGACAGAAAAGAGGAATGGGCATAGGTTTCTGACTTTTCAGTTCACATGCTTGTATTTGATTGTGGCTTACCCCGGTTCTTGGGTATTGTGAAATCACTTTACACAAACAATAAACCTTCATTTATTACTTCAGAAAGTTTGAGTGGGCTTCTGTTCAAAGGATTAAAAAAAAAAAAAAAAAGAACCTTGAATAGAAAAAGTTCTTGGATTTGCATAAGTGAGAAAATTGGAGTAAGATATTTCATATGGAGAGACAAAAATAAAAGATGCAAAGATGCAAAGAGTGTGTATCTATAATGAAATGGTTTCTATGGGGCAGTTTTTGACAATAAGCTTACAAATAGAGTTTGAAGATAGATTAATATCTTTGTACCCAAATTAGGTGTTTGTATTGGATTCCCACAAGCGGTTGGATCCTGCTGAAGGTTCTGAAGCAGATAAGTGGCATGATAAAGATGGAGTTCAGAGTAGGCCACGCCCAAATATGCCACTTTGGCATGACGATTATTTTGAGCTGAAAACAATCAAGGCTGCATCAACTCAGGAAGAAACTTTGACCATCCCCCTAACTGCCTAAAAGAGCGAGCTGGACAGAGAGGTACTTAGCAAAGTCAGTTTGTTTAAATTACTCGCTGTGTCTCATTGCTTCTGCATGGCCCAGAAAACTTTTGCTTATCAAAACTTGCTCTTTCCACGTCTATGCGAATTGTCTTCCTCCCCTTTGTAGTCCCAGTCCCTTCCGCATTTCTCCTTAGCTCAGAATAACATATAAACAAGCCTCAATTGACAATTTTCTGGACCTTGTTTTTTTATGGAGCACCTGTACATGCATAATTAAGTTTTGCTTTTCTCCTGTTAACTGTCTGATGTCAATTTAATTATTAGACTGACCAGAAGAATCCAGAAGGGTAGAGTATTTTTTTTCCTTCCCAACAATAAAATCAGCTGATACTCAAAAGAAATGAACAGGAACATATTAGTGGAGTTGCCATATCAAGATTATCCCAAAAAAGTGTCATCATGCTTAATGAAAAAGAAAAGAGAATGTAGCACTCAGAATTCAAACGAATGTGTTGCTCTAAAACTATAAAACAGCCAGTTATCTTACCAGCAAAATAAATTTATTTAGAAACAGCAAAAGACTGCAATTTGAAACACGTAATCTATAGCAAACCACTTACAAGAACAAAGGAGAGGAGCATTATTTTACAGAGGAGAAGGGGGAGTTGGGAGGGGATGTTGTAAACAAAGTGTTCATTAGAGGAAACTGGGAGTTTGAAGTAAAGTGGCTTTTCATTGGCTGAGCTGTGATAGTCTCTCATTGGCTGGGCTATTGCAGGGCAAGGAAAAATTCTTTCTCCTTCTGGCTGGTCAGTAAAATAGTAACCTTGCTGCTGTTGGAGATGCAATTGACCTCAAGTAGTAGAGCCTAAGGGCTCCCCCTACTGGTTTCTCATCTCCATTTTAAATGCAGTTTCTGTTTATTGATTTTCACAGATGAGAGTGAAGACATTGGTATGCTAGGTAAGTTACAGAAGGGAAGAAGCAGGAGTAAAGAAACAGATCATGAGAACACGCAATTTGAGTCAGCATGCACTTGTGGGATTTTGTTCATAACATGTTTAAAATGCAAACGATTATAGAAAGATGGTCAATTCCAAAAGCCCTTTCAGTACCTGGGGAATCCTATCTTGGAAGGGAAATAAGGGGACAGATAGGGAAACTGAGCCCAGATTCCTGGATTCAACCAAAGCACTAAATATTTCATTTAGTTTATGTATTAAGATTACACAGATTTCATTTTTAATGATGCCACTAATTTTAAGTTTAAAAGGTACAAATCTGTCCATGTTATTGGGAGAAAGTGAGGGAACTCATGTTACTTATGTTAGAACCAAATCTTTTCATGGCCTCTCCAGAGTCCTTTGCAGAAACCCTTCTTAAAGGGCCTGCACCCCTGACTTAGATTAGCTCCTGTTCCTCCAGCATGCCTGTTCCCAAGGACAGCATCAAAGGGACTATCAATAAATTGAATATTTGATACTTATGATTTTATTAAGAATTTTATTTTTCCCTTTTTTCTTAGATACATAAAATACTTTCATTTATAACATATTCTATTTGGCTTAATTTTTAAAACTGTTTATATGGCCAAAACTATTTGCTTTCTGTTTGTAAATGAGAAAAAATATATTGGTAAATTCACTAAGTTCATATAGGATATTACTGACTGTGACATACAAACTTTGCCTTTTTTGTGTGGGATATAAAGGAATATTTCATCTCTAGTTGTCAAAACCTAGGGCTCTTGGAGGTGACAATAAAATAATGATGGAAGATGTCATTTATTTAGGTATTACAGAAACACATATGTAGAATGAGAAGAAAAATTCTCCTTGTAAATTAGACCTCAAAGGATTTTTAAATGGCAATTAGAATGCTCAGTTTCTATTTTCTGAGTTACATTGTCATGCGTTATGATCACAGCATATTTTCATTTGTTTTAAGAAATGAAATGCTCAAGGAAATGAGGAAGGGCAACAGAGCAAATTACCTAATTTATTTTTAATACCGATGAAGCATAATAGAGTGACACACAAAGAGAAGAAAGATGGAAATCCCAATATATGCACAGTTTGGTTTGTGGGGGTTGGTAGTGATTAGAATTTGTTTTCCTGTCCTCTGTCTCAAGAGGGTTATCTTTTTCAAACCTAGCAGTTTTTGAAATATCTGGAGGTTTCCTAATCATGTGTGTTTCAATTTTTTTAAAAATTCAGAAATTTAGGGTCAGCTAGTTTGTCTAGCCCTTTGCCTCTTTCGTTAGTATGAGTCCCTATATTATAACCTTGGATCATCTTGAAAAGTACTCCCAGTCTACAGCCTAAATGCAACTCTCCTGCATTCGTTAATCTAGGGATCCACACATTCAACCCCCAACGCTACTTGCAGGGGTTTTGTTCACACTGACTGTTGCTACTCTCATGAGATTAGAAGAAAAAAGTATCGCCTTTGTAATATCCTCTGCCCAAGGATTCAGTCTAAGTTCTCAAACTCTCCTATCAGAAATAACAAAACCACTACTGGGAATATTGCTTCTTGATCTTTCTCTACATATTCATAACCTCTACCATTAGTTTTGAGAAGTAATTATATACTACACTGCGTTGTTGCTTAATTTTTGTATAAAACTTATTCCTAAATTAAATTAGGTTATGGATGATTCCTCACTTCATGTCTCTCTCTTTTTTTCCGTCTTATAAACTTCCAGTAATTAACTATGTGCTTAACAATAACAGACAGTCATTTCTTGGTGCTGAGTGAATAAAGGAATCCACGAATGCTTGTATCTTACCTTTCCTCACACTGCTAACTTCAAAATAAAGGCTAAGGGAAACGGATCGAGAATGTAAGATGGATACGTCATTATGAGGTTAAGACTGAAATAATGCTACAGTCATTGGGTCACATTAGCATCCTCAGTCATTCTTTTTATTTAGTTTTATTTTAAATTTTTGAACAAGATAGACAAGCCCTCACTCAGGTCATTGATTCCTGGAACGTTCTTCCCTCAGATACCAGCTTGACTCGCCTTCCTCAGGGCTTCGGTTAAATCTTACCATCACAAGATTTTCTTGTGACCACTCCTTTGAAAATTAGAATCTCACTCCTTCTTCATCCTCCAGCACTACCTTTTCCTTTGTTGCTGTTCTATTCTAGTCATCAGCTGTCATACATATTTCACTCGTTTCTCCTTATTTACTTTCCCCAACAAGCACATGTCCTTCATAAGGGCAAGGATTTGGGTCCGTTTTGTTCTCTGCTCTATCTCCTGCTACATGTCATTGCCAGGTACTTTGTACACTGTTAATAAAAATGTATTGAATGAATTGATAAATAAGCCAATGGAGGTGATTTTGTTTTATACTTTGCTTTTTACTTTTTGAATTTATACTTTGAATAATTTTCCAAGTTTCATTCTACTATTAAATTTGGAAATTTTTTTGGAAAAAAATTACTTAATTGAGATAGCTTCCACTACTATGGCAGTCTCTTACTCTTGTTTTTCTTATAGTCACTATTGATAAGGATTCTGTTGTATTATCAAAAGAAATACTTCAGTTTTTTTCTAGTAGTAGGAATGAAAGGAAATCTAGAAGAAAAGTTGTTCCCTCAAAATGGGCATGGTCATAAGTATTACGAGTAAAGAAAATTGTCATGTATATATTACAAGGGTATTAATTGGATTAAGGAAAAAATTTAAAAAATATGTTATCTACTAAGAATCTATTTTCAAATGGCTAGAAATTTTAAGAATTCTAGGCATTATACAAAGTCAGTACATAAACTCTACAAGCTTTTAAATGGCTTATGAAAAAATTTAAACTCAAAATAAACCCTTTGGTACAAAAATGTGAGAAAAATGGAAAATTAGAAATAAATGTTTAATTACATTTCTACACAAGATGGCTGTGCTTCAACTTCTAAGTCTTTTGCTCATTTACTAACTGCATTTTTGACATTACTACCTTTTATCAATATGCAAAGAAAAAGCAGGAGCAACATTACTTTTTATTAACATCCAAATGAAACAAAGACATAAGCAAATTTAACCAGGGTTTGGCTTTATGGTAAATTATTGAAAATGATCTCTAGAATTGCATTATGTCACCACTCTTGTCCACCTATATATTATGCTATCTTTTCCAATTAGGAAATTATATATATTTTTTCCTTTGTCAGAAGTAAAAATGGTCAAATGTTCCTTGGAGACTTATACAAGGAAAATCCTAAGAAAAATCTTCAAAAAGAGTGCAAACTAATCTATAGCGGTGAGCAAATACAGTGAAGGTTGATTAAAGAGGCATGGGGGAAGTTTGGGTGTGATGGAAATATTAGCTATCTTGACTGTTGTGTGAAGATATCCTGTATACATCTGTCAAAATTCAGTAAGTGTATGCATAAAATATATGACTTAATTACATGTATATTATATTTTAATATGTTGATAAAGTTAGAAGAATAGTTTAGAAAAATGAGTGAGATGAGGAAAGATACTGTAACTAACTCCAAGCACCCCTGCCCTCAAATCAGTTCCATATTCAAAACCCATCATTGTCTCTAGACACTTGGCCTCATGCCAGTTCTCGGCTCCATCTCTCATGCCCCTGACACACACCCTCTTCTAGAGCCAATTATCCTCCCAAACCTGCCTTCCTCATTCCTGACTGCCCCCTCTTCATGACACTCCTTCATCTCTGCCTACAGCCCGCTATACTTAGCCAGTAAGTTCCCATATCCTAAATCCCCTTTTGTCCCTTGGACCCTCAAAGATGAATCTTTCTTAAAAGTCTTATCCTTAAGATTTATATCTCTACTACACTTTTATATCCATATTTATGTTTCACACACTCACAGACATAGAGAACAAACTTAACAGTTACCAGGGTTTAAGTGGGTAGGAAGGGATAATTTGGGAGTTGGAGATTTGCAGATACTAACTACTATGTATATAATAGATAAACAACAAGTTTCTACTGTACAGCACATGGAACTATATTCAATATCTTGTAGTAACCTATAATGGAAAATAATATGAAAAGGACTATATGTATGTACATGACTGAAACATTGTGCTACACACAAGAAATTGACACAACATTGGAAACTGACAATACTTCAATAAAAATTGGAAAAAAATAAAAATAAAATATAAAAATATATTTATGTCTCATTGGCTTCTAATGTATACCTCATTATCCCAACTGGACTTTAACCTCCCTGATCTCAAGCATCTCATTTCACATCTATCAAATTCTCCACTATGCTTCATATTTGGTAAGTGTTCACTCATTATCTGTTGATTGATAACCTACGTGCTATTAACAGCTTTTTACTGCATGGAAATAAAAGATGTCAAAGAGCCAAAGACATATTGTTCCTACTTTTGCAGATGGCGAAGGTGGATAACTATAATTAGGAACAAAAGAGAAACATAATGAATCAATTTGATAGCAAATAATAACACAGAAGAAGAAGATTAGTAGGCTATCCTTTCCTCATATAGTTCAATGGAATCATGTAGATGAAGAATGATGGAGGAAGAGATAAAAATATTGTAATTACAGTTGCTTTCAGTTTCATCATATTAATTTAGAAACCCTGGCAACTGTGCTCCACAGGAGGGAGAAAATGATGAATGTGGCAAATCACTGCTTCCTATAACAGTGTGGGGTATTTCTTGAACTAATTCTTATCAATGGACAAAGCAGGATCAGCAAATTAGTGTCACTGAAGTGAAACCTCTTCAATTTAATTTAATTTTTATCAGGTGAAATGATAAAATTGAAGCCAATCATGTACAAAATACAACTTACAATTTTCAAGAGTTTGGCTAATAAAAATAGTTTGAGAAAACAAGTGAGTACTTGCAGGGCAGGGTGGACGAGTCCTGCTGGGGCTTGACGGTGTCTCAGGCTTTCCCTGACCAGTCTCAGTTTGGGGCCAGTGTTGTCCAGCTTGCAGAGTTCATGTAATCGAGAGAAATTAGAGGCAGATGTCCATCGGGAACAGCACAGACAGATCCCAACCACGAAAACAAAATTCAATTTATTTGTTTGTGTTGGTTATAACCCTTCTATTGAATTAAAAGTTTGTCACTCAGAATGGCCTTTGACTATTTAATCCTTAGGTAGTCTGTTTGATTCTCCAACTACAACTGTGATGCATTTAATTTCCCAGTTATAAGCAAGAGTATCAGGAGTGGCAAAGCCAAATATTAGCTGAACATTAGTTTGCAGGGAAGGTCAGATTTTTTTGGCATTTCTATGGTGGTGACGGGTCATGCTCGAGATCAAAGGACAGGAGAGTTGATGAAATCAACGCCTTCCTATTTTTTACCTTTTTCTTCTGTCGTGAGTTTAATCAAACTGCTTCAGAATATCGATGACATGGCCTCCCTTTTGTGTGAACTAGTGACCTAGCCCTTCTCAGAAGCACATTCCCTGGATAACAGCCCACAGGATCATAAGGAAATGGAAGTTGCTGATATGACTCCCTCAATGACCCTTGTGATAAACAGACTCACCCGCCTCTCAAGGCCTTTCCTTTGTGTACCCTTTAGATAAGACCCCTGCAGAGTTTACCAGAGCTTCATTTTTAGGGTTTGAATTAGACCAATCCAGCCTTAGGATAGGAATCCCAAAGCACTTCTTCCATAGACCCTAATGAAAGGCCTCGGTCCCGGTCTTGCTGTTCTCTTTTCTTGCATCCTACTTTGATTTCCTTGTGTGGCTCCTTAAGACGTGCCCTGAACTTCCCCCAGGCCCCGTGATTGTGAAACTTCTCTATTTCAATTCCCTTGTGGTCTTTCGTTGAACCATGGCACACAGTCCTACACCACTCATCTCTACTTAGCGAATGCTAATTTAACAAAATCACAGTGCTCTCAGTATTTCACTGGGTTGTTGTTTTTTTAATTAAAAGATTAATTTCCTGAGATAAATAACAAATGAGTGTGCGTTCCCCATATTCAAAATGATACTCCAAATTTATGTATATCTCTGTTTGCAAAGTCTTTGAAAAAAATTGCTTTTCAGATTCTAATAGGCAGGTAGGCTATTAACAAAGTACTTCCAAACCTCAATGGTTTATCTTAACAAAGTTAACTGCACACTCACATTGTAAGTCCAATACGGGATGGGATTATTCTACATAAACTTAGTGCAGAGTCTACCATCTTGTAGCTCCACCATCTGCAACACACATCTCCCAGCATCCAGAGAAGAGAGATTGCAGAGGTGGTGGGCCAGCTTTTAAATGCTTATGCTCACAGCCCAGAGGCCAGAACTATAGAATCACCACCCTCCTAACTGGAACAGAGGCTGAGAAATGTAGAGTAGTAGATAGAATATTTACTGGGCAATAGTGTCTGTCCTTGAGTTTTATGGATAAATCAGACATTAATGGGAGTAGGAGAAATAGTACATTTGTAGAGTGTGCTCTAAGCAGGGAATTCATCATTCACATGGAAGAATTCAAGGGGGAAAAAAATCACATACAAAGAAAATGGTACTGGGGTATCTAGAAACTGGGACAACATTTTTTCAGGAGGAGGATGGAATTTTGCCCCAGGGAGCATTGAATAAGTGTGGTTTTCAACTGAGGCTGAGACTCCATTGGGAGAATTGAGACTCCATTGGGAGAATTCAGCGCCTGGAAGTCAGGGATGATTGTAAGTTAGCTTCAGAGTTAGGGATGAGTAGCGCTTGGAGACTCTCAGGCTTTGTTGACCAATTCTTCCTCTTACACAGCATGTTTCGGACCAACCTTATACATATGGCCAAGTAGGCCACATAAGAGGTACTTAGGCTTTTAAAAGCCTTGCATGGGATTAAACCCTGTACTTGGCTTAACTAACAAATATGTTCTATCAACCAGTTTACATAAATGACTATCCAATTGCACTTTTTACTCTAATTTTTGTTTTAGTTTAATTTCTATTGTAATTCAACATATCAAAAATATGTTTCAGGTCTTTGAAACTTCAAACATTTTATTTTTCCCATGTTCTTGGCAGTTGAATATGAGAGAAATATGGAAGAAAGTATTCTGGAAGGAAAAAAATGCTTCTATAATTGCTTCTGTGGATGAAAATTTAAAAAATAATCTTCAGAGAGGTTTTTATTGTGTATATTTATGTGCACATATGCATGTCCATATGCATACCTGCAAACTGTCTTTTTTGGCCTGAAAATTCTAGATCTTTCTGCTTTGTTTAAGCTTAATATAGCTGTAAATGGCCTAGCATGACAGTGTCTGTGGAGCCATGCCCCTGAGGATTTTTCATTTCATACACCATTTACAGCTGGCCCAAGCGATCCATATTTTCTGGATGTATATTCTTTCATCACGGAAATTTAGGAATATATTTACCTGTTAAAAAATCCAGACCAATCATGCGTTCCTGCTCTTTTCTAGCATTCTACATGACCCCATCAGATTGTTAGCTAACTGGAGGAAAAAAAGGCTGAGACTCCCCCAAGATACAAACCACATTTAAGGTTTCAGTTCTGCCAACTATTTCCTCTCTCTCCCGCATATCCTGACTTGTTGCCTCAAAACTAAAAGGTTGGGAGAGAAATAACATCAGCCCATTTCCCAGTCAGATGTTCCTGTGTCCAAAGTCCCAGAGGCCAAGGTAAGTTCTTTTCCAAGTCAACAATCTGGAACGGCCATGTGTGAAGGGGCCACACTTCCTTCTATGACTAAAGATATTTTAATCCAAAAGCAAATTTGAGGAATGGTGTGGAGTTGATGCATATTAGCAATGAGAAGCTTGGAGTGTCCAGACTCTCTAAGGCAGATCCTTTATTCATCCTTCTGGGGATTTATGTGTACAAGTAAAACTTTAAAAGTTTGTTTCATAATGTGATACTGATGATTTAGTTAAGAAAAGGCACCATAATCCTAGAGGCTGTACAAAGCTTAGAGAGGTTGGTAGAGTACATTGGAAATGACATAATTCATGGAATTTTGTTCTTCTTTTCTCCACCTTCTTACACTTAGACCCCCATAACCATAAACTTAAGCTTTTGATCTAAGATTTGAACATACCTTAGAAGTATCTGCCTTACCTTCAGTACTGAGAATCATTGTTTCTTTTGGGACTCCTCATCAACTGAGTAAACTTGGCTTTACTATAGTTTATATTAGGAAGTGTTTATTTCTCTCTTTTTTGTATTTTTTATATGTAAATAACAATAGTTAACATTTACATAACCCTCAGTGTTACCAGGTTAAATGACCTATATATTAATTTACTTAATCCTCAGAAAAACTCCATGAAGCAGTCACTCATTGGAACCCCATTTATCAAAAAGGAGACTGAGATTCAAACTGGTTATGTAACTTGCTCTCAATCATTTGATTCCAAAGTAGCAAAGAAGGGATTTGAATCCAGGGAGTTTATTCCCAGAACCTGAGCTTCTTCATATGACACTATGTTGCTTATAGCGAAATTATGCATACTTCTAAGAAGATTCTAGTCATTGTAATTTCCTTTCCAGAATATCTATCATCCTTCATAGATACACACACATGTACGCACGCACGCACACACACTATTACAGTAATAAATAAATTCAACACGGCGACATGATATATGATCAATATACAAAAATCAAATTTTTTTTTTATTTTTTGAAGAACGATTTATTTATTTAGTTTTTTTGTGGGGAAGGGGAGGTAATTAGGGTTATTTATTTATTTATTTATTTTTACAGAGGGTACTGGGGATTGAACCCAGGACCTTGTGCATGCTAAGCGTGCGCTCTACCACTTGAGCTATACCCTCTCCACACAAATATATTCTTATACACTTGCAGTGAGCAATTCAAAAATGAAACTACGAGAATAATTTCTTTTATAATGGCATAAAATATTTAGGAATAGATTTAACAAAAGAAGTATATGACTTGTGCACTGAAAACTATAAAATATCATTAAAAGAAATGAAAGAACTAAATAAATTGAAAGACATTTTATGTTCTTGGATTGGAATATATAATATTGTAGTATTGTGACACTCTGCAAATTGAGGTTTAGACTTAATGCAATCTCCCTTGTAATTATTATTAAGAGCTCAACTAGCTTTTTCAGAAACTTAACAGCTGATTCTAAAATTCACTTGGAGATGCAAGGGATTCAGAATAGCCAAAACAATCTTGAAAAAAGAGAACAAAGTTGGAGTACTCATAAGCCTGAATTCAAAACAATACAAAGCTACAATTATCAATACTGTATGGTAATGGCATAACAAGAGATAAATAAATCAATAAAATAGAATTTTGAGTTCAGAAATATACCCATGCATTATAGTCAATTCATTTTTAACAAAAATACCAAGAAAATCTAGTGGGGAAAGAATAGTCTTTTCAACAAATGGTTCTAGGACAACTGGATATTCTGATTCAAGAAAATTAAATTTGCATTTCCTACTTTACACCAAATACAAAAGTTAGCTCAAAGTAGATCAAATAATTAAGTATAAGAGAAAGAAAAAATCAAATAATTAGCAAAAAAAAAATCAATGAAAATTTATGAGCTCTTGAATTAGTCACTGGTTTCTTTTCTATGATACCTAAAGTACAAGCAAGGAAAGAAAAATAGATAAATTAGACTTGGTTAAAATTTTAAAATTGTGTGTTTCAAAGAACCCTATCGAGACAGTGAGAATATAACCCATTGAATGGAAGCAAATATTTGTAAATAATAATCTTATAAGGGTCTAGTATCTGGAATATATGAAGAACTCCTACAACTCAACAATAAATAGAGAATAACTCAGTTGAAGAATGGGCAATGATTTGAATAGGCATTTTTCCAAAGATGATACACAAATGGCCAATGAGAACATGAAAAGGTGCTCAATATTATTAGACATCAGGGAGATTCAAATTAAAACAGTAGTGAGATAATACTTCATACCCACTAGAACAGCTATAATTAAAAAGTCAGGTAGTAACAAGTGTTGACTAGAGTGTGTAGAAACTGAAACTCTCAGACATTACACGTAGGAATGCAAAATGGCAGTCACTTTGGAAAAGAGTTTGGCAGTTTCTCAAAATGTTAAATACAGAGTTACAATGTGACAATCATAATAAGTCTACTCCTAGTTCTATACCTAGGAGAACTGAAACATATTCACATAAAAACTTGCATATGGATTTTCATAGCATCATTATTCATAATAACCATCAGTGGAACTGATGAATGCATAAACAAAACATAGTATATCCATACAATGGATTAGTAAACCATATAAATCAACGACATATCAATTCATGCTTCTATGTGAATGAATCTTGAAAATGATACGGTAAATGAAAAAAGCTGGGCCCCCCCAAAAAGCCACATATAGTGTGTTTCTACCTATATGAATTGTCCAGAACAGGCAACTTTATAAAGCCTAAAAATAGATTAGTGTTTCCCAGGGACTGAGTTTAGAGGAAAACAGAGGAAAAAAATGTACTGTGAATAGGTATGAAGTTTCTTTTGGGGCTGATAAAATGTTCTGGACTTACACAGTGGTGATGGTTGACCAATCTTGTTAGTATATAAAAAAATCATTGAATTTTACCTTTTAAAATAACGAATTTCATTCTGTGTGAATTGTATCACAGTAAAAATTAAAAATAAAACACTTAACACTGCCTATTTAATTATTTATCTATCAGTGCCTGGCTTCTTGCCAAAGCTCAGTAAATATTTAATAAACTTTTGCCAAAAGTACACTTTCTGTTGTGATTTTTTTTTTAATATTGTTTCATTTGGTAGTTCCCCTTATCTTTGCCCCAGATGTTCATTGTATCAGCCTCATAGGTCCAACAAAATTTTTTCTATTCCACGGGATTTGGTCTTTGGTAATTTTTATATATATGCTATATAAAAAAGAAAAGTACCACTCATTCACCTCATAAAATAAAACCATCTACTATATTTCTGGGAGAACTGGTTCAGATTCTGCTGTCTACGGAGTCTATCATTCTGTAATAATTCTATCTCCAATCAGGGATATCTACCATCCCTACTCAAAAAATATTATGCAAGAATGCCCATATTTTTAGTACCTAGATAAATTGTCCAAGTTGCTGTTGCCTGGACACAGGTGGGATGATACTAAGATCCCCAAGCATCAGTGATATAGATGGGGGGGAGGATTGGAATTGGAATCGCATTAGAAGGTGCAGCCTTGCTGAGAAAGACTTGAAAACATAATAGCATGCAAAGTGGAAGGGATAAATTTGGGAGTTTGAGATTTGCAAACGTGAACCACAATATATAAAATAGATAAAAATTTTCTGGGAACTATATTCAATATCTTGTAATAACCTTTAATGAAAAAGAATATGAAAATGAACGTGTGTATGTGTGTGTGTGTGTGTGTGTGTGTGTGTATGCATGACTGGGACATTATGCTGTATACCAGAAATGGACACATTGTAACTGACTATATTTCAATTTAAAAAATTCATAATAGACTGGAATGTGTGGGTAAAGAAAGAAAAAGCCTCAGTAGTAGATTTCTAGCTGTTTTTTTTTCTCTAAGATTTTATTAAACCTGATGGTTATTTATCTTGGATGATTTTTTAAATATTATTGGCCAATATTCTTTATATAGTAATTTAAAAAGTTGATTTAAAGAACTGATCAAAGGCACTTTTTGCCTTAAAATTCACCAACACTGATGTCCACAAGGTTTTGACCAAAACTTCCATTAAGGAAAAAGTATAGTGGCGAGACTAGTGACCCACATGAAATGAAACCATTGAAAGTAATGTTAGGTCCAAAAATGTGAAGGGTCTGAGATGTTACCTACTTATAAGCTAACAAGTTAGTGTAATATATATACATATCTATATAGATATAGATATAGAAACAGATATGGATGTAGATAACTCAGAGCTCTAGATTAGAGCATTTTAACATCACTGGTTTCTTAAGCCCCAATTCCCCACAGGACAACACAGTGAGAGCCTGATGCTACTTGTGTGTGCAGGGAAGGTTAACACCAGAAGGGAGGAACCACAAATTATGAGGCTCAGAACTTGCATGGGGTGACGTAATTTGTCCCTCCTCCTCTGCGTGAAGGGAGAACAAAAGAGAGAAAGAGAGAGAGAGAGAGGAGAAAGGAAGAGAGAAGAGAGGAAGAGAGGAGTGGAGGGGGTGGAGAGAGACCTTTTACTCTGAAATCCTCTGCAGGGAGAGGGCAAGATCTCTAGGTGTATCACACTTAGAATGTAAGCAGGCATCTCTGGGGGAGATAGCTGTTTAAGTCCCTCAAACTTTCAAACCACGTTTGCTATTTAAATCCTTTAACTCACATTACCAATATTCCTTACTCAGGAAGCCAAGGCTTTTCAGAAATGTGAAAATATTCATGGAGAGTTGTTTTACCAGTAGAAGGTATTAAGATGTCCTGAAAATTAAAACAAATAGATCATATGGATTTGGAGTTGTGTGGAGATAAAGAAAAAGAAAGGGGCTTGCCTTACTGAAAACCAACCTAGTTCACTAGAACTGAACCAAAGCTTGGTATGTTGTTGGGAAACATACAGTAACAAAATAATTGATAATATTCATGGTATTCTCAGGAATTGGAATTTCATGCATACAGTTGCTGGCATCATCTCAGACACTATACTGTGTGGTATGTTTTGAAACATTTTGCATGTATACCGATGTGACATTTTTCACACGGCTGTGGGCATTTGGTGTTTTCTTGTCTTGATGAGTTATCCAGTGAGATGTCATATTACATCTGATCGCAATTCCTATGGGGTCATACTTCCCTTTGTTCCCTTCTCTTAAGGGCTCCGCATGGTATTGCCAACGGAAACACGCAGCATGCTTTTAGAAAGCCAGATCTACCCAGGCCCAACTGATACAAATCCTATGCATCTGCCATTATTGCTGAAGGCCACGTCGATGATGCAATTGATCAAGCTGGAGTACTATGTCTTGCCTCGAACTTCAACCCTGTATTGGAGATATTCTGAACCATCCATTTCATACCTCCAGTGTTACCTTCAAACACACTCACAGCTGCTAGTTGATTGATCTGAATCATCTTTTTGGTTGCTGTTGAATAATGATTTTTTTTCCAGGGGCTCAAAGCCAACAGGTTTGGAGCAGATATTAATGATGTCATTGTCATGTGAGCAGCACAGTACTAATCTCATTCCTATTCGTCCACTTGGAAATCAAGCATCCAACATCCCTCTCTGTCTTTGAATTCTGCACTGTTTTTGAGAGGACAGTGTTCAGGGTTACTTTCATAAACTATTCCTGCTGCTTCGATTCTTCTTTTCTTCCAAGCTGCCAACAGCTTCCTGCCAGTGAAAGTCAATAACACATAAGTGATAGGGGTATTAGCTTTGTTCCTGAAGAGTGTTAGCAAACTGCAGCATCGGACTCCCAAGCCCCAGGTCCTTGTTGATAGGAACTATTGACTTTGCCTGGTTCAAAGTAAACCAAGTCAGCAAGTTTAGGTGTCTTATATTTTACAGCTTAAATTTTACAGCCAAATTGAACTGGCTTTTCCAACAGGGATTGCTTGAGTCCCCAATGCCTAAAATACTCATTGACTTGTCAAAGGTGTAGATTTCTTCTGGAGGTACGTATAATTTTTATTCATTCTGGTAATGAAAAGCCTGATTCTTGTGATTGTCTCCATTTCATCAAGATGGTTATCAACAAAATGCAACTAATCAAAGACGAATTCAAACCTGTCTCTCCTGATGGCGTTTGTGACCAGGCTGTTATGTACAGCTAGGGAATTCTTCCCAGACATCCTCCTTTTTGGGTATAGAGCATATCTACTTAAAACTGGAACACCCAAAACACATTTCAGTTTCTTGAAGTGAGCCTCCAGTCTAGCTTCTTTTGAGAACCATAATTTATTTTATTCACATTGAAGTTAAGAGTTTGTCATCTAGAAATAAATAGCCTTGTTGAACTCAGATGCTAACACTGAAGTTTTTAAATTTGAAAATCTGGATTGGATCACTTGGGAAAGTCTGGTCTAATGTCTCTTTTGGTCCATTTCTAGAGAGGAACTCTTGACTCCCTTGGCTTCTTTCTAATGGGTTCTGTCCCTGGATCAGTGATGCTGCTACCCAGATGGTAATCCTTTGGAACTGAGGCAGCCAGAAGTATGCTTCTAGGCAGGTCACATTGCCTGCTCCTTCTCCTCTAGAATCTTCCTCACTGAGGTCTCCTGTGGTGTTTTCTGGGTGTAGGGGAGGGCAGAGATGCAGAAGGGCTGGTCCATGACCCAGGGGCATCTTCTTCCAGTGCACTCAGAATATTTTACAGAGCCACAGGTTAGCCAGAAGGGGCTGTGAGGCTCTCAGGTGATAGGTCTCCAAAGCACGGGTTATAGGTTATCAGAGAAAGTGAGCCAGAACTGGGCAAAGTAGATATCATTTTTAGGGTTTACAGACTCATGAGTGAAGGTTGTTCTTCTGAAGGCCTATCAGACTGTCTTCAAGGCTTCTATTCAGAGCCATCCCCTTAGCCAGATAGGGAGTATGTTCAGTTCTTGAAAACAGTAGGCTATATTGTTATAGGGGGAAAAAGACATATTGATTATTTCTCAAGAAATTGCATCCTTCTTCAAAACCTGGTCTAAAACCAATCTTGCCTAGCAAAACAAATGTCTACCTATTAAACACAGTGAGCTTACAAGAACAATGAAATTTAAAAAAAAAAAAATCTCTCTAAGGGTACACACATGGCTGTTGGCCAAAAAAAAAAGTCTGCTTTATGAAAATCATGGTTAAGACCAATTCTGTTTATAGAAGTCCCCCCACCACACCTGTCTTTCTGATTTGTGCCAAATGAACTGTGTGATTGTATGATTATGAGCAACTCTCTCAATCATTTCTCATTTCTCCATGGGTGGAAATGCTGTAATTGAACTACAGGACTTTAAAAGCTCTTTTCAGTTCTAAAATTTTGCACTTACATAAAATAATTGGACATTGGTTTATTTTCCCAATAATCCAAGTTTAAATGGAGGAAAACCAATGAATTAAAATACAATAATTGAAATTAAAATGCATTGAAATAACAACCTGAGTATACTCAGTATTAATTCCAGAAGTTCTCGTGTTAGGTATTGTGAAAGTTGGGCTATTTTAATAAAAATAAGGAAGAAAGATGAAGTCTTTGTATTTTGCAATATGTTGGTTTTATTTGAAATTGTTTTCAATGACTTCTCATTTTTCCATACCAAAGGATAGGTCCCAAACAACACTAAGCATTTAGAAAGAATATCCAAATGTCTCACCAAAAAAACAGAGAGAGAGAGAGAGATTGCTTTTCACAGATTTCCTATGGAAACCGAATTTCATGATAAATTTACTATTCATCTTGACTTAAGAAAAATATATACCATTAATTATTTTCAAGTACTTACTATGTAAGTCACTGCAAAGGGAATTGTAAAGAATGCTAAGGATATTAAAAGACATTCTCGTCTTAAAAGTGCTGAACATCCATTTGGAGAGAGAAAACATATACTCATGAAAAATAGCAAACAATTCAATGCAGGAGGAGTGATAATTAGCCCCATACAAGCACCCTGGACCCAGTTTTCCTTGGTCCAAGGCTTTCTGCATTTCTCCAACAGGAATTATGGGGACAAAAGTACACTTCACAAGTCTGAAAAATGCCCAAGAAGAAATCTCTATCCTCCATTCTCCTTCATCACCTCCAATGACAATGCCGAAAATGAATCTCATCTCTCCAGGGCTTCACACGTCCTTGCAAGAGAGTGATGGACGTAGCAGAAGACTTACCTGGAGGCAGACGCTGCGACTGCGCCCCGGATGGATGACGTGCTGCGAGGCCGCTCTGCCCTCGGCCTCTGCGTTACTTACAGCCAAGGGCCTGAGCCGAGCATCTGACAGCTTGGGGCCACAAACTCCCATCTCCGGAGGATTCAAATAATAAACGAAGAAAAAAAAAAAAAGCTGAGCTTCCAAATGAAAATGTTCTGCTTGCTCTCAGCCTAGGAAAAGCAAAACCAGGGTATGTAAGTGGGAAGTTTCTTTCTTTCCCTCTCCGTTTTTTTCCTTTTCTTTTTTCCCCGGCTTTTCTTTTCTTTCTCCTTTCCTCCCTCCCTCCCTTCCTCCTTTCCACTCTCCTTTCCTTTCTTCCTTCATTAAAAAATCTCTCACTAATCCAGAGGTAGTGAGAAAAAAAAAAAAAAAAGAAAGGCGGCTTTTTTTTAAGGCATGTCGTCATTTCAGAAACGCCAGCATCTCCTCGTCCCCAAGCACCTCCCTCAGCTTCCAACAAAGCCAGCCAAAAACAAAGGTAAAGAAAATTGAATACTTTGGAAGGTCAGGAAGGAGCTAAAACATCAGCAGCTTTTTAAATGCATCCCTGAAAACCTGAAGCTTCTACCCTCACAGAAGGCCTGGAGAGCCCTTTGAATTTCATGGGAAAAGAAACTCTTATTTCAAAAATAAACTTGGAAGTTGTTTGAAGATGAAAGAGAAGACCTGCCTCTGAGCCAGTGCTGAAGCAGTGGGGAGGGACTACCGGTATGTTGAAATACGCTGCAGAGAAACTTATTAGAATTTAAAAGAGCTGTGCAAACAGATCTCCTCCGGCTCTGTCCCACTGAAAGTGTGTGACAAGGTTTGAAGAGCATCACCGAGGCTGGGGTTGGATGCTAACCACTATCAAAGTCTTGTTATTTGATTACACAAAATGATTTCTCATTCAACTGAGAAGATAAAAAGCAATTAGGAAAACAAATATATGTATATGTATGCACAACTGGGGCATTGTGCTGTACACCAGAAATTGACACATTGTAACTGACTATACTTCAATAAAAAAAGTATTTCAGAAACTTTACCTGTGAACTAACTCAACTCACTCTCTCAGTCTGATTTAATCTTAGAGAAAAAAAATAGGGGCTAGGTCAACAGTCAACAGACAGAAAGCAGGGATGTGTGTGGACTGGGCCACAGAAGATCAACAAGGTATTTAGGATACTGTTAGCAAACCATTTGGCTGACTGTTTTTTCTTTCTTTTTGCAACAGCAAAACGAAGAAACGGCCTTACAATGAATCGTTTCAGGAGGAATTTAATAATATTTAAGTATATTTGTATAATATGCCTAAAATTTTTGAAATATTTTTAACATATACTCTCTTCTCTGTAATTTGGATTTTAGCCCTGTAGAACCACCAGGTCAGATGAACAAAAAAGGAGTTTTGTCTTAAGTCAAGGGACAGAAGACAAGGAGTCTAAACAGAAGAAGTTAGAGAGCAAGAGTTCAGATATGAGTGACCTAGTTTCTAAACCTGGAGGGTGAGAACCCACAGAAGTGGGATAGAAACAGCCCATGGGTTCTGAAGGAGTCCTAGAGAAGGTCTTTTTTGAAAATTTTAATTTTTTTATTAAAGTATAGTTGATTTACAATGTTGTGTTAATTTCTGGTGTACAGCATGGTAATTCAGTTATTTATATATTATATATACATACATGTATATATGTTCCTTTTCATATTCTTTTTCATTATAGGCCATTACAAGGTACTGAATATATTTCCTTGTGCTATACAGTAGGACATTGTTGTTTATCTATATTATATATAGTAGTTAATATTTGCAAATACCAAACTCCTAATTTACCCCTCTCCACCCTTTTCCCCTCCATAAGTTTGTTTTCTATGTCTCTAAGTCTGTCTCTATTTTGTAAATGAGTTCCTTAGTGTCCCCCCTTTTTGTTTTTAAGATTCCACATGTAAGTGATATCATATGGTATTTTCCTCATTTCTCAGTGTCCATCTTAGAGAAGGTCCAAGCACCTGAAGGAAGCCTGGTATTCAGTGAAGTGCAGGCACCAATTCTATATTGCTGACCCAGAGGTAGATCTGAAAGGACTTGAGGGCAGTATGGGCTCAAGGGAAGCTTCCCAGAGAGTTGCAGCCCAGAGCCCAGCCCAGGCAACAGAAAGTAGCAGAGTTCTAGGTCTCCGAGCATAAATCTTGGCCTAAGGCATCAGCTGCCGCAGGGAGCCTCTGGTTGGAATATGAAGCTACAGAGGACATGGGCCTTAGGACCAGAGGACAGAGCAGAGAACATGGACTTCAGAGGTGCAGGCAGCATAATTTTCAAATGAAGCAGGAGTCAGAAGACACACAACCCAGGAACCATCACCTCAGGTTACCCAGTGACCAAATAGGAGGAGGGGCATTTTCTAGGAGTTGAACAAGTGTCCAAATATCAACATGTGGACCAGCAACACACTGACTCGCCCTCTCTGACCCCAGAATATATCATCCCATTCCTGGTGAGTAATGTCTCAGTAATGTTCCTGTAAAAAAAAAAAAAAATAGGCAGACATATTCCTAAAGAACATGTATATAAATAAGAACTTTTTGTGAGGGTTTAGGTATTTAAGTGGATGAGACATTAAAAGGCTCTCCACTCCCACACACATTAGAAAGCAGATCTTTGGAAATGGGATGAACCAGTTTCCACAAGTTTCCCAGAAACCTATAGGAATATGTCTGCCTACATTTTTTTTTTTACAAGAACATTACTGAGAGGTTACTCAAGGAATAGCTGTTTGAAAATGGAAAACACTTATTTTCTTTTTTTAGCAAACAGAAAATAATACATTTTAATGAATGCACTTAATTTACTAAGTTTAGAAACTGAAGTCTTAAATCAATAAAAAATCAATTGCACACTGGTAGTGGAAAGGAAAAAAAAAATCTTATAATTGCTAAGATAACTCATATTTGTATGAAGCTGAATGGGATACTTTTGAGTGTTTTTCATATCACATATATTTAATTAACAATGGTTAACTATCTTGACATTATATTAAATGTTAAATTTTGTCACTTTGAGTAATAATTCATTTCTATTTTGACTGCAAATAATACTCCCATCTCCCTAAAAGTGCAATGACCTTACATGGTAGTACTTAATTATGTTTCCTACCACTCCCAGATTTTTGCATGTGTATGCACACACAGGATCATGGTTTGTGTATAAAAAAGGCGTAAAGTGTTCAGACTGTTTTCTAAATGATTGTTAAGATGTCCATACACACAATCTAGAAAAATTCTAGCAAGATAAACTCTTGCCTTTATAAAAGTTCAGACTTCTTAGAATGACGTACAAAGACTTCAAACTCTGGACTCTGTAAGATTTTCCAGTCTTATCATCTAGAAGTCTTCAACTGGCCCTTTATTCTTTACTAAAACCAGCCTGCTCACCCTCCTCTGCACAGGTGATGGATTTGCAAGACTCCTTATCTTTACCTACGCTACCTCCCCACCTGCAGTCCCTGCCTTACTTCATGTGCTTTGCCAACTTCATCCAGCTCAACTCAGATGAGTGATTCATCAAAACTTTTTCTCATTATCGCCCAAACTGGAGAATAGTTGAGAGCTTCATGCCTTGTGACACTCCAATCCTTTGTACTTAACTCCTTTGAGTCATTTGTCACACTGCCTTACGTTTGTTTGCTTGCTCGAACACCTCTCCCACCAGACAGTTTGTCCCTTGAAGATAGAGACTATCTGATTCATTTGTGCTTATGTGGCATTTAGGACAATGTACGGTCTGGTAGTCGGTGCTCACTAAATGGTCTTGGAATGAATGGATGCTCTTGATTCTGCAAAGATAAATCGAAGAAGGCATGGACTTTTCTAATAAGGAGTTCACATCTAAATTATTTAATGATCACTCCCTCTCTGTATTAGCAGAGAGCAGGTATCTCAACTGAGTAAGACTCAGAGCAAAATTGCTATGGGTTCCTTGGAGAGAAAAGCTATGGTTCATGAAATGCTTTATGTGCGAGATATACTATAAACCAAAGTGAAGTATACAGAAGAGGAATTTTTTGATCCTTGTAGCCTCTATCTTTGGGGAAAAAAGTGTGAAATGTGAAGTAGGCAGAAGTAATGACAATGAGTGAGAGAGGGAAAATAAACAAGACAGAGAATTCTGTGTGTGTGCATGTATTTGATTAATACACAGAACTTGGAGCATCTTGCAGGGCATAAAATATCTTCTGTGACGCAACAGTTCTCTCATTTAGCATGAGAATCACAGTCTCTCTGTTATGCTGCCAATATGGTGATGCTCAAGCGGGACGACACAGATTGTCAACACTGTTGGTTATTCATGTCTGCAAACCAGCCAAAGATAAAACATGTGCAGAGTGGGAACAGAATTGAGTTTGGGGGATTCTAGAAAACTGTCTTTGCTCACTCACTGCACAAAATCGGTGTGCAAAAACACACAAGCCACGTAAGTCAAGTTAGGAAGCAGCTCAGAGCCGATTTACAGAGGTTAAACAAGGGGGCCTTTGGAGGGAGAATATTTCAAAGCAATCTGCTTAGTGAACTTTACAGCCTGGGGACTTGACATCTGCAGATAGCCAAATGCCTGTAGGAAACTTATTAGGAGACCATACAAATTAACAGCACATGACATCAATCTGTAGCCTTTCCTGAGAGAGGCAAAAATGTTACCAAAGGAAAACGGGAGGAAGTAGGTGACAACTATTCCAGCAGTCTTGACAGTATTATTCTTTGCATTTATTATATAGGATGTAAGTACTTCCTTTAGAGAAGTTGATGCTTTTTACTTCTGTAATAAAGATGATATAATAGAAAAAAGCCTCTTGAATTAAACAGACCTGGCTCTGTCCCTGGTCCTTCCCACCCCAAGCTGGGGGACTTGGCTGAGCCACTGAATCCTCGTGTGCAAAATGAACCCAGTGACGAGTAACTTTCAGGACTATTGTAAAGATGAGAGATACAGTTTGCAGGATTTCAAGTACAGTAAATAAAACTTGGTGGGCACTCAATAAATCGCTAGTTAACCATCGTCTTGATACTTTTGTTTCCACGGCACCAAGAACTGCAAGTCTCTGGACGAAAGCACTCATGTTTTTCTTACTAACGTAGAAATCACATGATGTAATTCCCAGACCTCTTTCAACCGTCCATCGTCCTTGTGAAATGCCAGCCTGAAGAATGTTCTTTTCTGGGCTGACTCATCCATCTGCCATCTGCTTTTGAGCTGAACAAGTCTATGAACATTATCAGTCTCTGTCTTCCAAACTTTAATTATTGGGTTCTGTTTTCAGCAGGTGGGGTCATGGTCTTAAAGGTTATTGTTTCTGGATGGAATGGCTTTATTTTCATTTTGACCTTCCAGGGCCCACCGACACACTCTCTTTCTTTGCGTTTATTTTCTCTAAGCACTTTGCTGTCAAAATCCAAGAAAAGGATTTCCTGTGGGGCTGAGGAGTTTGGCTACATCTGTAATTTTTTGTCTACAACTCTGGGGTAATTCAGGAATTTTTCCTGTAGGCAATAAGAAAATATGGATCTATTAGAATCTAAATGATTCCATCTAGTCATTTTCTGAGAGCTCTGAGTTTTGGGGGAGTGGTAAGTGATCATTTTGTAAAACATTACTAAAGGGGATATTTTGATTTTTTGTTGACACGTGATTACTTGGTCTGTTCTATTAGTCAGAAACCAAAAGGAGAAAGGACCTCCCCTTCCAGGATATTGATACAAATGGATTTTGAAAGACAAGTTTGGAACTTAATGCCATAGTTTAAATTATGGTGATATCATTTATAAACAACAACATACACAGATTTAAGAGTACCATTCAATATATCAATGTGAATAACCCCCACCACAATCATCCTAGAAATGTCCTGCATTAACATGTCCAGTGAGTGTCCTGCCCGTGAGAGGAAGCCACTCTTCTGATTCCTATAGCCATTGGTTCCATTTATTTCTCTTGGAATTCATATAAACATAATCAGATAGCATATACGGTTTTGTGTGTCTTCTTTAATTCAACATATTACTGAGATGTATGCACATTGTTTATTCCTTGATTCCACTGAGCACGTGAAAATTTATCCATTCCTTTTGTTAATGCACATTTCTGTTTTTTCCAGGACATGCCAGTGCATGTATTCCAATGGACACTTTTTTTTTTTTTTTTTTGCATTTCTCTTGTTTTATACGAGAGAATTGGAACTGCTAAATCATAGGGTGGTTATTGTTTTGACATTCTTAGAAATGGTTAAATAGTTTCCCCAAATGGTTGTACCATTTACACTGCTGCCAAGGCAGGAATGAGAGTTCCGGTTGCTCCAAATTCTCATGAATATTTGTCAGTAGTTTTTATTTTAGTCATTCTAGTGTGTGTAAAGTGGTATTTCAATGATTTTATTGAGGCATTAATATGCATCTCCATAAAGCTTAATAAAGTATAGTGGAATGAACTGAAGGGACCTGATGATCATATTATAAATCGAAGGCATTGATAAGGTAAAGCCTAGAGAAGTTAATAACTAATTGTATATAAAACTCAGCAGAGACTAGAGATGGTGTGGAAATTCTTTTAGTGGAGTAGTGATTAGAGGGAAAATAACACATATTAGCCACTCTTTGAAAAGATAAATTTTAAAACCAGAAATCTGAGCCATTCTTTAAGAACAAATCAATGTTATTTAAAGAGAAACATGGAGCACATAGCTTTGAACTAAATGTATTTTATGTGTACAGGACCTAGTTTAAAATGCAGTCTTGATGCTACATAAATGATGGCCTGAAGTTAAATTTTATTTTATAGGAATTATTGTCAAAATTCGATCAAATGCTTGCGTTTTGAGATGGCTGCAATTTACTCTCTTGGCTTCCCACCCAGTTCTTAGCAGTAAGCCTCCACCAAATACAAATACTTCTGACAGTTTCCAATGCAGAAATTCAGCGTGAGGCTTTGTCTCCTTCACAACACGGTATCCAGATTGCATTCAATTAGGAAGTGATTATGTAGTAAAAACATTGACACAAGGAGCCTCATTTTATCATTTTTCTTCCAAATGAATTTTGAAGGCATGTGTGAAGATTACAAATGAAGAATGCAAAATATTGTATTTCCCAGATTATCTGTTTGATGGTGTGTGTGTGTGTGTGTGTGTGTGTGTGTGTGTGTGTGTGTGTATAGTCTCCAGAGGAATACTGTTGAATCTTGGCAACAAGAGAAACCATCACTGCAACAGGTGTATCAGTCAAATAACCCACATTTATGGTAGATTGGCATGGTGTAAAAGGTCCAAGGATATTCCAGTTCTTCATTTTGGAAGGACAAATATGAATAAGGGGATGTTGAACAGGGAACTGGGAGAGTCATGGAGTCTTTTTTTTTTTTTTTTTTTGTGAGGTGTATGATTTTTTTTAAGATGGAAGAGATAAGCAATTTTAGATGAAAACAAAAGATATATTAAAAAATGCTGAAAAGATGGAATTTATGAATGAAGAGGAGGAAAGAAGACTGGATTTAAGGGCACATGTAGAAGGAACTTGGAAAAATATTTTGGTGGCTAATGGATAGGCCACTTTGACTATGTTATCCTAATATAGATAAGTATAATTTGACTACAGTTTTCTTTCTGTGGCTATTCCCTGTATGATTTCCCAGTAAAGCAGCCAGGAATGAGTTTATAAAATAAGAATTCAGTTTTTATTTTATGACATATGTATGCATCTATGTGTGTATGTTTATTTTTACCAAGAATTTTATATATAGAATTGCTAGACACTTAACCCCAATATATTTTTTGGTACGTTCTCCCGAACCACCTGGGACTGAAACTAATAGCTAATCTTTGTCTCAGGCAGGTGCCTGAATAAGTAAATAGCTAATGGTAATTAAGAAGAATGGTTTGATTCTTTCTGTTTAGCTTGGCCCACTTTTTCCTCATCTTTAGTTATTTTTTTCTGAAATACTGACAAATATTGATTTTGTTAAAGAATAAACACAGGTGCATATATTGCTAATTTGTGTGAAAGGTGCCAATTCCACTCAATTCGAGGCATATCATGCTATTTTGTTGCTCTTGAGTCAGGATTCCAGGGGAGGGATAATGCAGGAATTTAGGTAAGAGATATTCTTTAGATTTTGTTCTTCTGTAGAGTCTAATCATAGACTCCAAGGATAAAACTCAAATAGGTTTGACTAAGGAAAGAAAAAGGTTGTCTACTATAAAATTAATTCAAAGGCACTATAGCACGGCCTTTTGGATAGTTTAGACAATTCAATTATTAGATATTTGGAACTCTCAGTTATGTAAACTTTTGCAATGTAAAATATAGACTAACGTTTCAAAACACTCTGGACAGAACTAAATAATATTTTCAGTGCATTAACTGGAAGTCAGATTATTCCTACCTACAAACTAAAGCAGGAGCCCCTTAGAGCCCCTTCCTTCCAAAGTCATAAAGCTATGCCTAAAAAAATCCCTTTCATTAAGTATAAATCTCAAATTCTTTCAAAGCCTATGTTCTTTTGCTTTACATAAAATGCTGATAGTCTTCATTTTTGGATAACTTTGACAAACCACATTAAAATTACAAAATATAAGGCCATAGATATATTAGAGAAAAAATAATAAAATCAAATGTCTCTTTAAACTGCATATAAATCTACAATTACCTCAAAATAAAAAGTTTAATTAAAATTGCTTAATACAGGAGATACTAAATGAAGAAGCAAAACCAATAAAAATATAATCAGTGATTATAAAGTTCACAATAAAAAATTTGAGCTAAAACCACCATAAGATACTATTGCATTTTCACCAAAGCAGCTAAATTAAAAAAGAAAGAAAGAAAGAAAAAAGATTGGCAATACAAAGTTACAAGTAAGGATACAGGGGAACACTGGAATTCTCATACATTGCAGTGGGAATAAAATTCATTACAGATACTTTGTAATACTATTTGGCAGTGTTTGCTAAATATTATTAGAGCAAAAATGTCTTGCAAAAAAATATCTACCATACCATCCAATTTATATCAATTTCTGGAACAGGTAAAATCAATTGATAATGAAAGTTAGAATAATGATTACCTCTTAGAGATATTATTGATGGGGACAGTCTAATGTTTCTGAATCTGGCTTGTGGTTATTTTGCTACACAATGTGACTACGTGGCTTAGGTCTACAGACTTAAGGTTTATAAACTATATAAACTTTATTGTATTAAATATTAAATCTTACTTTAAAAAAGCTTTTCTAAAAGAGTAAACACCGGATAAGCTACCTAGATATCAAATAACAAAAAAATGTGCCATTTTTATGTGATCAAAGGCCTTATGAAGTTTTCACTGTAGTGATTATTCTTACTTTCATTTAAATATATTAGTAATTGGGAACAATTACTTTTAAATTGTAAGAAATAACATTTCCTATATGTGAAAAAAAAGTCACAGACTAGGGAGGGAGAATTTCTACACTGCTGCAATTCTTGAGGGCATCATTTTATTATTGCAAATGCAGTTAGTACGCCCAGGACGGCGACTCTGTCCCAAGGAGAATAACTGTTAAATGCTCAGGTTAAGAGGGTAAAAACGAATGTAATGCATTTTAGAAATATTTTCATCAAAGAGAAGGCTAGCTTGAGGGGTGTGATTCAGAGTCTCAGAACATTTATTCATTTGCATTATTTTTGTGCTGGGTGAATAAAGTTTCCAGAATGTTATCTTCTACTCAAAAAGGCTTGTGGATTGAAGAAACAGATGCTCGTGTTAAACTCCCTGGGAGCTCTGAACGCCACTGTATGATCTAGGATTACCCAGGAGTCGAAAGCAGCTAGGATTCTACTTTAGCCATTGGAAGGGCTCCAAGTCACCTTCGTGTAATCTTGTTCATTGTGTTTGATCTACTCTGCTAGACAGGATGAGAGGGAGATGTAAAAGAAAAAGAGAATGAAAGAAAGAAAAAGAAAAGAAAAAAAGGAAAGGTTTTAAAGTGTCAAATCAACCTCTCGCATCTGCAGAAGACCTGCAATACTTCAATGGCAGGGCTGTATTCCCTGGACATAGGTTTTTGAAATATAAATCTTCAGGAGATTCTGCGGCTGATGGTGTTTATAGAAATATCCTTCCCCAGCCCTTTATCCTCCACAAGGGAGTCTGGGGAAGGTGAAGGATGGTTGATAGAGAAAGGATGAAAGATAAGATGACTGAAGGTTGTGCAGGGCAAAATGCAAGAAGCAGTAGGAGGTCTGCTGTTCCTCCGTGGGAGACCAGAAGGCTGACCTCATACACCAGTTATATGCAGTCCCAACAACTGACTTCAGAGTTTCTGGAGACCCCAGCCTAGACCTTGAAAGTACTCATGCACTTTCCATACTACTTATGGGCTTCTTGTCCTTTGAGTGACAGGTTATCAATTGGAAGCTGTTAGAACCTGACACCTCAGTGTCAGGAACAGTGAAGGTTAGTTAAACATTGAAGACAAAAATATCTTTCCTTCAATTTACCACTATCATGTCTACTTAGAAGTTGCCAGAAGAGTCCACTGCCGCTGACCTTAACCAAAACAAAACAACTCCCCACCAACCCTCAGGATGAACGTTCCCAATTCAAAGCAACAGCAAGAGTGCAGAGTTAGTTACAGAGCTGGGTGAGAGCGCTTTTCCCTTCAATCGTTCTTAATGAACTGGATGTGAATATCAGGGCTAAAGTTTCCTGGCCAAAAAATTCATGGTAAAGATTATGCTCCCCAGACCTTAATTTTCCAGACCTTAATACAATTGCTAACTTGCCGGACACATGGGAAGACGATGAGTATGGATGTCATCCTGTCTCAATCCTCTCCATTTCTGATAATTTTCTGAACTCTTATTATTTTACAGAACTTTAAAATGCTATAAATGAAGGCAACCACACCGACTTCATAACCAATATCTTCATTTATAGGACTGTCCAAGGTGTGTAGGTAATAGGAAGGTATAGATGGACTGATCAAAATACAGATCATCTCTTGGTCCTTAACTAGGTTGATGCTTTTTTTTCTGCATTCCATTTAAGCCCGTGATTATCTGGGTCATCAGCTGTATGGGACTGAGATCCTCAGTCTTCAGTCCATGGCTCACAGATTTGTTAGTTCTTCCGAGGCTCTTCTCTGTTCTACTTCAGTACAACTCTGTTTCCCCTTTATACTAAATCATTTCCCCCTTGATTTTTTTAGTTTTCATGACATACATTTTTACATCTCAAAATAGTACACTACGTAATTTTGTACATTTTTGAAATTTTTGTTAAAATACAGAAAGATTTTATTTGTTTTGATTTTTTTTACTTTCTAACCTGATTTCCCAATTCATTGGTGAATAGAAGTGGTGATAGGCAACATTATCTTATGTCTATTCTTAAAGAAAAATGTTCAGTTAAGTCATAGAGTGTTTGTTGTGGGGTTTTTTAGTGACACACTTTATTAGGTTCAATATTTCTCTTCCATTTTTAGTTTACTGTGTGGTTTTGACAAGACTATTGTTGAATTTTATCAAGTGACTTACTGACATCTACTGAGGTGAATATCAGACTTTTTTCTTTTCCCTTTAAGTCGTGAATCACCTATAGGTTTGTTACAGCTTTGAACTAAGACTAACAAAATGTGATATGGTTATTATTATATGTATTCTGATGAACATGTGGGTTATACTTTTAGAAGCAAAATTGGTAGGTATGCTTAGAGTGCCTGTATGTCAAACATTAGTAGATAATACCAGTTTTCCAGGGTGGTTAATCACTACCATTAGCAGTGAGTGAAAACCCCATTGCTACAAATTCTTACCAAAGCTTAATAATACGAGTCTTTTTAATTTTAGCCATTTTTTTGTAAGAATATAATGGTATCTTTTTGTATTTTTAATTTAAATTTCTCTGATTATTAAAAAGCATATTTTTGTATAAATATAAAACACATGCCATGTTCACAAATAGAAAAGAGAAAAACACTAACTATTCTAAAGACATAAATTCTCCCCCTATTCAGCTACAAACTCAGTGCATTCTCATTCAAAATTGATCGTTACATCACAGCATAGGCAATGTTGGCCTCCATATAAGAAATTAAGTAAGTACAGTAGAATTAGAAAGATAATAATAGAACATATAAATTAAGAAGGGTTTAATAAAGAGATTTAAAAACACAAAGCTTGAAGAATGTATCTGATGGATTTGAAAGCAAAAAAATAAAAACTTCTGTTCAACAAAGTGCACAAAGGTAAAATCAACAAAAGCATGGAGTACATATCTACATGGATTACAAATGAGAAATGACTAATTTTTACTTGACTAGCAACTCATTTAAATCGGCAAACAAAAGACTAAAAATACAACAGAAGAACTGGGAAGACATTATAAAAGACAATTCATTGAAGAAAAATTTTTAAAAAACAAATAATTGTTAGTTTTTTTAGAGAGGTTATATGTTGAAGCACATATATAGTAATTATTGTTGAATATTCTAGTTCTAGTTTTCGATTTACCAAGTTATAGCTTAAAGTTTTCACATATGATGTTTTCAAACTTAAACTCTTGTTTTGTCTAATATTAAAATTACCATCTGTTCCCCCTTTAGCTTTCCCTGGTTCATATTTGGTGACATATTTTCTTATCTCCTTGTTTTGTTTGTAACTTCTTAAATTCAAGGACCATCTCAACTTTGACTAGTCTATGGGACAGAAACAAAAAGCACTAGCCTGTGTTTTTCCTGGTGAGTGTCAGTGTCAGAGAGGATGCTCTCATGGGAAAGAATGCCTAGAGTGACAATCCAGATGACCAGACTGCTCACATGCTTCTCTGACCCCCAGTGTATCCTAGTTCTCAGCAAATTTGAAGTACTTCTGCCTCATCACTCCTATTTCCTACAGGTTGCTGCCATATGCTGGCAGTTCTGGGCATGAGAAAGGCCAGGGAGGAGGGAACACTCAATGAAGACCTTTCCAGCTGCTCCTATTATCTGCTTTCCAAGCTCTGGCACAGCCCTGAAGTGACCCACCTGTCCCTGGCTGGTCTTGGCTATCACTGCTGTGTTCCTGCCTCACATCAATGATAATGCAGACCATGGTTCATCCAGGATAATAAGACCTGCTCTCTTCCAACATGTAGCCCATCTGTGGCATCTGGCCCTCTTCTACTCTAGGCTGCAATTTTCTTTACGAATAAAGATATTTTTAGCTTCCACCTATACAAGAAAATCTAGAGTGCCCTTTCAATTCTGCAGTCTCTCCAGGCTTGGGTTTAGGGCAGGATCTAGCAGCCCATGCCTCCCTCCCTTCTGGTTCTTCATCATGGTACTTCCACATTGTTGTGTTGTGTTAGTGCAATTATGTCTTCTCCACTTCACTGTCATCTGCATCACGTTCGAGGCCAGGCCATCCATGTGTCTATTCTTAGCTTATAAATTAGGGTTTGGACACAAAGGAGGTCTTAACATATTTGTTCAGTGAATAAATAAAATGAAGTTCAGAGAAATGAAATGACTCACCCAAGTTTATACAGAAGCATAAACAGGGCTAGAACACAAGTTTCTTAAATGCTAGCTCAGTGTCTTTTATTCTGTACTTTTCTGCTTCTGATTCAGCTCATTGCGATTTAACTTGGTGCAGTTCAATACATTCAGTAACATAAGGCGATCTGCCAGGTATTGTCAAGTACATAATGTGACACTCCCTTCCCTTGATCCCCTAAGGGGGCTGGCAGAATGTTTCAATAATTTTGCAATTCACACATTAGTAAATTATACATACATTTATAAAAAAAAATCAGATTAGATATAAGAAAAATTGCCTGAAGAAGTATACTTACAAATTTTACCTTCAGTTAACATGCATTAAAAAAAAAAACCTAAAATGAAACATGCATATCACTTCTGCCTCAAAGCAAGTCAACTTGAGATGACTACTGTATGCAATCAACTTTATAAGGATATACTTTGCACCATTTTCCACTAATTCTTTTAAGCATGAAATAACTTTATATTTGAATTATCTTATTTGTGAGTAAACACTCATATATCAAGCTTTGGAAAAGAAAGATCTTAATTTTGAATATGTATGTTTCTTTTGCTATATCAAATAAATGTGGTTAAAGTCTAATTTACATAACAAAATGTACACATTTTAAATATACAGTTTGATGAGTTAGACAGAGCTATATACTCAAGTAACCACTGCTTTGCAATCAACCACCACTGCCCTCCATCCTAGACAACCACAGATGCAATTTCTTTCCCTATAGATTACTTTGACTAGTTGCATAACTTCACATAAATGGGGTTATCATGAATAAAATTGGGATCCAAATTGGGGTTATCATGAATAAAATTGCTATGGATATTTGAGTACAAGTCTTTGTGTGTACATATGATTTGATTTCCCTTGAGTAAACCAAGGAATGACATTATTCGGTCATACGGTAGATCTACAGTTACCTTTATAAGATACTGGCAAACTGTTTTCCAAAGAGTTGTACCAGTTTACATTTTCTCCAGAAATGTATAAGAATTCTAGTTGTTCTATATTCTTGCCTACATTTGGTATTCTTGAGATTAGTCTCAGCTGTTCTCAAAAATTGACAATATTTTTTTGTATTGGCTAGATGGTTATCAGGAGAGAGATAAAATTATACAAATAGGGTGATAAAGAAGCAAGCTCTGTGATTCAGGAAGGAAATAGTTTCTTGCTCAGGTTTGAGCATAGGAGGAGAAACACAAAGAATTGACCAATGGTTCCCAACACCCCAAAAAGCAGTTTTTGGATAAAATTTCTCTTGTTCAGTGTTGCAGTGAGAAAAAGAAGGTAAATATAGTGAGTTTTTCATAAATTTAACTTTAAAGCTTTATTCTGACTTTTTTTTCTTCCTTTTTCATAGTAAAATTTTAACTTTTTTTTACAAGGAGGATGGATGATATAGGATGGTTTTTGATTTTATTTTTATTCTTCACTTTTCATAAATCCCCTAACTTGGAAAGATTAAAAAAGGCCTTTACTAACTAAGTAAGCAAAAAAAAGAAAAAAAATCTACTTTTGGAATTTTACTCTTTTATGAAACATATTCTGGGAAATCCTGACATAGGCGTTCCTTGGAGGCTCCATGCCAACTGCTCTACCTGCTGAGGCTCAGGATGAAATTCTGACACCTTATCAAGTTAAAATACCTGAGACCCATCAAATTTTTAAGCTGGAAAGGAGCCTTAGAAATTATCAAATCCAAATAGCTTCATTTTTCAATGAGGAAACTGAGGTTCAAAGTGAAGAAGAATCTTGCTATTCAACTTCTTTTGGTAGCTTTGGGAGTAGAACTGACATGGAGTTTTTGTTTGTCTTTGACCTAGTTCTCCATTCTGCTTGGTACATATCAGAATAACAGTAAGCCACGTGCTACCGTTTGTCTTTGACCTAGTTCTCCATTCTGCTTGGTACATATCAGAATAACAGTAAGCCAGTGCTACCGTTTCCCTGTCTCCACAGTAACGTTAAACTTTCATCAGTGCAATCCTCCTGATGAGCATTTTTGGTAGTGTCAAAGCATGTGTAAAACAGAAACTCATTCTCTTGGGAGGAACTAATTATAAAGGTAACAATAGCCAAGGAGAAAAGAGAAGTTTTGTCTTTTTTTTTCAAAGTCTTTAGACATCTGTTTTGGAAAAGAAATAGGAAAAGAGTGTTTTTCTTTCACTCTTTCACTGGCTCTCTCCAGGTCAAATACACATGCTTTTGTACAGCTGATCTCTCCACTTGAAGTTTTCTTGTTGTATTTTGTTTTGTTTTGCCCTAATCAAGTTTTCAAACAAAACATGATATGGTTAGGAAGCATCTGTGGATTCCTTCTCTTGCTCATTTCCTTCCAGGATTCTCCGCTCTTTGCAGTGTTCCTAAGTTTCCTAGCTTCACTTTTCTGTTTTCCTAGTCACAATGCGAAGAGGTTTTTAATGTGACCCACTAGAATCATTGTTTTTGCAGAGTAGACAATATTGATACTTAGCATCAGACGGAAAGCTGCCGTGGTGAGAGCTTACACGTGTTGTTTTGTCCGCCACCTGTGCAGCCCCAGCCCCCCAGCCTCTCTGCTTTTGCTTACTCTTCAGTATTTTCAGGTAGTTGTTTTGGTATTAGCTCCAGGTTTTATAGCTGTTTCTATGCAATGATCAGGAGTCAGTCTGCACTTCTCAGTCCATCACACTTGGATGTGGAAGGATCTGTGCTGATTTGATTTTTAACCTTTGATTTGGTTCAAAGTAGCAATTATTTGAAATTGTCTATTTCCATCTGTATTCATTTTTCAGTGTATTCTCAAGAAACTTGAGGAAGTGTATAAATATTCAAATATTCAGATTTGGAGGAAGGATTTTCACATGCCTATATGTGGGTGAATATATGCACATTCCTTCCTCAGAAATTCCATTAATATGTATCAGTTCCCAGTCAATAGCTCCTAATCCTTTCTGTATCTTACATAGAATATATTGTGGTACAGTGTTGACTGATGATTGGCAGGGCAAACTCTAGAGCGAAGCTATCTGGTTTTGAATAGTAGCTGCGTACTTTATTAGTTAAGTAGCCTTGGGAATTTTACTTAACATCTTTAAGGCTGCAATTTTTTCCAACTGTACACTGAGATCATAATTGTACATAAAAGCAAAACTCTTCTTTGGATTTCTTTTGGCCAATGTTAATAGGTCTTTGGTCAAAGCCAAGTGGTGCACTTTGAAAAAACAGGGGATGACTGTGTATTAAAAGTCCAGGATTTATTCCTTTTCTTCCCTTATAAACTCCTCTAAGTGGGTGCAAGGGCTCCATGGTAAGAACGAGGACACGAAACGCAGTCAAATTCGTGGGCAGCTTCAGTAGTTCTCATCTCAGGTTAGTTTGTACCAGCCTTCCAGAGAAAGAGCTTCCTCCACACTGAGGTCCTGGAATTTCTGTCTGAATGGCTCTACCATAGAAGAGAATGGGTGAGTCAAAGTCATTCTGCAAATATACAAATATATAAATATATGAATCATTAATCACACAAAATTGAAAAACTAGCTAATAGGTAAAATAAAAGAGAAAAAAATTCTGGCACCAGACATTTTCTTAGACATACAGAATTAATTTCTTTTTTTCTCTTTCTTTTTCCTACATAAACTTCCCCTTATTTGTGCCTTCATTATTCATGGTCCCACCCTTCTTAAATTTCTTCCCAGATCTTCCCCCAAGAAAAAGCTAGCTATATCATTTGCATGTCTGCTTCTTCTTTTAACTTATTCTATTGATACAGACTTGTATCTATATAATGTCATTATTATAATCTGGGTGTCAATTGGATGTACAATTAGAAATATGGTAATGCAGTATAATTTTAGCTGAGATATTAATATTTTGGTTCAACAGCCACTGTGTACTTTGCTCATCTCAATTTAGAGTCACAGGAAAGTAGACATTCTTGTGATCTATGTGTTTGATTTAAATGTGTGTGTGTGTGTGTGTATATTTTTTTTTTAATTTATTTTTTAGATTTGATTGACCAGTATGGTTTTTCCTCAACTTACTAAAGCAACTTCATTTATTTAAACTAACTAAACCTGATATCTTTAATTCTCCTAGATAATAGATTCCTCTTCTGAGTAATTTTTCCAATAAATATTCATTTCCTATCTTTCTAAAATTTTATCTCCTTATAAAATGGTGTACTTAATGACTTTTCCCCAGTCTAACTTTCTAATTTTGTTCTTTTCCTCATTAGATGCCTCAGATAGTATTAAAAATTACCTATTTACTATTATTATAATTCCCCATACTAAGTCACAAAAAAAAAAATTACTGAGTGCCCCAATCCTTTCTTCCAAGGGTGGACATTCTCCTGTGCATGCCAAATTACTGCACTCAAAAGCAATACATTTTAGCTCCTAAAAGTAGCTCTAACTTTCCTCTTGTCTAAGTACTCAAAGGGTTGCCCAGTTTTTACCTACCTCCCAATTTTATTTTTGCCTACTCAAATAATAATGCTAGACCACATTTTCTCCCAAACCTACTGCCCATTATTACTTCCACCACTCTCCACTGTAAATCCCTTCTCAGAGAGAAGCTCAGATATGGGGAACACCCATTTGAAATAAACTTGCTCTATGTATCACCTTTGACCAAGAGGGTTGCATGCTGTAATTTTCAGACACTTGTAGCATGCCTCTCCCCCAAGTGCCAGCCATTCTGTGTTCAGACTTCCCACTCTAGTGCTCATAGGCACGTAATAAGACTTTTGTTTTTACCAGGGTGTCCTAAATTTCACGTCTCTGAACATTGGATTCGAAACTATGGTGCCTCTTGCCCAGCCACCTTTTTGGCTCATGGCATGAGAGTTCTAGGTCCCCTAGTTACTTCCCAGCTCTGTCAACATTTGTCCCAAGTGGGATTTCCATTAGTGTCAGCAAGGAAAAGCTACCAAGACAACCACAACTTATTATTTGGAACACAGTTATAACCAAACAATACATAACATTTGTTTCAAGGACAGCTTTCATGTCAGTATGTTAAAATAAGTTAAACATCAGAGTTAGGCCTAATTTAGTTTTTATTAATTAAGCTCAAACAACAGACACTATGCTAGTCTGTGCTACCTCCAATAAAGCTGTGTGCCAGACAGACCACCAATTTAGGGGGAGATGGAAAATATCTCTAGTTAAATAGTAATCAGGGAAGTTTAACACAGAAGAGTTTGACATAGTTCTGAACTATTGTTTTAGAATTTTCATAAGACTGATTCTTTTTTTTAATGAAAACATCATTAGTGAGAAGGTAACGTGCTCAGACGTCAAAGCAACTGGATTTGGAGTCATTACACCAGGGTTCCGGTTCCACTTCTTCAACGCACAATTTATGGATACATGGATAAATCACGTCTACTCCTTGAACTCCACCTTCCTCATTTGTGAAATATGATGGTCAGACCAGCTCATCCCTTTTGTTCCTTCTAGCTCTGCAATGTATGATTTCACTTCATCCTAAGCTTTAGGAACGTCTAAGTCGTGCTCATAACCAAACTGGTGGAATAAATATTTACAAGTTAAACTCAGTGATTTCTCAGTGACTGCTTTCCATTGACTGTTTGTGTCCCCGGCCCCTCCATTTGCACACTGCAAACCTAATGCCCCAGGTGACGGTATTAGGAGGTGGGGGCCTTTGGGAGGTGATTCGGTCCCAAGGACCTTTGTGAAACACGCCTGAGAAGACTTAAGCTTCCGCCGTGTGACATCACAGCAAGATGGCCATGAAGGAACCAGGAAGCAAGCTTCACCAGGCACAGTGCCTGACCATAGGGGCAGCTTGATCTTGGACTTCCAGCATCCAGGACTGTGGGAAACAAATTTCAGTTGTTTACGAACTACCCAGTCTATGATAGTTTGTTGTCTCAACCCTAATGAACGAAGACAGAGACCGAGGTCTCAGATCATCTGTTCAGTTACTTTTACCAGCCTCACTGAATAAAAATCACCTCCTCCTCGTATGTGTCTTCCAAACAGTCCTTCTAAGGAAACGTTCCTGACTTCAGTTACAAAGGCAGGAAACAGGCAAGGAGCATCACGTTGCAGTACTGACCACGTGACCTTTTTATACATTTGATGGCACGCCCTGAAGCTTTATCCTCCTTGAGTCTGTTCCTTGCTTCCAAATGTTTTGAAAGAATTAAAGCTACTTTAGCAAGAGACATTCCCCTTGCAAGACATCTTCCCAAAGAACAATAGGTAATGCCTCACATAGGACACAGATGCCTCTATTACAGCAATTATGGATGGTTATTACTTTTGATTAAAATTATATTAAATAGCACTTGAGAAATAAGGAGAGATTTAATTATACTGTAAAAATTGTCAGCCTTTCATTTTTAACATCTGTCAGACAGGCATGCCAGGAGCAACGGTGTGGAGTATTTGCCAGACACCTAGTCAACAGACCCCTATGAATCATCTGGGATCAGAGGAGGAGTGATTTCAAACAGGGTACTTTCCCAATCTGATGACTTGATCCAACTTAAATACATTTAAGGGCTTCCTGATTCAAATTTTTCTTCATTTCTATAGGGGAAAAAAAGTGTTTCCAGTTTTCCTGCTTTTTATTGTGATGGATTTGATCTGGCACATCCTGCCGGCACTACAGCAGAGAGCTGGAATTCTGCAAAGAGAAGCTTGTTTCCCTGAAAGGTGCCAAACATGGTGTGTTTTGTTGCCCTTGTGTGATGTTTCTGGAAAGGTTATTTTTAACTTTGATGTTTAAAAGACAAAATCACTGCAGCCCTGGAAAATGTTTTTGGCCTAAACAGTTTGGAATCAATGTTAACTAATTAGCAGACAGGCAGGAGGGGCCCAGGCAGTCGCTGATGATGTTCTTCTAGTAGGTAAACCCTCTCATTTGAGTTCTTCTTTCAGTCGTCAATATATGGACCAGTGGAGTGAAATGTGACTTTGTAAAATTAACAGCCTCTTGGGGCCTCTGTTCCTCCATCTTTAAAAAAAGAGGGTTTGGAGCAGATAAGCATGCCTCACTTTAAAATTCAATAATCTTCAAGAGTCGCTATCTCAAGGTGGTTGAGTTTATGGCTCTGTTTTCTTCTTAATTTTAGGATCTTAAAATTTATTTTTTCTTCTCACTTTCTTTCCTTCTCCTTTTTTTTTTTTTTTAACCAATAAGCTGAAGCTGCTTTCAAAATAACAAAATGCTATTTATTTCCCATTTGTAAAACAAAATAGGTGCAAATTTCTGAGTTAGCTCTTCCCTATGTTGGTTTCAGGTGTAACTCTGAGCCATTCTGAGGTCAGCTTCCTCTGGGCCCCATCACAGCACTACAAGTTAGATAGACAGGCCTTTGGCAATTCCGAACTACAGGCAGGTCCCTCCTCTGGTTGTGCTGCAGCATGGCTCACTGCAGTCCGGTTTGTCCCATTCCTTCGCAGGTACTAGTGCCTCAGAGATAACTGCTAATTTCTTGGGTCCTGAGACATCCCTGTACAAAGATGGTAGCCCTAAGGGGCACAGATTTAGTGACATACATTGCAGGTGTGTTCGAATTCTCTCTCCCGTTTTTGCTCTCAGGACTTCTGGACTTAATCTCAAAGGTATTCAGACCAATTTATTTACCGATTTACTGAGTGAATCTTCACTGAGCATCTTCTGTGTGCTTGGTATTATTCTAAGGCCTGGGGTACAGAACCTGATCCATTTCCTCATGGAGCTTACGCTCTAATTATGAAGTTACTTTTTGACCCCACAGTCATGCCCTGTATGCTCCCCTTTCATAACAGCTGGGATGACCCAGAAGCCATGAGCATCTATAAATTTCTAGGTAAAGAACTAGCCATACCTATTCGTGAAGTGATAATGGAGGCTGTCGTTTATTGAGTTATTTGAATGTATAGAAATAAGCCACAAGTGTTTGTAATCTTCAAAATAATGCCATCAGATTCATGTCATTACACTGGGACAATTAAATACCATTTTATAGGCGAGGAAATGGCAACTATTAAAATGACGTCACTTGCCCAAAGTTGCACAAGTTTGAAGCGATACAATCCCAACTGGACCTACGTCTTTATAACTTCAAAACCTTGCTCTTACATGTATATCAAACTGTGGCTGAAATAAACAGCCATCTGAATCACATGAATTGGGAGAAGTCAGAAATTTCTGCCACAGAATATTTTTCTCATTCATTTGATTAATCCTGCAGTTACCCACTGGTTGTTCATTATTGGGATTAAAGTTTTTTCACTTAATAAAAGTGAGAAAGCATGAAAGGGATAATGAATTAAGCTATCACCATTTAGCAACACTTTGTTGCGGATTCTTCATAAAATTTCCTACTATGCACAATAAAAAGAGAATACTGACTTTGAGGTTCGGTGATCTGGGTTCTTTCTTCCCCCTTGTCTTACTAATGGATGCCACATAAACACACTTCATAAGACGAACAAACTACTTCGGTGTCTATTTGTAGGTATGCTGTGGAAGACCTTACTGTCAAAACTGAAAGGTTTGAGATTTTTTTCCTTCTCGCAGGCTAACAAGCCAGCTGAAGTTTCATGGATGCTGGCAGATGACACGAGACTCCTGGGTCAGAAACAAATGACTTGATTACTTACAGGACAGCAAGCAGCATGAACAGCAGCGTGTCTGACATCAGTACCCCTGGCCTCAGTTCCTTCAAGGTGCTCTAAAGACGAACAGATGATCCCTGCACACACAGTGGGTTGTGCTACGGAAGTGGGGAGCTCAGTTTAAGGAAACTGAATATTTTGTATTCATAGTAAGTAAGTGTGCCTTCCTTGGCTCCTCAGAGGATAGTGTTTTGTTTTTTTGTTTTTTTAAAGCTGTTTATTATATAAACATTTTTGATAAGATGTCCAGAACAAAGGCAGTCAGTGTTCCTTCCTACGAAACATGCAGAAATGTGAGAGACCCATGGAGAACTGTCTTGCAACACTTGTGAGTTGACAATGTCCCTCCTTCTTGGAATGACTTCTCTCAGATCTCACTGACTTTTCTTAAGTTTCTCATATGTTTCTGTAAACCATATGCCCAAATATGAATCTCTAGTCTTCTCTACCTATACCCATTTTTTTTACTACCTTTACTTTTCCCTTTACCTTGGTATTCTGAATTATCTTCTTTTCTTTTAAAAACTTGCCATATTTATATTTTTGTAGGCCACCTGAAAAGTCATTTAAAAACCAATTAACTACTATGCGACACACCACCCCAAAATTTAGTGACTGACAACAACAATGAACAATGAATTCTCACAATTCTGTAGATTAGTTGGCTAGTTGTTTTGCTCCTTCACCTGGGTTCATTCCACGCTGCTTCATTTAGCTTGAAGGTAGGTTGGTCCATGATGCCTCCATTCATATGATGGGTGCTTGGTGATAACCTCAACTGTCCTTCACGTGGCCTCTCATCTTCTAGTCAACTAAACTCCTTTTCTTAACCTGGTGGGCTCAGGACAGCACTCTGTGAAGAAAAATGCAGAAGTTGAAAGGTCTGTGAGGCCCAGTCTTGAAACTTACACAATACAGTTTCTACCAGAGTCTATTGGTCAAAGCAAGTCACAAGACCAGCCCAGATTCAAGAGGATAAAGAAACAGATTTCATCATTGGATGAGAGGAGCTGCGAAGAAGTTATGACTAAAAAATAATGTACCCAACTGGAGAGCTAATGAGCAAACTTACTTCCCTGTGACTTTCAGTAAATCACTTTACTTCTTTGGAATTTAGTTTCATCACCAGTAAAGTCCAATATAAACTTCAATGACATGCAAGATCCCTTTCCGATCTCAGTATTCATGTATCTAAGATACTTTCTAAAGTGCTGTTTCCTGAGATGAATGAGGTTGACGAAAGAGGAGAAAGAGACTATGAGCATTGATCTGAAGGTGTGTGTAAGCTCAGAGATAGATGAAAAGATTTACCTGTGTTATTTGGGGTGTACTCAGAATACTACACATGGTCACTGAAAGGGGAGTTGGGGAAAGAGATGTGATAAAGGCAACCTGAGTATTTAATAATTTTGTTCACAGTGAGTTATACATGTTGCATCCCGTCTAGATGATTCTAAGTGTAACTGCAAAATGAGGGAATTTAGATTTTGTATTTCTCTAGCTTTCCTACCCCTAATGTGAAGAGTTGTATTTAACATAATTAGACGTCCAGATGATTTGACAGTAAGTCTTTTAAAATGACTGGACGTTCATATCAAGACCTCAGTGACTGAATTGGATGTTATTAATAGTCTCTGTGTTTCAGGATCTTCAGGTACAAAGCAGAATAAAGGTAATAAGAATAAATTCAGGTAAATCCAATTCACTGAAAAATCAATTTGCCTGTTGATGAAAATAACAGATAGCAAATTAATAGATTGCCATATTGGTTAGGATTTTCCCCCTCAGATTTCACCCCCAAATCCCCCCCCCTCCACTGCCTCTCAGCATTTCAGTTGCTTAGTTCTTAGTCTGGTTTCGTTTAATGTCAGGATCATATGTGTTGCCTATTTCAGTTTATATTCAAATGAATTTTCCCATATGTGTAAATGCCTCTCTTTGTATCTTTAAGCTTTTTTTTTCCTCTTCCCCTAATTCGCCTGCCTCTGGGAGCACAACGGTTGAAAAACTGGTCTTAGTTCCTCTTTAAAGTATTTCATATGTTTTGTAACTACGGTGACTTGCGAATCGATCATATGGTAGATTATTTTTCTGCAAGTTAGCTTTTGGAAAATTGGCTTTTGACAAATTTGTCATTTTGCAAATTGGCTATTTGAACTATTTGTCATTTAATGACTTGGTCATTTGCTGAGTTTGTTATTTATTGCATTGGTCTTTCCAATAATTGGCTATGATTTAATTGACTTGGGGCCAGCAGTGGACCAGAGCCAGCGTGCCCCAGATCCATGAGGCTCTACTGTGCAGATCTTCTCTAAGTTTCTGACTCAGTACATAAAATTGTCCGTGATGGGAGTGTTTAGACCACAGAAATCCGCAAACACTACAAGTGAAGGCTCTTTTCTTTTTGGAGAACTAGTTTCCCAGCCCACCATTTCCTAGAGCCCATCAATTCTTAACAGTAAACCAGTTAAAAACTCAACTTCCTATACAAACTTCCTAAAACCAATCAAAATATTCATGGCATTCAAAGAGTTACCAAAGAAGTCGATTTGGTATAGTCCCACCAGTAGGTGACAATGATTATAACAGTGACAAAAGTATCAGCTAGCAATACTAGCCTTGTCTCTGTATCAAGTACGAGAGAGGTCACTTTACATGTGTTCTTCCATTCAATCTTTGACTACGAATAAGAGATAGGTATTATCATTCCCATTTTATGAGTGAGAAAATTGCAGCTCAGCAAGAGTCAAGATCTGATTTCAAGATTATTTTCCATTTTGCTTCATAGCCTTTTGTGGCTGAAATTCAGAGGTTCTACATCTAAAAGAAAATGATATCATTTTTAAGGTAAGGAGATGAGGGAACTGGGAGAAGGTTAAGTGTCATCATAACTGTATTGATTGAAACTCATAGCATTAATAATATAACCTATATGAATCCACATACAGACTGGGAGTGCTTTTCTTAAAAAAAAATTGTATGAAGTGACTGACTTTCGGCATCTTTGCAGCAATCTATTAGGATGTATCTTGATGTGGGCCGTTAGTCACAATTTTCTAAACATGTGCCCCTCATGATATTTCTGCATCAGGAAGGGAATTCAGAAAAATGGATTCTACTCAAAAAAGCATATTTGAGAGTTAAACGATACTTTTGTATTTTGAGATATGTTTGGTAATGGGACAACTGCTTACACCTCTCCGTTGATCTATAAATACATACTTCCAAGCACTTCAGTAAATTAAATTACTGGCTATTTCATGCACAGAAAAATGACTTAACGTTACCTATATCTCAGGACAAAGGATATTTACAGTGATCTCTGGAATGGGACCACCAAATGGTGAACAATTACATAGCATGCCTGAAAGTAAGGGCATTCTTACAAACACCATCACCAAATGTCATTCCAAATACGGGTATGATGAACCAAAACATCTGCTAGGAACCCATGTGCTTCAAATTAGTTTCCAGGGGGTGGATTAAGAACTGGGCACAATATAGTTGACTAGCTAGAGCAATTAAGATTCTTAAAAGCACACTGCTTGGGTCTTCTGTCCAGTTTTCCTAGTTATCTTTAAAATCTGTGATAAACTTGTTTAAGCTTGGATCGGTTTATTTCTTATACAGATTTAAATGTTCAGAGAAGAAAAAGACTTAATCCTTAAGACTTCAAATTAAGCCATGGAAAGAAATCAAAGAAATTGTTTTTTCAAATCTCCTGATGGCTTGCTAAAGCAGTTAACAGATGCATTTAAGTAACCAATGCAGAGTTGTTTTTTAATCTGTATATAGGATTAACAGTAAGCCAGTAAGTAAAGTATATGAAGCAGCTTGGGATGTAGTAAAAGAGAATTATAGAAAATATGGCCTCATATTTCCTTTATCTTTTTTCTTTATTTTTTTGGAAAATGAACGAAAGAAATCAGGAAAGAGTTATCTTTTCCAGAGAAATTAGCAAGTTAATAAAAATGAACATAGGTCACCAGTTTTAGAGAATACTAATAATTAGGCAGTTATGCGTGCTATTTGAATAAAGACTTGCATTTCATAGCAGAAATCCTTTTATTGTTAATTAAATAGTGCCATATTCTTGTTCACTCAATTTCCTGATTAAGAAAGCACATTCAAAGACTAGATATCTTTGATGGCATCTAACGGTTGCTAATATAAATGCACAGGAAGGAGCGACATATGACAGGCGTGCAAACCCCAATCAATAAAACTCCAGCCATCACCACCGCAAGTCTTAAAGAATTGATTTGACTTAAATGGAATTTTCCATTTACCGAAAGGTATATGGACTTTTATGTCCAGGCACTAAGTAAAATCTGGAAGTGGCCAGATTGAAAGAGAAAGAAGAAATGATGCTAAGTGAGTTTATAATTTTCATGAGATAATGAGGAAGGATGTTTCTTGTATTTTCTATTTCCAATGCACCTACTAGGATGCTTTGAAGGCAACATGAGATTAGTATATCTTTACTGGTGACTTACAGTTGACCCCTGAACAACTGTTGGGTTAATCCACATATATTTTACAGTCATAGTTGGCCCTCTATATTCATTTGTGTTTCCTCCACATCTGTGGATTCAACCCAGCACAGATCGTGTAGAACTGTAGTATTTACTATTGGAAAAAAAATTTGCTTATAAATGAACCTGCATAGTTTAAACCCACATTGTTCAGAGATGAACTGTTTTTAACTTCTCCCTCACATTTCTGTAACCGATTTCTGGATTTCTTCCGCAAGTGAATTCAGGGATTTGTATGCCTTTGGAAATGAGATCATCTCAAAACATAGAAATACCTGGGGGAAAAAAAGATGAAAAAGAATGAAGATGAACAGTTTTGAAAATAAACACACAAATAAAACTTTTGTGCATCAAAATCATATCTCTATATGCATCTATGTGCAATATACATAAAAGTGAACAAAAAATAAGAATGTGAACCAAACCTTCAGTAAATTATTTGTTGCTACATGATGTTCAAAGGAGAGTTTCAGCAACTTGCTATTCAAAGATGGACCAAAAACTAGCTATATTAGCATAACTTGGGGGCTTGTTAGAAATGCAGATTTTGGGGTCCCATTTTAAGTCTCTTGCATAGAAATCTGCCTTTTAATAATGACCCCAAGTGATTTTATTTGCACATTAAAACTTGAGAAGCAGCGTTTCAGAGAGCAGGACCCTAGAACTTGGCCACTGGGCTCTACACAAGGCTTGGGAACTCGACTCTGCTTTTAGTTCTATGAAAAGCTCAGCACCCTTCCAATAAATTCAATTTTTTCTAAAGCTAAGTTAATTTTTAAAATTTGTAACAAATATAAACTTAAATATAAAATGCAATGTTTAATAACAGAGGCAAAGTTAAACACGATATATGTATTGTATTCATTAAATACAAAGGTTATGAAGTCTATGTGAATAAGAAAATTTATGACAAAATGCTAATAAAATTATGATTTAATCTACATGAAGCCTGTAGGGAATAGCAAAAATAATCTTGTTGGGATTTTTATGATGTGTTATTCTTTTAACATTTTTACTTTTTGCTACTTCCAGTTTTAATGCATCATTACATGAATTAGAATTATATATTTTAAAAATCAATGTGCCAATCTGGGGTGAGAGGCAGATGGTAGAGACATAACAAAATTAGCCATTAGTGGACTATTATTAAATAGATAGCATATATGGGAGCGTTCATTATACTCTTCTCTGTGCTTTTGTTATGTATACAAATTTTCACTAAAAATATGTAAATAAATAAAATTGGATAAAAAGTTGTTGCTTCTCCAGATAAACACATAGTAGGATCTGAAATTACCATGTCTCTGAATTTAAACTCCTTTTGGCCTTGATTTGTCAATTACTAGCTTGGCTATGTGATATCCGTCAAGTTATTTACTCTCTCAAAGTTTATTTTTTTTAATAGACAAAAGGAGGATAGTTTGTAACAAAGACTTAGAGTAAATATTAAAGTTAAAAAAATACACTCACACACACACACAGAAAATCTTTAGCACCAATCATGAAACATATTATATATCACTGAATATTAAACTCTCCTATCTTTGATCACTCTCATCTTCCCCTCTCTTTTTCATACCAACTGTCCTAAATTAGTCAAAATAATTAAAAAGTAATTCACCTTTTTTTTAAAGTCCAGACAAGATCATGTAATTTAACTTAGTTATAATGGGATTCTTCTCATATATTACTAATGGGACATGTTGAATAAAGTGCACGGATGTAAATTAGTGTATAACTTTAATACTAAGAACAGGTAGTGTTTAAAGAATTTTTGATATGAGTCAGGCAATATTTAGTATTTCGGATGTATTAACACCTTTAAAACTCAAAGTAGCCAAAGACCTAGCTAAGGTCCATAAAACAATTGATCTCCTTTTATAGATGAGGGAAACTGGAAAGTTAGGTACCCTGACGAAGGTCACAGACATGGCAGCTGATGGGATAGCCTTTAACTCTAGGATAGAGGACGATTAACTACAGCCTGTCAGCCAAATCTGGTCTGCCATTTGTTTTTGTATGGGTTCTGAGTTAAGAATTGTTTTTACATTTTCAATGAGTGAGGAAAAAAAACAAATGAAGAATAGTATTTTGTGACGTATGAAAATGACATGAAATTTATATCTTAGTGTCCGTAAATAAAGAACACAGCTGCACATTTTCATTTACATATGTCTACAACTCAATGCTAGAGCTGAGTATTTATAGCAGTTATCCTTAAGGCCTGAAAAGTCTAAATTATTTACAACCTGGTCCTTTACAGAAAAGTGTGCCAACCTGTACTCTGGGTGGTCTGACTTTAGAGCCAATTGACTTAATTCTTTATTCTAAACTGCCTCACTAAATCCTAACACAGTGTATCCTTTTAAAATTCATGTACCAAAGGAATAACTGAAGAAGAAGGAAAAGGATGTTGGGGGGTGAGTGGAGAGGAAGGGGAGGAGAAGAAATAAAAAGAGAAGAAAATTTATAAAGTGTTTTTTCTGATAACTTCCACATGGGTATTATTATTTATTTATTTATTTTTTTTTTTTTTGCTTATCTCGGTAAAGAAGAAGAATACCCAAAAATGTTCCTTTGTTAAAAGCCAGATCAAGTTCCATACCCAAAGTATAAGAAGTGGGAGTATATGGCTTTGGTTTGGCTCTACCATATGTAAAAAGCACATATGGTTTTGCTCGTATGTTCTGAATTTTTCTGGTGTTTTTGCTTTGGGTGACTCTTTTTTGCATTGTCTACAGTCTGTCTGGCTGGTGTCCTTTACCTCATACATAAAGAGCCAGTGGAAAGAGAAAGCTCAGTGATGTCGTGAGGAAGGTAAAAACTGGGTCCAGTATTCTCACCTCTGGGTACCGTGCCCTTTAAGGCTCCCAATAGTTCCCATTCTTACATTTCCCGGGTCATCAGTTTCTACCCACTCTCTTCTCTCCTTCCATGAGGTTTCTCTTACTTTCATTTTCCCTGAGCCTAAGTATTAAGTTAAAATTGTGTGTGTGGATGTCCCCTCACCCCGATATTGCCAGTACCCATGGCCAGTCGTGTGGAAGGCTTGGATCTTGCTATACATTCTCTTTCATGGAGGAGTAAATGCCTGGATTCATAGCCCACCTCCTGTCTCTATTACCCGCCTTAAATCATCTTTCAGGAGGCAAGTGCTGATGCTGCTGCTTCAGAAAACTTCACTTTTTGCTTTTGCTGTTTTTATTTTTAACTCAAGAACTTAAATACACACACACACACACACACACACACATACACATATGTTGGGTGTATGTGTGCTTTTTCCAAGTAGGAAGTGAGGAATTTGCATGACTAGTTGGATTTACCTTGAGGACAAGAACATTATCTGTAGAAAAATTGTTCCACGTACAACCTGTCACATTTTTTCCCCTTTGTTTTGTGTGTTGCAAATGCAATCAAAAGAGTGAAATGTGATTTTCATCTGAGTGTCCTGAGGCAAAACCTCTAATAATGTTCTCCTTCTGTTCACTCATATAAACCTTAATGGAATGGATGTCACCTCTCGGGGCGGGGGTGGGAGTGGGGGATCCAAGATCCCTTTGAGTTTGTCTCTGTTGATTAGCCAGCTCTGGAATGTTAAACAGCCTTTGATCTGGTGACAGCTGCCTACATAGGGGAATGGTTTAAAAAAAAAAAAAACAAACCACTTTACTTGCTTTCAAATTGAGCTTCTCAATACTTTAGATTCTCCCCCACAGCTAGGAAGATGACTGTTAGGGATTCTGCTTCCTCTTAGTGGCTTTGCTGGGTTCAACTGAATGGCTGAGAGTTCTACTTCATATTCTCAGGATATTCATGTTTGTTTTATTTACATCTCTAATTTGACTTGGTCTTTTTGCAAATTCTCTGTGGACTCTCTTCTATCCACTCCGTAGTAAGTCTGGGCGTAAGGCTGGATCATTATCGGATTCTTTAAAGGCTAACGAATGCACCTCTCTGTGTTCAAATCCCACTTCAGTGCCCAAGTGTGAAAACAATTTTCTGACAGATTGTTGTTTGGTTTTGCATCCAATAAACTGTGTCTCTAAAAAGGAGAGACCAAAGTAGTCTAGTATTTGTGTTAAAAGGCTTTGCTCATATGTTCTGAATTTTGCTGGTGTTTTGCTTTGGGCAACTCTTTTTTGCATTGTCTATAGTCTGTCTGCCTGGTGTCCTTCACCTCGTACATTTCTGAGTCCTTTAAATTATTTTTACAATATATCACTTATTCCCCAAAAATGGGAAAAATGATTTCATTGTGAATACCTACTTTGATCAATTGATAATGACTTCTTAGTTTACTGTGTTGTGAAAACTTCTGAGATCACAACTCGGCTCAGTAGAAACATTCCACAATTAATTTTTAATGTGTGCCACCAGCAAGGCTTTTCTGTCTTGGTATTTGTCATTCCTATCCAATAGGATGTTTTGAATTTTAAAGTTCTAGTTATATTCATCCTTTTGTTTTCAGAGGGGGGAAAAAGTCATTTCTTCTAAGGGTTGAACTTTCAGGATGCAAGGATTATTTTTCTATCTCTTTGATGTCTTTTTCTTGCTCTCATCTAATTCCTCACACTTAGCACATACGTGGCTCTACATGAAGCAGAAACTTGAAGAGTGAATGCATGGGGATGCTCTTTCCTGAGGCAATAATTGTGCAGCCCAAAAAAGGAAAAATTAATAATTTTTATACTCATAATTCCAATCAGGACTACTAGGGGCATCTTTTCATTAATTTTAATATGGAATTGTATTATTCACAGTCCCAATAGGAAACAGGTAATGAACTCAAAAGTGGGGTTTGAGACATGACAGTTAAATTCAATACATGATTCTGAACTCAAGCCTGTATTAGGATAAAAGAACAAATATAAAGTTGTTATTAAAAAAATTGAAAAATACAATTAATATGGACTACAGATCAGTGTTTCAATGCTAAGTTTCCTGAATTTAATAACTGCACTGTGGTTTTGTGAAAGGGTATATTTGTTACAAAGAAGACACACCAAAGTATTATGGAGGAAATGGTTTATAGAAATTAATTTTACAAATATTTATTAATGTATAAGTATGAAGAAAGGATATGACAAAATAAATATTACAAGGCAATAAAACTGGTGAATTTGGGTAGAGGAACATAAGATTTCTCTGTATCAATTTTTAAAATATTTCTATAGTTTTGAAGTTCTTTCAAAATAAAAGTTTTAAAAAGGTGGTGCAACTGAACAGCGTTTAAGGAAGAGACTGACATGGTGAAGTGAAACCAGCACAGTCAGCAAAGCGCGCTGGGGTTAACAACAGCAGGAATCATACAGCCTCGTGGTCCATAGGTCCAACTAGAAGGGGCTTTACCAGAAGAAACCAGAGAGAACTGTCACTGTAACACACAGGAAAGCTGATGCAATTCTGTGCAAGAAATAGGAGCCAGCTGAAAAGTAACTGAAGGAAGAAATACAATGATGTTTCTTTTTGTCTTCATTTCCCCTACTGGCGCCTCTCTCTGGATGAACTCAACCAAAAATCTACAGGGCAAAAAAGCTTGGTTGATACATTGGGTAGAGGTCAGCCACGTGGACAAAGGACAAGCTGGAGTAGGGTGGACAGTGGGACTGCAGGGTACAGAAAGACCAGTCCTGTACATGGGGTGGACCCTTGGCCTCGTCTTTATTAACCATAGATACGTGCAAAGGAGGAACCATCATGCTGGCCCAGCCTACCTTGTATCTCTCAAGCATTTGATGCTCTATCACTGACCACATGTTCATGTGTTTGTTCATCTCCAGTGTCAAACTGATTTAATATCCGGGCTGTATTTTTGCAACTTTCTTGCAAATGTCCAATTTCCCTTAAATGAGATTGGGTAGAAACTGGACCATTATCAAAAATGATATAGACATTGCTTTGGACTCTTTATGATATGTTATTTTTATTCAGAAATTTTAATACATACAACTTTTTTTTTCTGAAGGACTGAAAATACTTAACATGATGCATTTTTACTGAGGGCACGGCAAGACAGTATGGTTTTCATTCTACAGACTGAGAACACAAAGAACAGAAAGGCTAAGAAGATTCTAATTGGAAGCTTTGCAAAAGTGGAATTTTAAAGAAAATGTGCTGGATTCAACTATGAATGTTCCTTGCATAAATATGAAATTTATAACACCCATGGTTAAGCTTTTAAAAGCTATTAATAAGTGTATCTTTGAGTAATTAAGGCGGAATCATAACTAGCTGAAATTCTATGCTTATAAATAGAAAGAAGTCTTGAAGTCATATTTCAACTTCTAAATGCAACTTAGCAACTCAAAATGTTTCGCTTTCTAGATTGAGTCTGTCCTGTATTTCACTGCTTCCGGTTCCTGTTTGTGGACTCCATTCAGGAAAACTTTGTTCTATGTTTCTCCTCTTGTGGATGCTGTATTGTGCTGCTCAGATCCTCCCTTAGAATCGAAGAACTGACTCCCCAGCTGCTGGTAGTACACCCGGCAGACGGTCTCAGCCAATAAAGTTGACATTGACCCTTACATCATATCAGGTAAGAAAATTAATTTGGAAGCATGCTTATAATTATTCAAACTAGTGACATTTTCAATTGCATGTTAGCTACCAGGCTAACCAACATGGTAGTTACCCAAAGGTTTGACTCTTGGAAATGAAATTTTTTAAGAAAAAATTTAAATTGCATGATTATTTTATATTCTGGGATGCTACACCTGTTGTGTACTAGACAGAAAATAAATGATAGTTGCTTTTCCTTTCCGTAAGAGCAGGCATTAGCAAACTACAGTCCGCAGTTCAAATCCACCACACTGCCTTATTTTTTTTAATAAAACTATATCAAAACAAATTATTGCCTGTTCAAGTATATATTATCTATGGTTGCTTTTGCCCTACAATGGCAGAGTTGAATAGTTGCTACAGAGATCACATGGCCTGCAAAGGCAAAGATCTGGTCCTTTATGGAAAAAGTCTGCAGCTCCTGCCTTAGTGCATTGTGTAGGAGTTTTCATTTTTCATTACTTAAGAAATAGTAGACCAAGTCAACTTTGAATCAATTAAATATGCAAAATAAAAGTGCTTTGCTTTAGAGCTTCCTTTTCTCTTTCACTCTAAGAAATTATCAGTGGGGGGGGGGAAGAACAAAGTCTATCATGCTTAAGGGAAACTCAGTAGATAAAAGCAGTGGGGATATCTAGAAAGAATACACATAGCCTCCGGTAAATAAGTTTCTGCTGCCGTCCTTTTACTCATCACAATGGTGCCTAGGGAACCCTTTCATCACTTTTATTTTGTTCAATAAAAATAAAGATATTAAAAAATGTTAATTGGGATGAAGCATAAACCTAAATATGAAAGGTTAAAAAAAACTTACAGAAAAAGTGTAGAAAAGTATCTTTAAGACCAAATAGTCATCAAAGTTGAACACATACCTTACTTATGACCTAACAATTCCATCTTAAGGTATATATTCAAGAGAAATAGTGCATATATAACCAAAAGACATGTTCATATCAGTTTTATTAATAATGACTCAAATGTAAAAAGAATCTAAGTATTCAGCAAGGGAACATGGATACATTAATAGTGTGGTTTTATTTTTAATAATGGTATATTACAAAGCAATAAAAAGAATGTATTACTTACAGATGCATTCACATGGATTGATTTCACAGTCATCATGCTGGGCAAATGTCTCATGCAAAAGAGTATATGTTGCATGATTTCATTATACAAAATTTAAGCGTAGGCAAACTAATTGACGGTGATAGAAGTAAGAAGAATGTTTACCTCTGGAATAGTTCATAGACTGGTAAGTTGCATTAGGGCACCTTTTGCAGTAATGTTTTCTACGTGGATCTTGAAGGTGGTTAGGTGAATACGTACCTCTATGAAAATTCATGGAGCTGTACGTCTAAGATTTGCTGACTTGATGCATTTTGCTAAGTGTATTTTAAGCCACAATTTTAAACAACAACAACAGCAACAAAAATACAATACACAATTCAGAGTAAACACAGAAATGACAAATACATCTCTCATAATTACTTGAACTGGAAGAGACCTCAGGGATTATCTATTTTAATGTTTTACAATTAATATTCTGACTTATCCTAGGGCTCAGTACAAGTGCCTCAATGGTTTGTGGAGAGAAGCATCAAACAAATGGGTCTTTTCCTACCCCATCAGTCCTCATTCTTTCATTTTTGTCTAGCTTATATGTTGATTTTCGTAAGTGCTGGTTTTGCAAACTATTAAGAGAAGACTGAAAATCAGATTTAGTTCAATATTCTGGAAGTCTTTAGATAAAGATTTAAACATGCCTAAACATGCTTACCTTCAATATGGCAGTGTTTCTATAGTTGTTGACTGGTCCACCCCCTCCCCAAGCAAGAAATCTGTATGAGAAGGACCCAACTCCATCAAATAATGCGGGGTTGCAATGCAATGAGAGTGCCTTAATAGACTGCAAATACACATAGAAGGAACAGAGTTCTTAAAATTATCTCTGAGAGAATGCTTTTTCTTCATCCAGGGAATGGAACTAGAGGGAGAAACAGACTCAGAGACTTGATATGACTCTAAGGATCAAAGATGTTGAGCCAAGGGGAATCAGGGAGCTTGAGCAATTAGTTTAAAAGTCAATGGATTGGTGTTAGTAAAAGCAAGTGTTTATGTGACGTTAATAGACCCTTTGCATTCATGGGATGTATATTATGCCTCTATCTCTTTGTGAATGATTATAAAATTCCATTAGATGCATAAATTATTTTGTTGAGCTGAAGAATAAATTATGTAAAACAGATAGGTGAGAACAAGTTACTTTGCTCTTGAATGAATCAGCCTATCATCAACCAAAACCAGTTCTAAGTCAGGTTTCTATTTCTCACTTAATATATGATCCTATTTTATCCTGTAGGAAACCTTATTTTTTTTTTTTTTGGCTAAGATAATCAGAAAACTGTACACTATAGTGCTTGATTGGCAAAATCTTGATGGCCTTCAAACACATTTACTGGAAATTCTGAAGAGATCCAGAAATGGAAAAACATACTAATGCCAAAGATTTGAGATGTTATGGATTTATCGACTATGTTTTTGTGTACATTTTTTGGTGGTGGGCAGTGAAGCTGGTATAAGGTGCACATTGGATGATAATGCCTTTTCAATTTGATTTTCTGCAGTGATAGCAACTGGAATGGACCCAGCTCACAGGGAATTCCAAAACTGTTAGCCATAACCACCTAGAGATTATTTTCTTTCTAACCATAAGTATAGGTAAACACAGATTGAGTCACCAGCTCCTATAAGTCCAATAAACGGTTGCCTTGTTAATTGATAACCATTGTGTTCCTGAAGCTGACAAATTGAAATATAAGTTTTAACAATATGGTAGCATCAGAGTTAAGCTGATTTAAATAAGGCGAAACATCTATAAATCATCTTGTCAAATCCTGCAATCACAGTAATGTATCAGATTTGGAGATTTATGAAAACAACTTCATGGTTTTAGAGCCTGTCCTTCATGGACAGAAACTAACACATTCTCGAATCAAATTAAAACCTTAATCATGTAACAAACCGCAAGTACTTATATGCATGTGTGCAGCATTAGGTTGAAAGGCACCTGTATGTTTTTGTCTACATGTTGAATACTCATCTCTGCTAATAGATTCTGGCTCAGACAAAACATTTAAAGGCCCTCTTTGTGTTCCTTGTCCTTCAGCATGCTGATTCAGCATATCTGGGGGATATTGCTTTGGGAATGCATTATTTCTGGAAATATAGTCTGCATGGTCAAAAATGCTGATTCAGCAAAGTGATGATGAGCTGTGTGTGGAAATGTGAGGATTTATTGCAGCTTTTAAGATGAGGGCCAAATCTTTGGGATGAGGTAAGGTCGATAGTTTGCTTGCTATTAGTCCATTTGTGCAGTATACTGGAGATAGAGGTATGATAGTTTAGATAAATGTAGTTACAAGCTCTAAAAGAATCTGGGAAACAGGTTTCTTATTTTAACAATTCGATACATTTTATGGCTTAGCTCTTTGTCGTTTTTTAATTTCATTATTTAAGTAAATCAGAAATCATATTATAATTCTTGGAAATGTGCATATTTCATATTTGACAATCATTTACAGTACTAAGTAACTAAAATATATGTTTTATATTTCTGATAAAAGCACAGGATGTTAATTTTACCAATGCCAGCTTAGTTGGAGCTATAATTTTGAACCATTAAACATAGAAATTATCTTAGAGAATATGATTTTATGTGAATACCATCTGTGGAAATTAAGATAAGGAAAAGATCAGGGTGTTCAAAAAGGTTTGGAAAGCCATAAAAGATTTGGGTGGGACTTTATGCTGTGTCTTCTATGCAATTAATAAATGTTTTCAATTTAATTAAAAAAAAACCCTCACAAACAAACTGGGTGTTTCCAAAGTACAACCCACATCATTAAGTATTCTTTAAAGTAAGTTGAATTAAATTGATATTAGCACTACAGGGAAATATAAACAACCAAAAGATAGGTGATATAGCAGAAAACATTGTAACTCAAATACCACCAGGTTTAAAACATGTTTAGGAGTCAAATTCAAAGACTGGTTTTCCTTGATCAAAACTGAAAATAATGAAGAGTTGCTAAAAGTCTAGAGACAACCAGAACACACTGGATAGTCCTGCTTTAAAATTAGAAAACCTGCTAGAGACCTTCGCTGAGTGAAGTGACGAGTCATTAGCAGGAAAAGGTGAGAAACTAAATAAGATAGGTTTTCAAGGACAATCTTGTAGAGCATTGTAAATTAATCCTAATATGAGGAGCCCAGGGAGCTCTTTTAACTTTTTGAGTTGAGAAGTTAAATGGTAAGTGAAAAGTTAGAAAGCTGATTTGAAGCAAGATATGAAAATGAATGCTAGAGCAAAATTGAGAGTTTTAAAAGTTGGGCAGGGAGGTTATTTAAAATCCAGTTTAGAGATGACCTTCAATGTTTTTGAGAGATGGGAAGGAAGTGAAAAGTAGAAGAATATGTCACCTAAGGAAATATCTCTTTGGCATAAAGATTATTTTGAGAAACTGCAGATATAGGAGAAGCTTTGAAAAACCAAAGAAGTTACCCTTTGTAAGGGAAACTTAAATGTATAAAGAGAATCTCTATTTGTAAGAGTGTCTTCTTCCCTATACCAGGAAGAAAAGGATGACTGTAAATTGTGAGAATCTTATGAATTTGGAAGGTAGGACTTAAATCTTCAAAACAAACTTTATCCTTGTTTACCTTGTTTTTCTTGATAACCTCTCATAATTGACCTCCCTTTTGCCTCAATTTCTTTCTTTTGTCTTGACAGAAGATGGTATTTATCATAGCAAAAAAAAAATGGTAACAAGAAACAAATAAGGCTATTATATGATGATAAAGGGGTCAATCCATCAAGAATAAACAACAGTTATAAATATATGCACCCATATTGAGCACCTAAATATATTAAGCAAATACTAACATAGTTAAAAGGAAAAATAGGCAAAAATACAATAATAATAGGTTTTTTCAATACTCAATTTTCATAGATCATCCCCACAGAAAAATCAACAAGAAAAAGTTGGGCTTGAACTATACTTTAGATCAAATGGAACTAACACATGAATAAAGAATATCCTACCCAACAGCAGCAGCATATACATTCTTCTCAAGTGCACACAGAACATTATTCAGGATAGATTTTATGATAAAGAATAAAACAAGTCTTAGTAAATTTAAAAAGACTGAAATAACTCCAAGTATCTGTGCTGATCAGAAAGTTATGAAGCTAGAAAACAATAATAGGAAACAAATCCCAAAATTTAAATTAAAGAACACACTACTGAACGACCAATGGGTAAAAGAAGAAATCAAGAGAGAAATCAACAAATATCTTGGAACAAAAGAAAATGGAAGCACAAATATCAAAATTTTTGAGATGCTGCAAAAACTGTTCTAAGAGGGACATTTATAGTGATAAATGCCTACATTAAGAGCAAAGAAATATCTCAAGTAAAAACATAAATTTATACCCCAAGGAAGTAGAAAAAAGAATAAGCCCAAAGTTAGCAGAAGGAAATAAATAATACAGATTAGAGCTTAAATAAATAAAGCAGATAACAGAAAAACAATATAAAAGATCAACAAAGCTAAGTGATTATTTCTGAAAAGGTAGACAAAATTGAAAAATCTTTAGCTAGTCTAACTCAGAAAAAATATAGAACAATTAAATAAAACTTACAAACAAAAAAGGAATTATTACAACTGATACAACAGAAATGCAAATAACTTATGAGAGACTACCATGAACAATTATATGCCAAAAAAATCTGTAATCAAGAAGAAATGGATCCATACCAACTGTATCATAAAGAAATAGAAAATCTAGCAAATGACAAGAGCAAATAACAAGCAAGGAGCAAATAACAAATAAGGAGACTGAATCAGTAGTCAAAAACTCCATAACACAGAAGAGCCCAAGTTAGATGGCTCCTCTGGTGAATTCTACAAAACATTTAAAGAATTCTACCTGCTCAAATTCTTCCAAAAAATTGAAGAAGGAATATTGAAAACTCATTTTATGAGACCAGCATTAGTCTAAGACTAAAGCCAAATAAGGACTCTACAATAAAAGAAAATTCCAAATCAATTTCCTTGATGAATAGAGATGTAAACATTTTTTTCAACAAAATATTAACTAAATTAATTCCTCAATGCATTAAAAGGATCATATGCTATGATCAAGTGAGATCTATCTCTGGGATGCAAGGATGGTTCAACATACACAAATCAAAAAATGTGATACGCCACACAAATAGAATGAAAGATAAAAATTATATGATATCTCAAACAGATGCAGAAAAAGCATTTGACAAAATAAAATCCTTTCATGATAAACACTCTCAACAAATTTGGTATAAAGGAACATACTTCAACATAATAAAGGCCATATAAGATGAACACACAGCCAATATTATACTCAACAGTGAAAAGTTGAAAGCTTTTTCCATCAGATCAGGAACAAGACAAGGGTGCTCATTCTTAAGACTCCTATTCAAAATTGTACTGGAAGTCCTATCCAGAGCAATCATACAAGAAGTTGTGGGATACAAAATCAAGATACACAAAGCAACTGCATTTCTACACACTAATAGCAAAACATGTGAAAGATACATTAAAAAAAATCCCACTTACAATTGCATTAAAGCAGTAAAATACCTAGGAATAAATTTAACCAAGGGATGTGATAGAATTGTACACTGAAAACTATAGGACTTTGATGAAAGAAAGTGAAGAAGAAATAAACAAATAAAAAACATCCCTTGTTCATGGATTGGAAGGATTAATATTGTTAAACCATCCATAATACACATAGATTCAAACAATTCTTATCAAAATCCCAATGGAATTTTTCACAGAAATAGAAAAAAATTCCTAAAGTTTGTATGCAATCACAAAAGACCTCAAATAACCAACGCACTCCTAAGAAAGAACAAAGCTGGAGGTATCACATTTCCTGATTTCAAACTACATCACAAAGTAATAGTAATCAAAACAGTATGGTATTGGCAAAAAAGAGAGAGAGAACAATGGAACAAAATTGAGAGCCCAGAAATAAACCTTAAGTGTATGTTCAACTAATATTTGACAAGGAGACAAGAATACTCATGATGAAAAAATAGTATTTTCAACATAAGGTGCTGAGAAAGCTGGAAAACCACATGCACAAGAATGAAATTGGATGTCTATTTTACACTAGTCACAAAAGTTAACTCAAAATGGATGAAAGACTTAAACATAAGACCCAAAGCCATGAGACTCTTAGAAGAGAACTTAGAGAAGATTCTCCTTTACGTAAGTCTTGGCAACAATTTTCTGGATATGGCCCCAAAACCACAAGAAACAAAAGCAAAAATAAATAAATTGGGCTATGGCAAACTAAAAAGCTTCTGTGCAGCAAAAGAAAAAATTGACAAAATGAAAAGGATGGCTATAGAACGGGAGAAAATATTTGCAACTTGCATATCTCATAAGAAGTTAATATCCCAAATACATAAAGAATTTATACAATGAAATAACAAAAAAATAAAATAAAGTAAAAATGGGCAGACTGTGGTCCAGAAAGTTTTGGGGAGAGTGTCCCTGTTGTTATTTACCTCTCTATCCTCCTGCCATTTAGACACAACCAAATTTAGTTTCAGGAAACACACAGCAAAATGAGGAGAATAAAGTGGCAGCTTACTAGCAAGAGGAGCAGGAAAGGGAACACTCGGAATCTGGAGAACGTTGTGTAGATCAAAGAAAGAAGGGAGTTGGGAAATCGGATCCATCTTGGGGTTCATGGAGGATTATCCAAAATGGAAATAAGGTCTATTAAAGCAGCAAAGAAAATTTTCTATGTAAGTCACCAGAGAAGTGGGGAAATTGGTTTAAAGTGACTTTTTTTTTTTTTTTTAAATTTTGGGCTCAGAGATGGCTTTTCAAATACAGAGCTTCTGAAGGAACTAAGGTAATTTTTGCATTATAATTCCATTGGGTATTAAATGCCATTCTTTTATAAAAGACGATGGTGTGGTGTAGGGAAAATACATAATCTGTGAAGTACAAAATCTGAATTCCAGCCCCAGTATCATTCCTAACTAATTAGATGGCCTTGGACAAGTTAGCTAGCTGTCCCCATTGAGCTTTGTTTCCTTTATGTTAGGACATATAAGTTTCATAGTAAATATGATTAAGGAAATTGTGGACTAAATTACTGAGAATCAAAAGCACAGCAATGACCCTTCTATATATAAATATTCAAACACTCTTATACGTCCCAGCAGCAGTTACACTTATCCTTAATGATTCTAGATTTTTCTTTATAATTGGATAGCATTTTCATATATATTAACCCATTTTATTCAAGTGTAGCTCCAGGGAGACAGGCAAAAATAATGTCACATTTGCATATTATCTCTGAATTTATATAGTGCCAATTCATGATTTCATTACAGTCTTCTTAATGCCCGGTGAAACAGACAGGGGAAATATCATTTCCATATTTTACAGCTATGGATACAGAGGGTCAAAGAGTTAAACTGAATGATATGTTGAAGTCAACACTTTATAACATGAAGCAAAACTGAAAACAATCCTTTGTCAGTGTCAAGTACTCTTTCTTCACATCATGCTGCTGTAGATTGAAAGATAAAATAATCTACTGGAGGTTTTACTAACTCTCAGGAATAGAACTCACTTGCCCTGTACCCTTCTCGATTTCTAATACAATCCGACTTCTCCACCATTATTTAATCACATAACCTTGGGAAAACTGCAGTATCCATTAGAGCCTTACATTTTAGTTCTATAAACTGAGAAGACTAACATTAGTTTTGCAGGGTGCCTAAAAAATTCACATTAGTATGATGAAGGCATCTGTTACAGTGCCTGGCATAGAGGCACAGAGCTATAATAAATATTGTTGTTTAATTATTAAAGTGTCTATCTACTTGGTATTAGTTTCATGGATATTGAGAAAGTCACCGGCACTCTGTTTTTTGGGCATATTCTGCCAACACTACTTTTTTGATCCCCTCTCCACATGTCCATGGTCACTTGTAAACGCCTATCTATGGACTGAGACCCTGTCATTCATGTCCTGCCCTGGTGCCCTGGTGGGAGGTTGCCAAGGATCTCCCATAGGAAATAGTCTTCATCTGAGATAGAGCTCTGCTCTCAGATACAGTCTGATCACTGACACCGTGACCTCATATGCTTTGCAATTTGACTTCAATAGGTATTACCCGAAGACTTCCTAATCTGAGCATGCCTGATATTTAATCTTGGTTTGGGGGAAAAGCATAAAAAAAAAAAAAAAAAAACTTTAAGTTGGACAGACACACACTCAGATGCTAACTCTGCAAATCAGTAGCTACATTATCTCAGGTTTATTTCTTAATATATCTGTTTCTCAGACTCTTTTTTTCTGTTAAAGTAAGTTATATAATAAGTCCTTCTTTAAAAAGGATATTAGGATTTAATTCAATGAGACGACATGAATATGCGTAAAACTTCTGCCATACAGGGGCACTAAGGGAAATGTTTATTTCATTTACCTTTTCTTCTCCCTTTGATAATTGGATGGCTTTTTGTTTTGTTTTGTTTTTTCCTGGATTTCTGCACAATCCTGTGTGTTCCCAAATCAGAAAACATTACTGTCCTTAGGTTATGAAACCTGCTGCTATGGTTCTAATTTAAGTGTGATGGGCAACAATTTATATTATTGACGAACTACTAAATACCAGATGTGGTAATAATTTTATTACATCCATTCAGTTTTTAAATATTCATTCCAACCACTTAAAGTATAGGCTGCCATTATTTGATTATATAATTGAGGAAATTAGTCTTAGAAGGTTAAATAAGTCAGTAAATTTTACAGAATAAATAAATGGCAGAGCCTGGACAAAAACCTGAGTCCGAACAAAAATCTGTGCATTTAAATTAGCACCAAGCTAAACGACTTCCTCTAGCAAATATGAGCATTCTCCTGCTCATCAAATCCTGGACCGGCTCAGGGACCCCTATGACACTTAAGGCCATATCCTTAGCACAAAATTTCACTTTAGGATAATAGCTAGGTAATACGATGCTAAAGGTACAGCATACGGAGCTCCCTAAATTTGAAAAGAGAAACACAGGGGAGCTTGACATCTGCAATTGCCGTATGAAAATGAATAATGAAAAAGGACTACTAATAATTCTCACCTGGGACTCCACACATCATGTATTTTACATCATGTGTTTTGAGAAGTCATTCCTTAACATTTAGAAACATCGTAGAGCAGAATTAGCTAGAAACAGAGACAATCTCACAGCAAATGCATTATGATGATTTTGCTAGTGGAGACTGCTAAGTTGCTTGATTTCGCCATTTGTCATAGACACTGGAGATGTTTCCTGTTCCGATATGCAAACATCTAATTGTTCTCTAACATCCAAAACAATGATAATTTGTTGTCTGCCACTGTGCAGTGTAATTCCAGAATAAAGCAACAATGAAGAGTCATCCCAATTCCCTCTAATTTGGGGAAGCAAAACAGTTGTGTTTTAGCAAAAGGAAAGCAAGCTCAGGAAGGAAATTTGTACACTGAAAGTTAATAGAGAGAAAAATGTTTCGGGGGCGAGTTGTGTGCAGGAGTGTTGCGGGGGATTGTTAGAAATTATGTTCTTGAGTTTCCTTTGCCAGTTCGGTCACATTTGATCTGGTCAGTGTATTGTATATTAAGCTTCTTTTGAAACTCTAAAATTAAGTATCAGGACTAAACTATATATTAGCCACTGATGTATTAATTAAGACCTTTGTGTAAAGCCATGTGTATTGCTTTACATTTACAAAATACTGCTTTATTTAGTTCATTTGTATATACTTGGGAACTGGTGCATAACAGCCTCAATGAATGTTTCATGAACAAATACAAAATAACACACAACATTCTACTTATTTTTATAATAACCTGTGAACTGAGTATTATTACCATTTCTTGGTTTTTCAGATGAGTTAAGTGGTCTGATTGAATAACAAGACTTGTTCAGGTCACCCAGTGGCAGGTAAGAACTTGAACATACTAAGTTCTCTAACTTCAAAAGCCAGGTTTCTTCCATCACACTTTGTAGCTTATCTCTGGAGAAAATATGACATAATCTGTAAAATATTACACCACATAACCAAAATCTATGCAAAATCAACCTCATTTTTCCATTCTCGAATTTCCATATAAATTATAATTTATAGATGCTTCTCATTATCTTATTTCATATTCACAATTCACAAAATTTAATATACTTCTTCTTGTTTATTGACTTTATCCTTTCTTATTGGTTTTCAAACAACACCTTAGGGATATCCAATGGAATAGGTATGCTAAAAACAGGACACAATATCCTTTGCAATATGACCTGGATAAGAAGATTTATCTCTGGAAACTCACTTTGAAGGAAAGGATTAAGTTAAATATTTACATTTAATCATCTTTTGTGATGATCAACCAAAGAAAACGTGAAAATTACTACATGTTTTAATGTACGAAAAAAATCTTTGAAATAGTAGTCAGTTGGCTCCTCATTATAATTCAGGAACATCAAATCCCCTTTATTTCATGAAAATCGTATTTTCTGATCCAAGAAATTATTGTAAGGTCCAAACGTCATACAGTACATTTTCAGTAAATACAAGATATTTGTTCAAGGATTCAGGTACCATGAAAGTAATCAAATTGTGCAGCTTAGGAAACCACCAACACAGAAGTCCAGGGTCTCTAGTTGCATTAATGCAAGATGTTTGAGGAAATTGAGTGGAAAATACATTCTGTGAATATGTCTGCGATGAGAGCAGTGGAAATTTTGGTCTCAGTAAAGTTTAGTTGGTGAAAATTATCACTGTGCCTAACACTCCCCCTGAATTTCTACTTTCTCAAAATTTCTCCCTTCAGGGTTTTCTGTACCACGGTTTCTTACTTAATAAGGAAGAGCTAAATGCCCACTCATCTCTCTTTTTCTGTCTAGGCTTATCCTGCTGAAAGTGTCTTGCTATAGATGCTTTAAAGCTAAAGGTAAAACAGATAATTATTTTTTCAACTCCCAACATAGTCGGAATCACTTCACAGCACCCTAGGGCTTTGCCTGAAGGTATTTCCGATGGAGAATATTATTGGGATCAGAAGTGGTCCATCCTGAGTTTTGCTTTTCTTGACTGTACCTCCCATCTGAAATTTCTGCCCATTTGTCCCAAAGGACTTAAGGACGTGCCACCCCAAAATATGCCACTTTGGTATGTTTATCATCTTGAGCTGAAAAATAGCAGTTGCAGGGAGAGGCTGTCTCTGAATTCTCCTTATCTGCCTAAAAGCAGATCCTCAGTACGTCAACTCCCTCCTCAGGACTTTTGTCAACTAGAGAAGACTGACTTTCATCACAGAAGAAGAGACTAGAAGTCGGCACCACACCCAGATACACTTGGTCACAAACTCTCACATCTGCCATCTAATCTTCTAAGTGCCCATTCATCCTTTGTAAAAATAATTTCATCTCCTCTAAGGTGCCTCGTTCTCTCTCCCTTTCATCTATTAAGACTCCTAAATCTTATTGTATAAGCTCCTAAATCTCATTGCTTTTTTTTTCTTGTGATGCCCCCATGCATGTAATATTAAAAATTTTAAAATCTGTATACCTCGTCTCCTGTTTATCTGCCTGTTGTCAGTTCATTTCATAGACTCAACTCTCACACCTAGGAAGGTGGAGGAAACATTGTTCCTTCCCTATAGTCCTAGTTCCATTCTTCTAAGAACATGAAACTATTTTGTTGTTTTTCTTTCATGAGACGACAAGAAAATAAAAAAATACAGAAAATAACCAATACTTGCAAAAGTACTTGGAATATCACGGGGCACATAGTAAGCATTTAATAAAGGTTAACTATCATTTTTACCGGTTGCCTGATTCGCTATTTAGCCCAGCCACTGAGTTTTTACTTTTGGTTGTTGTATATATTTAGGCTATTTTTATTTTCCTATCTGGTACACCAGTTTTTAGTCCTAAATTCCCCACAGATATTCCCAAACTCTTGCTGTATTCTTATTTCTGACTGACCATTTCATCTCCTCCCAAATTAATAATAAGAGGATAAATAAATAATAAGTTCCTAAGCCTCAGTTTCTTTGGTTGGAAAATCAAGAGTCATTCATCATTCATTCTAGAAGCATTTAGAACCCTAACGTGGATAAACCCTATGTGCAGCATTGGGTGATACTCATGTAGCTACTTTGCACTGATCTTAGAGGGACTACGAGAGTTACTAAACAGTAGGTGCTTAATATCATGCCTCTGGTTGGTAAGTACTCAGTAAATTTTAGCTGGTGATTAGAAATGGTGGTGATAATCAAGGAAAAACAGGTTATTGATGGGATGTATATGCAAAGGAAAGTATTACCAAAAAACTCAAGGTCAAAACAGAGATCCAGGGAATAAATCTGAGAAAGGTCAAAGGACAACCACGGTGCTATGGAGAACATGAACTAAATGAGTTGTCCCAGGTGGAATGTGATTGCAGGTTTACCAGTGAGCTGGACCCAGGTAATAGGGTGCTCCTCACCCCCTCCCCTGACCTTGGAACGTGTGTTCCTCCTGCCTTTCCCACTTTCAGAAGCTGCCCCAAGAACAGAACCTTGAGATGTGGTGTTGAGACTCTCTGGATGATGTATGTGACTGAACCCAGCTAAGTCCTGTATATGAATTTTTTTTTAATTTTTAATTAAGGTATAGTCAGTTACAATGTGTCAGTTTCTGTTGTACGGCATAACGTTTCAGTCATACTTATACATACATGTATTCGTGTTCCTATTTTTTTCATTATAGGTTACTACAGGATAATGAACATAGTTCCCTGGGCTAGACAGTAGGACTTTGTTGTTTATCTATTTTATATATAGTAGTTAGTATCTGCAAAGTTTTAAGATTTGGCAGGCAGGGGTGGGAACCTAGCAGTCTTGAGGCTGCCCAAAACGAGCCTCATAAGTAAGTTTCCTTGCTCATTAAAACTGTCACCTATCAATCTGGACTGGTCTGCCTCTTTCTTTCGTCTCTCCCTGCCTTTACATGTATGGGACCAGTTTCAGATTATACCTGGGAAGGTTGCAACTCAACAGAATTGTTATATTGAATTCAATTTTAATTACCTGCTAAACATATGACATCATATAATGTGAAGCCCTAAAATTCCCATTCATACAAAGACTCTCTTAACAACCAATGCCTCAGATGATTTTAATTACTAAATTCAAAAAAAAAAGAAAATGAAGAAAGAACACAAATGACTTTCCCACCACAGAAGCATCACTATAATCTCTTCATAATCAAGGGACAAATGTAACATCTGTGATATAAATTGTGCAATATTTATTCAGCTCCAAAAGGTGGTGATAGTCACAGACACACTTAGAAAATGTCAAATCCTGCCTACTTCATACGCTTTTTAGAAGTGTCTACTATGATCCCTAAATAATAACGACTCAGCATATCCACCAAAAGAAAAGTTGGCTATTACACACAACAAAACAGACTCTCAAATTTAAAAAAATGAAAATAAATCACTTTTTTTCCTTGCAACTCTGTTCCCTTTTAACTTTTCTACATTACAAAATTGAGGTGCATGATCCATAGACCCAGTTCCATTAAGTCTCAAGTCATCGAAGAATTTCTTTCTCTATCTCGTCTTCATTTTCTGAGTTCTGATCCGCCCCAACCCCACCAGCATAACAGTGGGAGCCGGTGGCTGCCTCCAACATTGCCTTTCATCTGCTAAAATGCGAGCGTGCATCTTTGTGGCAGCCACTAACATGGGACCTCTAGGAGACACCTGGACCACGGGGTCAGGGGATCCCCTTTGGAGTGGGAGGAATATAAATGGATCTGAATTATTAGCAAACACTCCCACCCTCCTTGACTTTTTATTTCTGTTTTCCCTTTAGCTTTGAGGCTTTTGAGGCCCCAAGGGCCATGATCAGCCTATGGCTTAGCTCCAGGGAAACATAACCACATATACTACACACAGTCAGCCTCAAATACAGAAAGCAGAAGAATACACTTTTGACCTTTGTGTGGTACAACTTGTTGCATCAGGATAGTCAAGTTCCAGGTGTTCACGGTTGAATACCAGGTAAATAAACTTCATGGTAGGGTACTATGAGAAATATGTGTTCCTTGGAAAACTGGCAGAGAATTTGCAGATTCAGGGGTCTACTGAAATCATCATTTGCATCAGAGGCTTGAAACATCTTTGCAAACACAATCGCCAGTCAGTATTTTGTATTCTTGATTATTCACTTTTTTTCCTGAGACTCAACGTGTCTCAGAGACACATTCCCAGCTTCCCCTGATTCTCATTGCCTGAGACGGCTTTTTACAAAGAGTAACTGTTGTGACATTATTCTGCCTTCAAGTTTCACCTCACAATGTGATGGCCCACTTGGTTCCAGAGGTCGAGAGAAAAATCAAACACACAAACCCCTTTAAAAATAGAATTTTAACTTCATTTGATCATCAGAGGAAACATCGTCACCTCTGGAGTCCAGAAATAAAGCAATGGTATCAGAAACTTTTATTTTTGTTTACTTTCAAGGAAAAGAATAGGGCAGTCGAGTTCCCCTCTGACAGTGGTGCTATGATTTCGCTTCATACCGGCTCATTTCACACTGGGTTTCTGACAGTTTGACAGGTCCCGTGTCTCGCTTGAAAATATGAGCCTGTAGAGAACCTTTCGGTGGCACAAATACATTCCTCCTCTCGGGAAAATCAGTCCTTTCAAGGCAGCTCCTGCTGGTGACTTAATACAGGTATTATCTGCATTGTAGCTGTTTCTGCAGGGTGACCGTGCTAAGCTAGTGGCATATGGATGAAATTTCCTGAGGGTTCCCAAGGACAGGAGGACACTCTGCATTCTGGAGTCGTGAGCAGAGCTGGGTGACATTTAAAAGCAAGAGGACTACATCTCCATGGAGGCAGGTCACAGTAGAGGGCACTGCCCTCATAATTCAACCAGTAATATCACACACACCAAGCAGAGTGTGCCCCTGTCCCTGGTGGGCCGATGTGTACACATTTTCTGGAATAATCTAGATACAAAGTGTGTAAAAGATTGTTTCAACATGTGATTCCATAATAGAAAGAAAAAGGGACAGAGTACTCTAAGACGGTCCCTCTTGCCAGTCCCGAGAATATCTTACTGAAATAAACTATTTACCCATTTCCAAAATAAATAGCTAATTCCCTTGGGGTGGGATGTTTGTTTCATCTGTGTATAGCAATTCTGGTACACTGTAGATATCTACAGGAGTGTTATTTTACTGATCAAGAAACAGAAAACAGCACTTAAAATAGTTAAAAATAAGTGATAAATTGTTGAGAAATGATATGGAGATAAATAGTTTGCCATAGGAAAAAAATTGAGTTGGATATTTTCCTCATGCAAAAATAAATTTTAGCTATAGTCAAGATTGAAATGAAATACAGTGGTATTAAAATACAACCAGAAAGAAAGTCAACATTTGATTTTGAGGTACAGAAAGACTTCGAGGATTTCCTGTGCATAGAAATACTAACAGAAGCCATAGTGAAAAGGAAAATCACACAAAAATAAAAATTTTAAGATAAAAATCACAATAATCAATGAGTAATAAATAATAAAATAGAAAAATCATATTCATAGCAAGTACAGAAAAATCAAAGGTGAATAATCTCAATTTGCAAAGACTCTTTATAAATGAAGTAAAGCAACCATCCCAGCAGAAAAAGAGACAAACGACACGTAATTTTCAAAAGAAAAAAATACAAATGGTCAATAATCATGTTTAAAAAATGTGATCACCATAGTATTCAACAAAATGCAATTTTAAATCAAAAGGAGAACTTGTGGTAGACTATAAAATTAGAAAAAAAAAGTTAAAAAACAAGATACTTAGTGACAGAGCACAGCGAATCAGGCTGTTTAATATGCCTCTGATGAGGATGTACATTTCCAGAAGGCATTTGGCTATTAGTTCAATTAGGAATTAAATTGTCTATAGCAAAAGCTGAAGTGGTAGTGACTGAACAAATTTAGATGTTTTATTCTCTCCCACAATGAGAAAACTGGAGATGGAAAATCCAGGGATAGCACGGCAGCTCCGTAAAAACATCATCTCTGTCTCCTTCTGTCTCGCTCACCCACACTTCCTTTGTGTGTATCCGGGCATTTCTCAGGCTGCTGTTTATTTTCCCCATGCAGCTGCTAAAACTCCACCCCAGAGACGGTGTTCCAGCCATCATATTCCAATGCTAAAGGCAAAAGGGAACAAGACCCACAAGGTCAGTCCTCCTTTAAAAGAACTCTTCCCCCAGGTCCAACTTCAGTTAGGTCTTACAGCCAGAGCTGTATCGTGTGCCAGGCTGCAGGCAAGGGCTAGTGGCCAGCCGCATATCTGCAAGGGTGTTTTATAAGAGATCATCAAATTGGGGTAATACTTAGCCGTTTCTGGCATAGTATCAAAAGTATATACATATCCACCCCATCAGTATCTCGATATCACTTTTCAGAATTGATCTTAAAAAAATCCCAAGATATATGTTTTAAAAAGCTTTTACTATGCATTAAAACAGTAGTTGCAAAAGCGAAAAACTAGAAACCATGTAATTGCTTAATAATAGTGGAATCGTTAATCCAAGTTGTGCCCATGTTATTCATATACTAAAATAAGGTTTACATTATGCCAGCAAATAAAGCTAACAGTCAAACTATATACAATATTTTGGGAGGAAAAAAAACCCTCTTACATCTTTATCTCTCTATAGATATTCACACACACCAAATGCCACATGTAAAATGTTAACACTGCCCATGACTGGTTTGTGAGATTGTAGCAATTTTCGTTTGCTTATCTTTGCTTATTTATGTTTTCTAAATATTATACAGGGATTGTATTATTTTGGTGTGGGAAAATATATGATAAATATATTTGTAATGAAAAAGTAGTCAATGTTTATAGCAGGCACAGTTCAATGCGATCTTTCAAAGGTAAGGTTATAAATGACCATTTTTGTGTGTGTGAAGGCATATTTGAGATTATCTGTTTCTTTAAATGTCATCCCTCTCACCTTCTTGACAAACTGTTCTGTTCCCTAGAAACACAGTGTCCTGGGACAGGATCAGCTCTGCCCTCCCAGACAAATGGCCTTTGGTAGCTTCCAAGGAACAAACATTGTCTGTATGGTTTCCTTTTCTATCGTAAAATAATTATATTTATGGCGACGTGATGTAGCTGTATTTTAACTGTGATAGAATAAACGTAATTTATTGAAAGAAATGTGAATTAAAACACATACTTCAAAGTGAAATTGTACTTTCTAAATCTAAATGTATTTGAAAATGGTGAAAATATATGGCAAAGTTATTAGGCAGGACAATTGCATGAAAACGCATACGTGGATTTTCTTTAAAGAAAAAAGAACTGATGAGAGAGCGATAATAGAAATGATCAGGAGAAATTTTTCTTTTATTCAAATCCGGAGACATAATTAGATTAAATACTTTGTGTATGGAATATATCTTATAAGAGTTTTTTTCCAATTACATTTAGAAGTATTTTATATGTCATTTTGCAAAAATATACATATAAAAGCATTAGAATTTGAAAAGCATGTCTTTCTCAGCAAGAAAAATACGTCTTGGTCTGGAAGATTATATGAGATTCAATAACGGTACTAACATAAAGATGGTACAGGATTTTAACATTCCTGGGATGTTTCTGGAAGATATATGTTCAAAGGACAATTACTGAGACTTTATAGGGAAAAGATGTAACAAGGATAAAACAACGTGGAACATCTGCTTACGATCATCATGGATATAAAACCTGCCGATCTTTTCTCTCATCGGCAGACATTTCACCAGAGTACCTAGATCAAGTGTTTATTAATACAAATTGTTTCCCATGTCCTGCCTATTACCATCATTAATTTAAAAAAATAGGGTTCAAGAGTCGATACCCCATAAATGTACTGAAATATTTTAATTTTTCAGCTGGAGGACAACGTTTCATAGGTGTATGGAAATTTAGACTGCTCTTACCAACAACTCCCCAGGAACCCCGACATCTGTGGTAGCCAGCTGCAAATCACGCCCAGGACCTTTCTTCCTCCTTTATATAGTCAATCATCACCCTCAAGCGTAACTTCAGGGTGTTTTATAATCCAACAAATGAATTTGGGTTCAGTTGTCAATGACAGCATTGATCTAAGAGTCTTGAGTTCTACTAGGAACATGGCAGCAAGACCAAGAGCAGATCTCCTCCTTTCTGCTTCCAAAACCTTTAAGTGACCAGAGGAATAAATGAGAGCTCCATGACTTACACCTTTACTGACGTGGGACAGGAGAGAAATCACAGAAGTCAGAGAAACCAAATAAGGCATACACTGGGGGAAATGTTCCCCCAAACCAGTGGAACTGGAGAAAGAAAAAAGATCGTGTCATAGCTCAGAAATTTCCATTCCAGTGCAGCACAAGTAGACGTAGCTCTTGGACTAAGCAGATGCTGTGGACAGCTGCATGAAGATTATTTTGAGAGGACAGAAAAGAACATTTGGACATATGTAAAATCATAGTTCACAAACAGCAAAAGACAAAAACCAAAAACAAAGTACACATACTGTTGGCTCCAACTATGATTTTCTTTATGGATCCTTAAAGCATTATGGGTCCCTAGGACATTTTTGCTGAAGCGGTCGTCAAACCCCAGAGGTCTGTTTCCTTGTTTTTATTGTATCATTGAAGACTGAGCTGCAAGGAAGGTAAATCCTGACACCCTCTGAATGGTGACAGATCATGAAATATTCAAGATGGAGACATTTTTACCAGTACCTCCTCAATCTCATTAACACTTTATGTTGTTTTTTATGACTTTCTGCATCTGGATAGCTTTCTGTTAATGACAATGAAATATCTGAACTTTCTGATCGTTAAAGCAACAGGAAATAAATGCTTTCATTGACTTTTCTTCTTTGGGCTGTTTCTGTCCATCTGCTTGTATTATTGTATTCCTTTACTTATATTTATTTGTTTTTTAAAAAGTTTGTTAATCATGTGTCTGGAATAAGCAAATTGATAGGAACATATAGTATACATGCTCCTATAAGTAAAACACCTTCAAAATTTAATTTTATGAAGGAAGTCAGTACATCTATTTGCCTATAGAAACAAAGTAAATTTCAGTCCTGAAGCATATATTTTCCAAACTGATATATGAACCTCCCATGAATAATAAATATGTCTTAATAGACTCCTAGGGCCTCTAGCTATGAAAAGGGAGACATTTGTCAGCTTTCTACTGGTACAAAAATATATACCCTAAACTTATTTTTCTGGAGACAAATCCTCACAAGATCATTTTCATAGTTCAGTTACGATGCCTGAAAATCAGAAGACAGTATCCTTCCAAGTAAAGTGCTCGTCCCCAAGTTTTTGAGACATCTGTGATAATGGCAAAGGATTTCATTTTTATTTGGATAAGTTTTTAGTATAAAGAATTCTGCTGATTTTAGGGATGATGAAATATATATATATTTATATATATGCATTTTGAAGTCACTGTAACATTTAAAATTTTAAGTTAAATTTTAAAAATCTTAATTATATATGGCCGATTGTCTTATTTCCAGAGTATTATATAAGATGCAACCAAATGTTTGCATACAATAATGCTCAACACAATGCTTTCATTATAAATTAAAACCAGCACCTTAATTTAGCATTTTTTATCAAATTAAAAATAAGAAAGAAATACATATCCACTGATCAGGGATATAGATGGCCATGGGGGAAAATGAAGTAGATGCGTACCAGCATGTCTCGACTTGTAGGGAATTTTGTCCCCTGGAGAACATCTGGTAAAGTCTGGAGGCATTGTTACTTGTTGCAGTTGGTAAATGGAGGTCCTGCTACTGGTATCCAGTGCGTGGAGCCCAAGGATGCTGTTAGACATCCTACAATGCACAGGACAGCAAAGAATTATCCCACCCAAAATGCCAATAGTGCCAAGGTTGAAAAAACTTGATCTATTTCTATACTGACAGAGAAAATGTGCACCTTGTATGGGTAGTTAAATAAAAGCAAAGAGCAAACCCAGTATATTTTATAAGATTCCATTTTGGAAATCATATAATCACAACAAGCAAATAATCTTTGTGAAGACAAAATGAAGGCATTCTAGGCACTATGCAACACTACGTATGATTTTACTAGATCCACATTACAATGCCATGAGGTATGTGTTGGTTCACAAACTGGCCCCTGTACATGGTTGGCAAGGAGAGACCAAAGGAAGAGGCAGACCACTCCAGATTGGTAGGTTTAATAAGCAAAGGATTATATATGTGGCTTGTATTAGGGGAAGCAAGGTGAGTAGTTCTCCATACCTGCCCATCAGAATCGTAAAAGTTTGTACAGAGGCTGTAATGGGGTTCAATCCAGATGGTCTCAACAATGCATTGCTCTCTCAAGGCTGTGCCCTTGAAATGGCTGCTAGTCTAAGAACAGAACATGGATTCCAAGGACAGGGGAGGAGGTGGGGAGCCTCCAATTGCCTGGGTCCAGCTGGTGGCTAAACCGTCCATCACATCTTCTTGATGACTTCCTCCAAAAGTATGTTTACTAATTAACCGCACATAAGGAAACTGAATGAAAACTAGCTTACGGACATTAAGTGATAAGCTGGACTTAGACCTAGCCAGGGTAACGAATTTAGAGCAAATGGTTAAAAAGGGTTATCTCTGTAGGAAGGATTATAGGAAGCATTCACTTCTTAAAAATTTGTTAATTTTTTTAAAAGTTGATTTGTTAATATTCTATTAGTTTATCAAGTAAAAATATTTTTTAATATTTCAAAAAATACGTTAGATAGACAATCCTATCTAATGTAAAAAGTCAACCCTTTTGATCACTGCTTCCGTCTCTATGTCCCACCCCTAGAAGCAATCATTTTTAACCTTAGTTATTTATGTTGCATTTACTTCCATATTCTCAAATAATAAGATCATAGCTTTATCTATGGACTTTCCACTATAGAATATTTGGATTGAGCTCCATGTACCCTTCCACAAATAATAAATACTCATCTCTTGGCCTTCCACTCTAGCTATATTACAGTTTTCATTAAATCAATATTAGTGTCTTTATCATACAACTATATTAATATTACAGCTTGAAATTTACTTTGATTAACTTTGTGGTTTTTTTGTCAAGTCAATAATTAAGTAATTATATTGTTGGCTTCCTTTCCTCTTTAATTATCACTAATTTATCTTCAGACTCACAGCTAAAATGTTCATCCTAATATCACTAAATACATCAGGTCAGTTATCTGCACTATTTTTTCTTTTTTTCCTTGTAATCTTCTCTCCTTAGGTTCTCTCTTCTCTTCTTCTCCAGTGGATGCTGATCGTTCTCTCTGCCCAATGCAGAGCACTCAGCCCAGAAAATCTCCCCCTCTCAACTTGGGGATTTCATTCTCCTCTGTCCTTGATTGGCACCCACTGCTGTTTCATTGACCTTATGACTTCATCTTTAGTTTATTCCTCCATTCCATTATCAGCATACTCTTTTTTTTGGTGGGGGGTAGGGATTCTTCATCACATATCTGGACACATTTTTTTCAGTTCTGATGTGAGGGTGACTAAAACGCTATATGAATGGGCAGGGCTCTTCAACTATTGGGCCACAGAATGAGACAGTCTCATAAGATGTGATTGCTTTGTTAGGAGAAACTCCAAATGTCAAGAAGCAGAGGTGTCTTATCTCTCCTCTGATTTTCAGTGTTAGCTCAAAATCTACATTTCAGGAGCTAAGAAGGGGTATTAGAGTCCACAGTTGGGTGTAGATTTTTACACAAAACATACCTGTTTTCATTATGGTGCCTCATTCTTCCCCTTGGTTGTCCCTGGTGCCCCAAAGTCCAACAAGTTCCCTTAAACCTCTCTGTCTCAGCTTTATTTCTGGATTCCAGGAGAGAGAGACATCATTTTATATAAGCAAAGGTCTCCAGAAAGTAAACCTGTAGGCTTTCTCTAGGGTTCAGAAAAGGATAGTTGCTTGGTGTAAAGTAGGGGGATATTTGTACTCTTGAAAATTTTTTCACACGAACCTTTTTATTGTGGCTCCCAAAAGCAGTGTTTCCAATTTGTTGGACTTTCTGGTGCTCTGTGACATGAATGAACCTCTCATCTTCTCCTTGCCTCTTTTAGCCTTTAACATGAACTCTGATTGACAAACCAAAATGGTTTTAGGTTGAGATTAATGATTAAATTCGGAGACAATATAAAGTTTACCCAGTACGAAGTTTACTTCATTGAAAAAAGAAGACAGGGAGCAGATCATGCATAGCAACAGCTCATAGATCTCTCAGATTTCTAGGGGCAGATTCCAAATACCCCAGCCATTTCCCATAGAATCCAGGTAGTCATGTGAGATGAGGTGGAGGAAACCTATTCTCGTGGTGTATTTATGCCTCATTAGTCATGCAGCTCTCTCTGGGGTACTCGACTAGCTCTCACTCCCTACCAGAGAGTGCGTCTCATCAATTGCACATTACTCCTCAATTACAGCTTCTTTATCAATTTCAGATTACTCATCAGTAACAGGTTACTTAATAAATAATCTCGACAACTTGGTATAAGAGCTTAGCCTGATAAGAGCAAATTCAACAACACCATCATTTATCTTGGAGACAGAAGACTCCTATGCTTTCCTTATTTAGTTTTCTCAAGGTGGAGTTCTCTAAGGGTTAAACCCTCAGGCATCCCTAAAGCTAGAGGAAAGATTACAGATTAGCTGTTAACCAGGCTATGAGCGTTTGACTATGTGGAAAAGCTAAAACACACATTTGCTGCTACTTCTCCCTCCAATTTTCATCGTCTAAAACTTCTTTGGCATTTTTTTAATCTGCCATCCATCCTCTCCTTCTCAATTCTTACGTCCTTGCTGGTTTGTCCAGCTGATTCCTCTGCTGTCTTTTTGATGGGAATTAATGGAAGGAGCAGAGAAAAATGTGCTTGTTTAATCTGTCACCTTTAAATATGAATCTCAATGTTTTGGATACATACATATTTTAAATGCATAGAGAAAAGACAAAGAAAATGTTTTGCATGCATATATCAATTTTATAAGGATTTTTTAAAAAAAATTCATATTGTTTTCACCAGTCAGTAGTGATTTTAAAGTAATTTTATGGGAAAGAGATCAGTTGATGTGAAAACCATTTCTCTAAATCAGGGTTACATAGGAGGTAAATTTTGCATGTGCGTTAAATGTAGAAAATACGAATATGTTACAACAGTCTGCTAATCCCTGACTAACGCATGCAATCACAAATGGAAAAAAAATAGTAGTTAATATTGAAACATATTTCTAAGTAAATTATATCCAATATGATGCCAGTTGTACTGCATTTATAATTATTAGAGGCATATCATTTTGAATATCTGTTTAATATTAGCCTAGAGAAGACCTTCTGATTGTTAATATCCAAACTTTACACACTTTATACAAGAAAGTATATTTGTGCCCCATATTCTGAATAAAACATTTTAAGAGAATGAAGAGCTTGGAAAAGATCTGAGTAACATTTCAAATACAACAAGGAGAAAGAACATCAAACTCACCAATAAGGGTCTTGAATTCAATGCCAGTAGCGGGAGATTGTGTTTGGATGTTAATGATACTAAGAGGAAGATCATGGCACCAGTTTTTGGGAGAAGCAGCCTGCCATGGTGTTTGTCCTGATCTTTTTTCTGTGGTGCTTTTTCAAATTTAGCTTTTGCTAAATGCCCAGTATTAAAATGAATCTCCAGTTATAAAAGACAAAAGTAAACTTATAAAGACAGAAGTAAAGTAAGTTTTTTAAAAATGAGATTATGCACGTATACATACATATGTTTTCTGTGTTTCAGTGCTATTTTAGAAATTGTTGACAGTTTGGGGGGGTTCATTTCTAATGCATTATGATTTTCTGCACTTACAAATATTGGAATCTCTTACTCCATCCTTGTCTCTTAGTTGATATTTCACAATTTTATCTCTTTGTCCATGCTATGTTCTGGGTAAGACCTCAAAACTGCACAGTAGTTCTTCAACACTGTCTAGTTAAGAAATTACCTTCTTGAATGTGAAAATGAATATATGTATACTCATATATGGTGGAAAAATTGTGCTCTACACTGGAAATTGACACAACATTGTAAACTGACTATAACTCAATAAAATTAAAAAAAAAGAAATTGCCTTTTGCTTTTTTTATTTGAATCATAATATTATGCATTTCCAATATTTTAAATTAGTTATTTTACATTGACCTGCTCTTATTTCACTTCTGCATGTTTCTCAAAAAATAATTTACTATTATTCTTACACGGTATCTTCACTGAATTCTGTGAACATTCTCAGCATGTTTATTTTCAGTAGTATCTGCCTATTCTAGTAATTAATTTCATGTGCAGTAGATTCTGATTGCTGATTTTGTTGTTTTGTTGGCTGTCATTTCTTCATTGCATTAAAGAAAGAAAATTCAATGGCACTTGTTAAAGATGGCAAGGCTGACTGTATTCAGGACCATGGTAGTAAGTATAGGGGACACTGAGATGCGATTTTTACAGTGCGGGGAGAGATTGTGCAACTGGGGCAAGCAGGAATTTATAGCTAAGTTGCAGGTCGGTGGATGATATATTACTAATGAAGGAATAGGAAACGAACTCACTCCCTGACGCTAAAACTGTTGGCTGATTCTTTCTGACTAAGAAATCCAGCAGTTTGCTTTCTCTCTCTTACTGCTTTTATGCTACACAACATTCAATAGCTTTAACCAAGAAGAAGGTAATGGGCCTACAATCTCAGAAGAATGGACAGACCCTCTACAGATCCCACTGATGCTGAGGTTAAGAGGAAGGTAGCAGCTCCCTGTAAAGTGCCCTGATTGCTATCACCTTTTCTGATCCATCCAGTTTTTCTATAGAACTTCAAGGCCCCCACCCCAAGATGGATTCAGTCTCCAAGGCACCGGCCTGCTGTGACTCCCCTTCGCCTGGCAAAGCAATAATCGTCTTTTCTAATCGTCCCATACTCTGCCATCTGTTTTGGGGGTGCAGAGGCGAGTTTTGTGGCAACAGTAAGAGGAAGCATCAAGGGTAAGAGCGATTCTGGTGAAACTGATCTAACAGGATCCTTTGCTGCAGACAGGCCAGGATGATCCCACATCACCTGGAGGCGGGTGGAGGCTGCAGAACCAGTCAGATACCCGGGTGGGAATCAGACATCGAGGGTGGGGTGTTCTGTAAAATGATTTAGCAGGGTTCTTGCTAAAACCGGATTTTATAAGGGAGCTTACAGAAAAGTCTAGAAGAAGGTTTAGGAGCTGAACTAAAGCTTGACAACAGGTTTGGACATTTGGACTTGATGGTTTTATTTGAGTGGGTCTCTCTGTCTGCATACATGTATCTTTCTTTCTCTGTCTCTCTCCCCTCCGCTCCCTCCACCTCTCTCCTTCACTTCTGCTGTTTTCTCCATCCAGCCCTATACTACAACAACCCAAAGCACATATTCATAAAAAGTGTTTTGGAGTTACTATCATGTGAGGATCTGGGACTTGGGCAGATCCTGACCTAGAGTCACCAGACAAGATGATTTGACCCAGGTTCACACGGCGAGACTCTCCGTTAACCCCCAGATTCCCTATGTTCACCGTTTTCTATAAAATTAGGCCCCCATTAGTGTGTGCATGTGTGTGGTGGGGGACTCACCCCCACTGGGTCCCATAAGCCACGAGCTGGGCTCTGCGCCCATTTGGGAGAGTACAACTTTTCTCTTCATCATCTTGCTAGAGCTGAACTCCTGACCTCAACCACCTGCTTCTGCGCATGCAGGCTCCAGTTTCAGCCACCGCTCTCCATTGTACATTTGGGCCTCACTTCCTGTCCACAGAAACAGTTATCTTGTGGCTGAGCTTTGCTAAGTGATTTTAGATTTTTTCCACATGTTATCCTTTATTGCAGTGTTTCAGAGTGTGAGCTTACAGGTGTCAGACTATACACAGCACTTTCATGTTAAAAAATATTGAATGACTCGATTAAAAAAATAACCCTAGCATGCTAAACAAACTCACTTACTATCTCACCAATATTTAGTTATATTAAACACTTTCAACTGAGTTAGTTTCAGAATCACTCATTTTGCCAAGGTCTGTACATACACTCCTTTAAAATAAATTATTTATTCACTAAATATAGACATTTGAATTAGCTCTGTTAACATTATTTTCCTTAAGTTAAAAATGAGTATTATTTTCATAATGAGTATATGTATTTTGAATCATGATATTGTATTTCCATTCTCTTTGATGATCGTGTTCATCGGCACCTCACACACATATCTCTGTCTCTCCATCTAGAATGTTATATGACTCAGTAGTGATAACGTAGTTGCTATAATGCCTGGAGTAAAATCCTGTGTCTATTACTTACGAAGTCATGCATCTTAAGCAAGTTATTTGTCATTTTCTTAGAAATACTCATTTTTAAAATAAGATCATAACAGCAGGATTGCTATGAGATGATAGCTTCAAAGCATCTAGAACATTGTCTGAAGAAAAATGAGCACTAAATAAAATGTAAATACCCCTGTTGTTTTGTTGTTATGTTTCCTAGGCTATGATGATAAAAAAAAAATGGTTTTGATTGCTTGTTTCTAAAATACTGGTCAAATTAATTTATGCATGATTTTCATAAATAAACCAAAATGCTTAAATATTAATTTTAAAAGTTGTGATGCAACTAGTTATGTTGAAGCACATTAAAGATAACCTCTTCTCAATAGTTTGGATTTGTTCTCATTCTCTGTAAGTTTGCAAACAGCACTTATTACCTATAGAATTGACTTTCTGGACCTGGATTTTAGAAACGAGAGAACTAGGCTCTTGGCTTATGGGCTGTCTGATTCCAGCTGATGGGCAATTCCCTTGCCCTAATGAGACTGCATGAAAATCCCCAAGTCTGTGGTGTCAGAATGAGCAAAGGGCCTGGTCTTTAGTCCCTAACTGTGGCAGACCCACCTTAGCTGTTTCTACAACTGTTGGCTGTCACCCCTTCCCTAATCTTCACGCCCTACAGAGCTCCCAGGATATCAATGCAGAAAATCTCAGAAGACCCAGTTGTCCTACAATACTGGCCGTTAGGGATATCCTCAGCTATTGCCAACATGGTAGGACTCTCACTGAGCGCCCAGGCATCAACACCGTCTTCTGAGGTCCAGCCATGTCCCAGGAATTTGAGTGAGAACTAGAAATAGTTTCCATAATCTGCCACCTCTTTGTCTTCCTAAGCGGGGAAATCCTTCTCTCTCAGGCTCACCTGGAGTGAATTCCCTAATGGGCTAATGCAGTGGTTTTCTAAGCTGTCCACACTTTAAAATCAGTTTTAAAATGTAGTGGTACCCATGTTCCACTTCAGACAAATTAAATAGGTTTAGTGGTATTTTTCCAAAAGTGAGTTCAGCAAACTCCCTCATGCGTCCAGCAAACTCCCTCATGCGTCCAATGTGCAACCAGGACTGCGAGCTAAATGTTATAAAGAAAAGCTCCTTCAGCGGTTCTCAAGTGTGAGCAGGAATCAGAATCACACTGTAGGGCTCGTTAAACCACACATAATTCAGCACGACTGGAAGAGGGCCAGTCAAACACAGCAAAATAAAAGAGTAAAACACACTAAAGTGACCTGCAAACAAGAGCGATGCACTGAATATGTAGATATGACCCTGTCATCTAACTCCACTCAAATAATTCAATAGGTTTTGTTGTTCTAAAGATCAGTGTACTCATCACTCAACTCCATTCAAATATTTCAATGGCTTCCTGTTGTTCTAAATGCCAGTGTTCTTACTAACAATGCTTGTGAGACCCTTGTGTTTTCACCCAGTTTGCATCAGTCTGCCTTCACCTCTTATCTTCAAACCCTAGGACTCATTGTCCCTTAAATGAGATTACCCTCCTTAGATCCTGAGCTCCCCAAATTAGTCACATAATCATGTTACATTCCCTCTGGAATCCTTTATTGTTTTTAAGTTTCCCCCTCCAGGGGTGGTAATTAAGTTTATTTATTTAATTAATTTTTTAATGAAGGTACTGGGGATTGAACCTAGGACCTCATGCATGCTAAACATGCACTCTACCACTTGAGCTATACACTCTCCCCATGAATATATCTCCCAACAGTTTATATATGTATCTGTGCAATTATATTTCTCCTTCTCTCTCTCCATATTAGAATCTCTGAAATAGGAGGAAAGAGGTCAGGACACAACCACTGAGGGAATGACACAGCAATTGAGGACAAGACAAACTGGTTAGAGCCAAGATGATGGGAGATTTGACTTCCAGTAGACCTTGAGCCCCATGGCACACCCACAGGGGGCATGACAGTTCCTAGGCTGACCATAAAAGGCCAAAAAGTGGGCAGGGGCCTGATTTCCGGAAATCCCTGCCCCTTCCCCAAAGTAGTTTGAATAATCCTCCTACTCATTAGCATATGAAATTACCTAGCCTGTAAAACCTAACAACTCCGCACCTCCTGGTCGCTCTCCTCCTCGCCTTCTGAGACAGCCCGCACTCTGTCTATGGGGTGTGCATCTACTTTTGCTTTAAACTAAACACCCCCATGCCTCTTGGCTTCTCTCCCTCTCACTTTTCTGAGATGACCCATATTCTGCCTGTGGACTGTGTATCTCCTAATTAAACCATTTTCTCTTATGAGTGAGACAGCCTGCACTCTGCCTATGGAGTATGTATCTCTCTAAAAAAAATCCATCTTTATTCAGCTGTGCCTTGCTCTTGAATTCTTTCCTGTGCGATGCAAGAACCTGTTCTCCCACAACATCTCCGTGGGAGTTCCCAGACCTGCCACAGTGCCTGGTAAAAAACACATATGCTTAATGTAACCAAATAGAATGAGCAAAGGGAAGTCAAAGCAGTTTAAATCTATTACCTTTTGGATCACAGTTAGAACGCAGTTAGCTAACAGTTCTGACGGTTCTAGACCCCAGCATCTGCATGACAATTCCTAGATGTAAAGACTTGGATAAGTTTTTAAAGTTCTATGAGGCTTAGTGTACTTAAATACGGGATAAAAATAATGCTCACTCTGGGGAACTGTTTTGCACATTATATTTGGGAGCTATTGTACAAAAGAGCCATGAACTTTGCTTCTTGTGATTCAAGTGGGATAAAGATATAATAGACGTTTGAATCTCATGGGATGAAAAACGTTGATTATACATCTTAAAGAACTTTATTTTAATTAGAATTGGCCAAAAAGAGAATGCAGTGTCTCAAGAGATAACATGACCTCATCAGCGGAGGTATTTGAACATAAACTTCTAGAACACATACGGACATCAGCTAAGAAAGAGCTAGGTCAGTGCCTTGAGATATTTCTGGGATTCTGTATTTTTGTAACCATGTGAATTAAATCCATTAAACAAAAATAACCTTCATGATTTGTTTATAGTCACAGCACCCAGTCAATTGGTTTTCTTTTGTTATTTCAACTGACTATTTTGTGCCCTTTAAAATGCTGCAGCTTTGCTTCACTACTTTAACACCTGCAAGCTCACTCTTCTTGAAAACAATGCAAAGAAAAAGATCTGACAACTTATACTCTGCATTTAAATATTGGTGTCAGGGAATTACTGGCTTTGACCTCAACTCTATTGTTTCATGATCAAACATTATCATTCATGTATTGTTCCTTAGCTGCCCGGAGGGAGATCCCTTTTTTTCCAAAGAAGAGGACCTTGCAGTCAACCATTATGTGAAACAAAGAAACTGACTAAAACTACCGAGCCCTTCTTTGTAATCTGAATGGATGCCAAGAATTACAGAGCCCAAGGAAAAAATGTTTCAAAATAAGGATCATGATCTTAAGTGCTATTTCTCCATGACTTAGTTTGGAGACTTGTTCGTTTGTGTAACAATCTTTGAGCTTGTTCATAGTCCAGGCAGAACCTACTGCATGGCAGAGAGCAAAAAAAAAAAAAAAAAGCAAGCAAGCTCTCTAGGGACTGTTACAAGGGTACTGACCCCACTGATGTGTGCTCCACCCTCATGACCTCATTGTGGCCTCTCAAAGGCTCCACTTCCTAACACCATCCTATGGGGGCTATGAGACAGAGTGGGGCTGGTATGGTTTCAATATATGAATTTCAAGGGGACACAAGTAATAGTTGGTAGGATATAAGAGCCTGAGGACATCACCGATAAGGAGTTATGTCTACTTTGCCATGGGCTTTTTGTATCCCATAGCTGTCTGACTCAGACTGGGAAGGAGATGTGTTCCCAGTAAAGATGATTAGTAATTTACATGACAAAAGTGATACAAAGGAAAGGTACAGCCTAGCACAGCTGGATCAGGGCTCTGGCCTCTGTTTCTCAGCCATTGTCTTAGGACAAGTCTCTCCCTGCTCACGGTTCCCTGGGAGTGCCCCCTTACCCTGTGGATGTGTGGGAAACCTGAAGCCTGACCCCCAGGGTAGAAGCTCCAGCTGAGTGAATAGGAAGACGGGGGATGTGTTTCAGTCTGCTGTGTGGCTTCCCAGCCTTAGCCAGGGGGAGAAGGAGTGTTGCAGCTGCCCACACTAATGGACTGTAGCCAGGGGGCAGAAGAATGCTGTCACTGTTTGTGCCTGTCCCAGCCAGGAAGCAAGGGAGTGCTACTGCCATCAGAGCTCTCTGGCTCCAGCAGTGTGACAGGACAGTGCCATGATTGCTTGGCCCATCCCAGCTCACCTGCCTGTGCTAGCAGATTAGCTGGGGTGCACAGCAGTGGCATCTACCAGTGCCTCCGTCTCCGGGGAGCATCTCCACCATCCCCTGCGCCTCCTGCAGGTGAATTTAGATTTGCAGATGTCTCTCCTTCACATATAGTCTTGAAACTTTTCAAACTGCTATTATTTTGCTGGGTCTCATGTTGCTGAAAGACTGGCCTCCGTCCCTGATGGGCCAAATAACTCAGAGACACAGTCTTGGAGCTTAGAAGGAAAGAGGCAGCTTTGTTACTTTGCCAGGCAAAGGGGACTCACAGCAGGCTAGTGCCTTCAAAACTGTGGATCCACTTTGGGGATGTGGTAGGGTGCTTATATAGCCGTAGCTCAAACAATAAATAATCAACAGAATCATTTCCATAAGACTTAGAGTGGCGTCATGATGCTTCCAGGCGAGCAATTCTATGCAAGCTAGTGGTTGTCACTTTTCCATTTCTTTATCTCATAAGTGCCCAAGGTGTGGTCTTCTTGGTATTTAGCCTATTTTTGTAAGGTTTCTGTTCTGTGACCATCTCCCTGGAGAACCAACTCAGAAACCAAGTTTGATTATTACTTTTGATTACTGGAATAAAGCAGAAACAGTAAAATGAATAGCTCTGTTTTAACAACGGGCCTGGAGCTGTGAGTAGCAACCGGTCAATCAGGTCAGTTGACCGTTTTAAGAGCAGGCCTAAGAATAAGCAATCTGTTAGCCTAAGTGTGGCTGTTTTTTTTATCCTCCATCACTCAGAGCAAACAAGACTTCATGCCAGCCCTTTGGAGGGGAGTCTCAGTTTCTTACAGCACTTCAGGACCCTTGGACATCGGATTTGCTGGTTTTCTACGCCAGATGTTTTGGAGATCCCGGGTGGGGGAGTGCGGTGCTTGATGTGGGGCACCAATCCCTTAGCTCCCCTGGGAGAAGCGCCCGCCCGGCGAGACCCCTCCCTGTCGTGCACAGCCATGCCGGGGCATGAGGCTTTCGGTGAGAGTGTTTCTCTGCCTCTTCTACCCTTCTCAATGTGGTCTTTTTCACCCTTTGTTGTGGAACAAGTATTCAGTTAGTGCTCAGGTTTTTTCGGAGGTAACTGACCCAAATGTGGTTGTATATTTGTTGGGTCTGTGGGAAGAGGTGAGTTTGGGCTCCTTTTATGCTGCCAACTTGAACCGCTCCCGGAATTCTCAGGTTTTGGCACCCTGAGGTTTTTTTTTAATGTTAGTTCATATTTTATGTTGTTGTCTCTCGTTTGTACTGTTCTACATGGATTTTTCTTGTCGAGTCTTAGAAAGTATACTTTCTTTAAAAATACTTCTTTTGTTCATTATTAATTTTGTTCATTGTTAAATTTCTTTCTTTCTAATTATTAATGTTGCAAATAGACAGGTGTCTATCAAGACCACTCCTTAAATAATATAAGGAAATGATAATAATTAATCCTTATTAGTAATATATGCTGGTTTATGGTTTTATGCCCAGCTTTTTCAATTCAAATTAATACTGATTAAAAAATCTACAATTATGAACATATTTATAATTTTATTTTTTAACTGTGGCAGATATTGCATAATTTTTCACTGAAACTTTTACTTACTTGCTGTGCACAGAAGTGTGTGTCATTTCCAAGATAGGTATAATAATAATGAGAGTTCTGGCTAATAGAATGCAGGTGGATGTGACAGATGCGTTTCAGTTATGGCCAATAAAAGCTTCATGTGATTCATCAATCTTGATCCTTTTCTATTAGCCAACAGATCACAAGAGGATCAAACAGAAAACTCTGAGATGTTTCTAGATGGAGTCACAAGATTGAAGGTCACTCAGCAGTCACCTGCATTCAACTGTTTGTGAGCCAGAAATCTACTTTATATGTATGGAGCCACTAAGATGTGGGGCCCCTACCCTTAGCTGGCTCTGACTTATAACAATATTGCTTAAAATTAGGTATATCATTCAGAGATTCTAGTGGTCACCAACTATCCTTTTATACTATGGTTCCTTTGATTTTGGATTTTTAATTACGTTTTTTTTTAATTTTTTAACACCTTTATTGTGGTATGATTCCTGTACAGTAAACTACACATATTTCAAATGTACAATTTGATGAATTTTGATAGATGTACACATCAAAGAAACCTCTACCACAATCAAGACAGCTAACATTTCCATCACTCCCCAAGAGGTACAATTTTTGACTTCCCAATTTATCCCTTCCTACTCCCTTTACCCTCTGATAACCATAAGTTTGTTCTCTATGTCTGTCTGTTTCTGTTTTATAGGTAAGTTCATTTGTGCCATTTTTTTTAGATTCCGTATATAAATGATATCATATGGTATTTTTCTTTCTCTGTCTGAGTTACTCCACTTAGAATGACATTCTTCAGGTCCAGCCACGTTGCTGCAAATGGCATTATTTTATTCTTTTTTATGGCTAAGTAGTATTCCATTGTATTCATGTACCGCATCTTCTTTGTCCAGTCATCTGTTTAACCTTGAGAATTAAGAACTTCTTTGAAGAACATTCTTTATTATTAGTGGCTGAGAGGTATGTTTCTTTATATTTTGATATATAAAATACTTTTTATATGAGTAAAACTTGATTGACTACCCCTTGGTGACAGTTTTCACATATCTAAACTATCAGATTCTCTTCATTGTAGATGTGTCTGCTGTTTTGGAAAATAATCCTCTGGTTTTCCGTAGAATAAAAGGTACTTCAAAATCCAGGAAGAGGTGAGCAGAGAAGATGTAGGTTAGTGTGGGGAGGCAACTAACACAGTGACAACACGTACTGCTTTGAATTAACACACACCCCGTCTTCTCATTCCAACCCTCCATTTGGCGTGACTAAGCTTCCAGCTGTTCTGTAGGGAATGTTGGCTCTTGTCAGTCTACTGTTTCATTTCTGTGTCATTTTAGAAAGCTTCTACTATCTTCTGCTCTGCTATAAACTTATTGAAATATCTCGTGCAACTCATGGTCCATCTTTTTGGTAAAAAAAAAAAAAAAAATCACTCATTTAATGTAATTTTAGTTGAATTTTACCAGGGAGAAGAGAAAACTACTTGTTGTGTCTGAACTGGAAGTTTTCTTGCACAGTGAGGCCATGGGATTTCAATCCCCAGTACCTCCATCAAAAAAAGAAAGATTGCATTATTTGATTTATTTTTGAGCACTTCCATTTATAAGGTTTTTTGTTTGTTTTTCTTTCTGTAATAGCTAAAGTTTGACTATGTTTTAACTCTTAAAATATATCACATTTTTTTCCTTCAAATCTCTGCAGCTTGCAGTCCTTTGCAATTCCTTTGTAATCTTTGTAATTCCTTTGTCATCTTTGTAATTCCTTTGTCATCTACCATGTACAAAAATAAGATTAGGTTTATTTTTTTTTCTAAAGGTCAGTGAGTAATCCTTTATGCATGAGCATCCTAGCATTTCTACCTTAATATGATTGGGTGGGAACCCTTTTCTTAGTTTTCTTAAGACTCAATAAGCATTTATTATTTTGACACTTCTTATAGGGAACACTTAGTATCTACTGCTCTGAACTCTAATATCTGGCTGCCATATAAATTATATTCTTCCTTGATAGTTTAAACTCTTTGTCATTTCATGGGTTGCATAAAAGTTTCAAATTTGTTCTTTCCTTAATCACCTGGATGTTCTATAGAATTTAGTTTTCCTGATGTCTAAAAAATTCAGTTTCAGGGCTTTTATGTCTCTAGATTTCTTTCTTGTCTATGATTCTGCCTTCTTCATGTCTGTTGGAATTAACTTTATGGCAGTTATGTCCTTCTGATTCTCTCTGAGGGCACAAATCAGAGATATATGCTTTCTCCTTAATCCTCATGCAAATACCTTTTTAAGGATATAATTAGAATAACACTGTATAGGTTCTGTGGTCTTTCTCTGTTAAGAAATTTTCTATAGTCTAATCATACTCACTGAAGGAAATATCTGTTTAGAACTGATTTATTGCGCTGTGGAATGGACTTGGATTTAGTAAAATATTATTTTAAATTCTTTTCAAGGTATTTCACACTGAATCAAAATATAGGTTCTGAATATTTGTTGATTTTGCTTTAGAGAGGAATAAGGAAAATTGGAAGGTGCCTAAGCAGAGTTTATCTTATGATTGTTTTTCTACTAATCAGATGCTACTATAATGGCCATTAGCAGAAATGCTTCCAGATTTTGTTATTTGGTTGACTTTTATATGTAGATTTTGATGCCAATTCAAGTTTTAAAATATGTGTATATTTTAAGTATATGTTAATATATGTTAATTTATATATGTTAATTTAGTAAATGTGCTATAGTAAATGGAGAGAAATAGCCACGTATTTATAAACATATGGTCATCTTACTTAAAAATTACATTGAAAAATTTTCAATTAAAGATAGTGCTTTGTTACAGAGAGATCATAAGTAATTATTAGCACATCCCTGAGCAAAGTGGTGGAAGACATTTGCCCAGATCTAATATCCTGGGAAAAAAGCTCTGAATAACTTTTGGTTAGATATGCTGGATAAATGAGAATTTTTACTCATCTGTAAGTACGCATATTCTTTATATTAATGAAGATATCCAAATTTAAAACGTGTTGGATTGACTGGATCAGAGTTAATTTCTATGGTGGGATAATATGTGAATTACTAGCTTCAGAATATTGGTAAATAAGTCTACTAATGTTTGAAAATTGAAAAATAAACTCATTTAAAAATTTTTAAACACACAGTGAGTATGCTGAGATGGTGAGAAAAGTTGGTTAAGCTCTTTGATGGCAGATTTTTCCATTTTTCTGTATAATTCAAGGCCTAATAAGAATCCTTATATGTTCATATTAATTGTTGAGTTATTACATTTACTAAGATAAGCAATAAAAATAATAACATTACATTCATGTTCTTTGGTACCAAGTGGATTTGAGTTAGAATTTTGATTCCATCACTTCTTAGATTTGTGGCCATGGTATTTTTACAGGTAAAAAATCTATAAAATGTGGAATCAGAACTTGCGTCATTAAATTTCTGAGACTACAGAAAATACATGAAGCTATTGTGAACTAGCTCTGAAAAATTGAAGGAGTTCAATAATTAGGAGCCAATAATGTGCTTAATTTGATTAGCAGTCTGTTTCTTTGAAAGCAGAAAGCAAAAATAAAAAGTGTTTCTTTTTTGAAATAACAATTAGAAATTAGAACATCATTTTATTGCACTTTGGGTTTAGAACATGTTGAAACAGCAAAAAGGAAGTATCATGCAGAACATATTGAAAGAAACAATAAAAAAGAGAAAAGAAACATTGGCAGTGTCTCCTAGTGATTGGTCCTGATTGTAAAAGTTTCATGTTACCTTAGGCTGTCACTTTGGAATACAGGGCCCATTTTAGTATCTGTCAGTCAGTCAGTGTTCCAGAATGAATTTACACTCTGAAAATAGGTATCTTGTTTCTATTCTGTTGAAGTTAGAAATTATATTTTCAAAACCTGTGAATATAAGTTTCTGTCCTGGAATTTGCATTATACAACATCTAACTTGTATGTGTATTTCAGTAGCAACATACTGGAAGATACTTGCTAGCAATCATTCTACAGTGTTCAGAATAATGTGATTTTTAAACTTCAGACAGTTTGTATTATTCATACATCACACCCCTACTTAAAAAAAATGTTGGAAGGATGATAACCATGTGGTAATACCAGAATAGTAAAAAACAAACAAACAAAAAGCCTAGTAAAAAGTCTGGTTGCTTGGTAGGAGGGATACATTTTGAAAAGAAGTTCTTTTTTTCTCAGTATTTTTTAAATGGGGGAAAATAAATAAAATGTCAATTTTTAGTGACAATCAATCCTACACACACACACACACCATTTGTGCAATAAAGATAACCAGAATCTGATAAGCAAACATAAAAAATGTAATTCAATCTTTCCTCTCTCTTACTCATTAAGTTACGTTTGAAAGAATTGAAGTTAGGGGAGAAACGGAGAGGGAGCTCTTGACAAAGAGATGAGAACAAAGAAAGATTTGGTTTGGGGCATCTTGCATGACTTTAAAATATTCATTAAAGGTCTATATGAAACATTGTCCAGAGCTGCTAATAATAAAGATTCTCCCATGAAATGTGTTGAGGGATATGGTTTGGGTGTTCTCTAGAATTATAATAGACCCGGCGATAAGTGGACTTAGACTGTTTCTTAAAGTCCCCTGCTCTTTCCTAGAGCAAATACAGAGACAGCAGACTGGCCTCAACTCTCCCCTCACTCATCATTTGGGGTTCTTGGTAACCTAAGGGAACTGCTGGCTGATACACAATGCCTCCAATCTCGTGATGCTTTGACTGCTGTTCCCAAAACACATGCCCACAGTCTCTTTGTTTTTTCTGAGTTTCACCCTAATGATGAAATAGAAATGGAATAAAGAAAAATGGAGAATTTTAATTCTTTAGAAAGCTGAGTTCCTACCGTTTTGGTCCTGGATATGGAAAGCCTATTTGTTAGTGGATTTAACTAATCTTACTTAAAATACATAATTAAATATTTTTCTTGATAATGTGGATGAAAATTCCTGAATATTCAGTTTTTTCTCTTAACATTTTTGGCTTCATATAGTCACCCCCTAAAGGAAATAAGAGGCAATGAATAAATCTCCTCTTAATTTTGAATTAGGTGACAGTTGTTTCTTGAAGGCTTTCCGTAGACGTTGAGGACAAGGAGAACTCAGTTACTTAGATTACATTTTAGATTTAAAATATAATACTAGAAAAAGAAACTATATGGAATTCTTTTCTTAGAAAAGAGCAAGCCAAAGTTCTTTCTTCCAAAACATGACTGACTGTTTTTCATATATCATTTTATTTTATTTTATTTTGTTTTACTTTATTTTATTTTCATTTCTGTGTTCTCCCTTGGTCTCCCTGATCGGCTACATCGCCTTTCCAAAAGAATGCAAATATTTGTTTCTTCCTCCAGGTCTTACTAAGACCTATTCAGCAGCAGAACAGGAATGGCCATGGAGATTGCAGTTTAGAACGGAATTCCAGAGTCTGGACAGGTCTGGATGGAGTGTTGTGTACAAACGGCCCAGCAGTAAGAATGAGGTTAGGTGGGGGAAAAGCTCCTTAGACAGAGTCAAGCAGGTGATAAAGATGTGGGAGTGCAGTTTCTGGAGTTGTGAGAAAGAACAAGAACAGCACAAGTGTCCAGGAAATCATCAGAGCAAAGAAGCCCTCAGTGTTCCCGGTTAACCCTCACGGATGGCTCCAACCATCCTGGGGATTATTTTTGCAGCTAGACAGATGGAGAGACCACGCCTGGAGGTTCAACTTACCTATGTGAAAATTAGGTTCTAAAAACCTCACTGCAGATTCTCAGAAAGGAAGAACAAGGTTGGTTTGTAGAAGTACATTTAGCTCAGTAAAAACTACACAACAATGACACCAAAGTCAAATCACACTCATTTCTGCCCTTCACCAATCTCTTTTAATGTGCTTAGTTTATGAATAGATTTCTCATATGCCTTCATTTACGACCCTTGTCCCTTGCCCACTCTCTCTTGTCCTTCCTATCCTCAGATCGTGAGAATATCTCAACTCTTGTTCACAGGTAGACATTTCAAATGCCAAAACCCCTGAGAAACAACAACAGCAAAATAGAATAATGCGCTTACATGTTGTTAGTTCATCTTCTCTGAGAGCTGCCCTTGGCCTCGGATGTTCTCAGGGCTTTCATTATTATTTCCTCTCCTCTTCAAACTGAGGAAGCAGACACTGTGCCAGAGAGTGAGGGAGGCTAGAGGACTCTACAGAAACCTTCAGCTTGGCTTTGCTAAAGCGACGAACGTCTAGTGATCACTTAAATGCCAAGACTTACATGCATTCATGTTTTTGCATTTCTTCTTGGTGAATTTATATAAATAAAGATTTCTGTGTGTGCTGCAGGGCTTAGACATAATTATACTTTAATTGTATCATAGCACAATTCAAGGGGAATCCTGAAGTTGTAAGTGATGTCTTATTTCTTTCATTATAAAATTAGTTCTTGTTTATTGCATAACATTTTGGAAATAACAAAAAGTTAAAAGAAGGATGAAATGTTTTATGTGTTTCTCTCCCAAAGTGAATTTCTGAAGTTCCTAATAATTATCTTTGTACATTTGCCTGTATTTAAAAATTATTGTATACTTCAATACCTGTGAGTTCTTTATCCTTTGGGAATCATCCCAAACTTTAATTTTTAACTAAAAAGACTTAAATTCTCCATCCCACCTCCATGTGGCGCCCTTGCTGAGATATCTGAACATTTCTAGATGTCTTGTGCTCAATGTCCATTTACGTTCCTCCTTCTGCTACATTCTCAGTACTCGGTTCTTTCCTGCAGTTGTTAGTTTTGTCTCTACATTCTCCCAAGTGTGATGTCTAACCCTTGCCCCATCCCTCTGGGCACCTCTAACAAAGGTTTGTGGCAGTTGGCCAGTTCAAAAGCTTGAATTGGATGAAGGCAGATCAGAGCACTGTCTGAGCAATGTGAATTGTAAAGATCTCTGTCCTTAGCTGTATAAAGAAGCAGCAGAATGCATGAAATTAGTTTTTTTTTTAAACTCGATTAGCTTGAATTCTTCAGTCTGGTTCTTCTGTCTCTTTATCCCACCTTAACCCTCCATCAGCACCTAATGTTTTGTTATTGCCATGTACATGAGGGAAAATAAGACGCAGGCTCAGATGGCAAGAATATTTTTGAAAAACTGAACTTATGTTCCATTTACCTGTAATGATAATATAGGTAAATGGATAATTGATAGGAGCAAAATTTGAGATTATTATTTTTAAATATAACTTTTTATTTGTTAAAAAAGCATTCTACATTTTTGAGATTATTTATTTATCTATTTATTTATTACTTTTATTGGTTTATAGTCAATGTACAATGTTGTATTAATTTCTAGTGTACAGCATACAGATTCAGTTACACACACACACACATTCCTTTTCATATTCTTTTTCACTATAGGCTACTGCAAGGTATTGAATATAGTTCTCTGTGCTACACAGTGGAACCTTGTTATTTATCTCTTTTATACATAGTAGTTTGTATCTTCAAATTCCAAATTTATTCCTTTGCACCACTTTTCTCCCCTGGTAATCATAAGTTTGTTTTCTATGTCCGTGTGTCTATTTTATAAATATGTTTATTTGTGTCCTGTTTTTTAGATTCCACATATAAGTAATATATGGCAGTTTTTTGGTTTTTTTTTCCTCTTTCTGGCTTATTCTCTTAACATGACAATCTCCAGGTCCATCCATGTTGCTGCAAATGGCATTATTTTATTCTTTTTTATGGAGACTTAATTATTATTAAAATTACCAGTGGCAGCCTAGATGATTAAATGGCAAGATGCAATTGGTCATTCAATTATGTTTTTTCACAACCCATTCCTTCTTAACAGTCATCCTTCAAAGAGTCAAAGAGAGAAAATGAACTGATGACAAGCACATAAACAGCAGGAAAAAATAAACCAATGAAAAACAAACCTGTGGAACTTTTTGACAAAATATCTTCAAGTTTGGCTTGTCTTAAATTTTAGAACATCGGTAGGTCAATTGTCTATTGGCACTTGCCAATGATAGGACAATTACCGGCTGCCTGTAGTTTCACTCTCAATAGACACTCTCCATATTTTGCTTGGGGAGAAAAAAATAATTCTATTTCCTTTACTTCCAAGCACCCTATATCTTTATATATCTGAAGAAAGTATAAGCTTGCCAGATGCCGTCAAGCTTCCAAAGACGTCAGGATAACACCAGAAGCTTTGAGAAGCAATGTATGAAGCAGACTTCAGAGGCTTGTGTTGGTCCTTATTCATTTTTCCTCTTCTGAATATTTTTAGTCAGGCTTTCTGGAACATGGAACAGTGAAACGAGCTCAGTAGGTGATGAGTTTACTGAACTAACCTCATGGTGACTTACGTAAAAACCCTCTGCCAAAGGCCCGGCACGGATGCCTTGGATACAAAGAAAGGTCAGACGCTGCCCCCGCGGAGGAATAAAGCTCTTCGGGATGGAGCCCCTTCTCAAGCTACAAACTGTAGAGCCTCCAGACTTCCCCAGACCATAAATTGAGCGGATGCCTCTGTGGATTACATCATTGACATGCTAAAATGTACCATTATTTACTTCCTCATTTTCAAAACTCTTTGAGTTTTTTGTTTTTAATCAAATCTTCTGTAAGAAGGGAAAGAGGCCATTAAGTGGGAACCAACGATGGGGAGATGGAACTGACGTTCACCTCTTTTCCCTCAGCCTCTAGAGGAATTCTGTTTCCTGTGGGAGCGGCTTTCAAGATCACAGAGTTTAATGTGATTTAGCTTGGTTTAAACTAATTCCTGGATGAAGCTGATTAACTCTTAATATCTTGAAGTGGAAGACCCCCATCATGTTTCCTGGCCGTTCAGTTCTCTTTTTCACCTGCCTAATGTGCCTCTAGGGTGAGCTTGTCCTGCTGGCATGGTTTCTGTTGAACTGGTATATGGGACATAGTTCTTAAATACCCACGTGAATATGTGTGTACTAGCTCGGAATCTAGTGGGGAAGGCAGTAAACTGGAGAAGGATATCTTGAAAGGTGGTACTAAGGTCATTCAAGAGCTGAGTGGGAATCCAAGATGCTGGAGACCTAGGGGAAATTCAAGCAAAACACAAAACCAAAATAGTATTAGGGAATCAATATGGTTAATGTGGGTGAATAGAACAGTGTGTAGGCGAAATAGGAGGCAACTCTTACCCTTGACAGATCTTTCATGTGCTCCTTGCAGCAAGTCTCAGTGCAGTCAGGCTCCTTGTAAGGAGGCAAGTTTGAAGCAGGCACCTCTACGACCCTCACATGTAGGAACTCTGGGTCTGACTTTAGCCAAGACACTGTCGCTCCTTAAACAGCCCACATTACTTCCCCTCCATGCTTTGCACACCCTGTCTCCCTTCTGTTTTTATTCCTTTTCATGTTATTTATCATTATAGATTATTACAGCATATTGAATATGGTTCCCTGAGCTATACAGTAGGACCTTGTTCTTTAATTATTTTATATATAGTAGTGTGTATCTTCTAATCCCAAACTCCTAATTTATCCCTCCCCTGCTCTTCCTCTTTGGTAACCGTAAGTTTGTTTTCTATGTCTGTGAGTCTGTTTCTGTTCTGTAAATAAGTTCATTTGCGCCATTTTTTTTAGGTTCCACACATAAGTGATATCATATGCTGCTTGTCTTTCTCTGACTTACTTCACGTACATCTCTAGGTCCATCCATTACTGCATTGGATGCAATGACATTATTCTCTTATGACTGAGTAACATTCCATCCTATTTCCCTTCTTGCAATGACCTTTCTCCCCTCATTCATACGATAAAATTCCATATAAAGTCCTCAAAGCACAGCTCAAATTGCTTCTACTCTGTCAAGCCTCTCTGTCTTAGTTTCTTGTGGACACCACAACAAATTACCACAAACTGGGTGCCTTAAAAAGCAGAAATGTCTTTATCTCGCAGTTTCAGAAACTAGACATCTAAAATCAAGGTATCAGCAGGGACGTTCCCTCTAGAGGCTCTGGAGGCGAGTCCTTCCCTGTTCCTTCTAGTTTCTGGGGACTTCTTGCATTCTTTGGCCTCTGGCAACATAGCTCCAGTCTTCTACATCTGTCTTCACATGAACTTCTCTCTGTGGGCCTCTGTGCCTCTGTGTTTCTCACTTTAAGGGCACCTGTGTTTAGGTTTAAAGTTCCCTCTAATCCAGTACGACCTTACAATTGCATCTTAATTGCATCTGCAGAAACAGAAGATTTCAAATAAAGTCATGTTCAACAGGTTCTGTGTAGACATGAATTGAGGTGGGGGGCACTATTCAATCCAGTATATCTTTTATCAAAATTTGCCAACTTCCAGGGAAGAATTGCTTACTCTTTCCTTTGTGTAACACCAGTGCTTAGTATAAATCTGTTTCTGTAATTATTAAATTGTATTATCATTTTTTTGTCTTTCCTCCTTACCAGCTTGACAGTTCCCTAAATACAGAATATATATATATATATATATATACACACACACACATACATATATATGTAATTTATCTTTGTACACCTAGCACATAGAGTCTAATTCACAGCTGGTGTCAAATAAATATTTAATTGATTGCAGATAAGTTCTTGAAGACTGGAAACACGGAGTCCACAGTGTACTCTCACCAGACGGAAGGTCATTATTCCTTATAACCATCTCAATATATCCTATAAAATTATAAGCTGATTTTTTCAGCACATTTGCACTTCAGGCAGTAATGATATTTCCACTGCTCTCTCTCTCATTTGCATCATCATATGTGGGACTGCTTATTCTGGCAACATTATGGAGTGAGCCATGTTTTCAAAGTTGTTTTTTTTTTTCCTCAGGAAATTGTTGTTTCTTCTGAATGAAAAAAGTATTTCTTGTTTATGCTTCTCTTTTGTGAAACTTTTGCAAAGTTTCTAAAATAATGATTATCTGTCCTCCATATTAAACAAAGAATACTTACCACTGTTTAATATGCTGTTGATACTCAAGACATTTAGTAATAGCATAAGCTATCTTACTAAACTGAAGTAAAATGATGCATTCAGAATTTTTGAATATATTCTCATGGTTAGTAGCTCACATGTTAAAATAATAATTGATAACATTGATACAGGCCTAATTCTATGCTAAAGTTGTAAGCACTTTTTATCATTTAATCTTTACAACACAAAGATAAAGTTGGCCCTATTAATCCCATTTCACAGATTAGGAGACGAAGGCATAAGGTTATTACGTGATTTGCCCAAGGTCATGCAGCTAGGAAATGGTAAAACAAGGACATGAAACAGCATTCTGGTATTAGGATCAGCAACATCACCTCTGTCTGCTTTCCTCAGCACACCATCAGCCAGCTGCTTCTTACTCTAACTGCCCACGTTTACGTAAAACCTCACCTTCAGTTGTCATTAACTGTCTCTGATTTGTCAGTGTGATCGTGTACCTGGAGAAAATCAAGGTAGCAAGGCTTGGAAAGCTCATGACCAAGGACTTGCGCTGTCTTTGGTGAATGTGTAACATGTGTCACACCACCTTTCTCTTGGCACGATCTCAGGATTGAAGACTTGTGCTCTCCTGGTACCAACATCTCCCTTGACTTTCACAGGCAAGTGGGCTGCAGTCAGTTTGGTAAGTTTCATATAAAATTCCTAAATGGCTTTTCAGTTCAAGGCATTATAAAGAGGATTAAAAAGATGCATAGTGATGACTGGTGAGTATAAACTGTAGGCAGTAGGGAAGCCTGGTTCTAAAGACAAGGGAGTAAAGCTAGAGGGGTGGAGGGAAACAGGTTGGATGTGGGGGATGGAACGGAGGGTGGCTCCACTGCTGTTGGGTGGGAGAGTCTAAAAGGTATTCCTTTTGACAGTTTCTTTGTAGGTTTCACTGTCTCGCTTTTAAAATTTGTCTTCTCATCTCTATTCATCAGCCCTTCTTTTATTTGCCAGTTGAAAAATGACTCAGTGCAATTATTCACATGCAGTTCTAAAAGGACAGAGAGAGAGAGGGAGGGAGGAAGGGAGGGAGGGAGAGAGAGAAGTCAAAGTTAGAGTCAGAACCGAAGGATTAAGCTGGCCAAGTCCGGCTTTCACACGCTCTAGAACGCCTTTACTGCCTTTACAGGCTGTCAGCCAAATGGTGCCACCGTCTTCATTTTCAGAAGCTAGAGCCTTCTCCTCACTTCTAACCTCCGTTTACACTGACCACACTGGTCTGCACACCCGGGCATTTTTAACCAAAAAGAACTGCCCTGGAGAGAACTGAGCTTAGGAATCAGTGCATAGAGGAAATCACCACATCAAATGTAGGAATGTCCAAAGTCACTTACGACACTCATCAAGGTGGAGGGGCCAGGAGGTAGCACAGATGTGAAGGGCATTTAGGTGACAGTTATTAATATCAGGATGGCTGGTCTTCTATCCTTGAAATGTACCAATGTTTCACACTAGGTTCAGCCACTCCGTAATTTAAATAAGTGCACTCCGTGTCAGTTCATTAACAGGTCATCAGTAAGTCTGGGGAAGACGTTCTAAGATGGTCTCAGAAAAAGCGTGAGGGACACACCAGAAAACAAGGTTCTGATGAAAGCTTACCTTTGGGAAAAGGTGTGCCTGTGTGTGTTTTCTGTTGTGTTGAATTTACCTTCATTTTTAGGCAGCGTTTCTCGTCAGGTGCATGTGGGTCAGCATTTGTCTTCAAGCAACATGAAGGTTAAATTCTGAGAACTGATCTGGATACACAATGAGTTTTTATTTTATCTTTTTGGGATTGACCTGCATCTTTCTTAAGTATCTGTTTCATACAGTGAAGTTTTTTTTTTTTCACATGATTTGATGGCTACCATAAATATAGCTTATAAATGTGATGTCAAGTTCAGTTTCATTCATTTGGGGCATACAAGGAAGGTGGGGGAAATTTTGTGAATGATCATCTGTCCCAGTCAGAGACTTTCCTTGAAGTCCAACTTGCTAGATTTAGAGAGGGCATCTGTCTCCCTGGTCCAGGTCTTTGCATTTAAAGCCATCGTGTATACAGGTGATAAGCTAATAGAGGAAAAAAAAAAATACATTAGGTACTCTATGGCTATTCAAGTTAAAAAAAGTTTAGCTTCAGAAGACCAAGAACAAATTGATGGACAAAGACAATAATGGAGAGTGTTGAGGGAAAAGGAAGCAGAACTCCCAACATCTCAATAACAAAATGCCATAAAAAAATAGTGATGCTTTTTAAAAAATTTCCCCCTCAGTGACTGCAAGTGCTTTGAAAACACTGTAAAAAGGAAATAGGTTTCTTTCTTCTTAGTTTGGGAATGCACATATGGACTTTTACTGCTCATACTGTAGTATTTACTTTGGCTGCAACGGAGACAGGAGAAATAGTTCAAAGTACAGTATGGAAGAGGAAGTATCTATTTGAGGGCGTGTATAAAGAAGAAACTTCCAGAGTCATGGTCAGTGTGGGCAGGGCTCTGCCTCTCCCTGCCTACACCAAAGCCACTGGCCCCCAACACACCGCAAGGAGTATAAACCTTCAGCATCAAGACTGACCATCAAAGGATACGTTATCCATCCTTTTTCATTCCAGGCTTTTGGTGACTTTATGGACACCGGATGTTTCCACCATGCCTGGACCCATCATAGCTTTACTTTATTTCAAAATATTGACCTCAGGTTGCCGAATCCATGTTAACTCCAGCCTTTACTGTATTTTCAAAGATTTCTAAGGCTTCTCATTCTCAGGATCTGGGTGTTTGGTGCTCATACACTCCTTTCTGTTCTAACTAAATGGCTGGTTATTCACTACAAGTCACACTTTGGGGCACAAACCTCCACCCTTCCTGTTAAATTTGCTGTCTCAGGTCAGTGTCTCTTGTTCTGTTGGTCATCAGCCTCCAGAGTCAGCACCTCACGCAGGCAGGCTGTCTTCATGTCCTCCATGAATATTTGTTGTATGACTATATAAACTATGATGACAGGCCAAGCGGAGGTCTGACTGGCAAATGAAACTTGGATTTTGGCAGGCCAAAGTGACATGTATCTGAGCGTTCCCCAGCGCTTATTTCTTTTTTTAATTTTCCAAAGGTCTATATACTTTTCTAATTGAGTATATTTAAATGTATAATTGTCTTCATGCAGACAGATGGTAAAAATCTTCAGGGTCATCGCAGTCAACTTGCTCCCAAAAGCAGACATCTTTTCACTGGATCTCCCTCAGGTGGTTGCCCAGCCTGAGCCTGCATACCTCCAGTCTCCCAGTTCACCTTCCCTTGACCCAAACTTTCTCATCTCTCTTGGGGTTTCAGATTTGCCCTCAAATGGTGAAATTTCATTCATTTTTTTTTTTTTGCCATTTGCAACAACATGGATAAGTTGGAGGATATTATGCTAAATGAAATGAGTCAGACAAAGACAAGTACTGTATGATATCACTTATATGTAGACTCTAAAAAATACAACACTCTAGTGAATATAACAAAAAAAAATAAGCAGACTCCCAGATACAGAGAACAAACTAGTGGGGAGAGGGAGGGTGGTGGGGCAATATAGGCACAGAGGTAAGAAATATTATGCATAAAATAAGCTATAAGGATACATTGTACAATGCAGGGAATATAGTCAATATTTTATAATACTTATAGATGGAGTATAACTTTTAAAAATTGTGAAACACCATATTGTACACCTGTGACTTCTATAGCATTGTACATCAACTGTACGTCAATTAAAACAAACAAATAAACAAATATTGTGCTCAGATGTTCCCTCTAGTGAAACATAACCCAAGTCCATCCCTTCTCCACATGGGAAAAGCTGGTGGTGGTTTTCATATACTTATAGAGCTTGAATTCTTAAATATCCAATTTGAAAACTGCTTTTAAATCTGCTAAGTTTGAGCATAGAGCTCTTTTTGGACGTTTCAGATGCAACTTAGACTTTTGATTGTTTAGACCAAGTGTCCAGCATCGTAAAGTGCAGTTCAGTCTCTGAGGATTTGGTACAGTCTCTCCCACCTCCACCATAAATGTGCATTTATTAAAAACCCAAACTATTATATGAAAGTTAGAGAATTAAAAAGAAGACTCACAAATGGAGATATCCTAGGAGGTGGGAGGAAGAGGACAGGCAGGACTGAGAATAGATGCTCATCATCACGATGTGATAAAGGTCCCTTTATTCACAGCAAAATAAAGGTCCCTGGGGAGACAAAGTGATGAGGGATTAGGTGAGTCAAGGAAGAACTGAAAACATGCCTGTCTGCCTCCTGGCTTTCAGGTGGGCTAGTACCAACTGGAATCTTAGTTCTGAGGAAAAAAACTACATTCTGTGTAATATCTTTCTTTGTAATGAAGGAACAAGGTTCCATGTGGTGACTCGTCTTCTTTCCATAAATATCCATAAAACCATCACTGTGCATTCTGCTTAGGGATTAGTAAATTGCCTCCCTCCCATCTCTTGCCTTTCCTGGGACTCCCCCACAGAGTAGATCTGAGTACCGTCTTCATGTGCAGCTGATAAATGCTTCTGTCCTAGATCGGCTCCCCAGGGGGCCAACTCAATAAAGTCAACACTTTTCCTGTTGTGACCTTTTTCCTCCCCCTCCCCCCCATCTCCTCCTCCTTGTGGAGAAATGCAGGCATATAAGTAGTCTGCAATTACATGTGAAAGATTCTGACCAAACTGTGTCTGCAAGACTTTTCTTTGTTTGTTCATGACACTATATTTCTCCCTTTTTTATGGTTGCAGGATAGAAATCACCAGCTAAGAATGAATGCCTTGTGTTTCTTTCTTACTCAAATACTGCCTAGAAAAGGTAATAAACATAGAAGTAAAGCCGTATTTACTAGTGTTATTTATTCTGATTCGAATAAAAATAATTTTGTTAATGAGCTATAAATGCACTCATTGAACGAATGTCATTTTTAGACCCGTAAAGAATATCTGGTAGGAATTTCAAGTTTATGCATTTCCGCCTTGTTGCACAAGACAACGCTAGGGGGCGCCATACGCATATATTTTGTGAAGGTCGCTCTTGGGCACCGCTCAAGAGGATGACATTGGCACAGGGTCTCATACAAATGCTCCTTCCTCATGATTATTGTAGGTAAAGATGGCATTGGTTAGGGAAACAGGTGACATACCTTGGTTAGAATACTGACTGGCTGACACCTACCTGTTGTATTATCTGGGATAAGTTACCTAATTTCTCTAAACTCTATTCCCTAATTATAGCGAGGACTAATGATGTTTTCCTCATAAGATTTTTGGTGAAGCTCAAATGACATAATTTATCTTGAGTGTAGTGTATTGGTTTACATAAAAATTATCAGTATTATTAAATGTATTTATCTTATTAAAATCACTCATGATGACAGAGCAATGTTAGCTCATTGAAATAAATAATATGGGGACACTTGTTAAAATCAACATATTACATAAGCACAAACTAAATTCTAACATCAGCAAGAAAAAACATCCTGAAAACAAGTGCAGGTTTTTGCTGCTGTTGTTGTTGTTAATCTGTTAAAAAATTTTGACGCTATTACTTATTTCACTACCTTAGGTGGATAATTAATTTTCAGCCATTTTGAGAAGGCGAGAACCAGGCACAAAAGCACACTTTTTCTGTCCTCAAGATCATCTGTGAGTTTTACTCCGTTGTTCGCAATTTCACCCTTTAAACCTAGTTACAGAGTTCAGTTTTATTTTAATTAATTGACAAGACATAAGCCAATAAGGTTGTTATAGAGTGAAAGAGTATAGAATATTCTCAAATCTCATCTACAGAAGCAGTAGAACTTGTTGGTCAAGCGTGAAGTTCTGTTGTCAGTCTGGCAGGATTTGAATCCTGGATCTCCTGCTGCAAATTATGTGAATTTAGGCAAGTCATTCCATCTCAGAGAGGCTCTGTTTCTTCATCTACAAAACGATGAAAAGAGTATGTACTATATTGTTACAAGCTTTAAATAAGATAATATATAAAAAGATTTATAATCGCTTACTTTCTACAATGCATTTCTGTATAGAAGGGCAGGATTTCTGCTAATGGAATACAGCGATTTCTTTATCCAAAACACTGAACTCTGTTTTATTAGGATTTAGTTCAATCAATATAAAAGACAACAAAAATGAATAAGTAAAGTCCTCAATCTAAGGATCTATACCAAGTTCTTTATTTATTTTTCAAAAATATTTTTATTAAAGTTTACAATGTTGTGTCAGTTTCTGGTGAACTGCACAATGCTTCAGTCATACATGAACATGCATGTATTCGTTTTCATGTTCTTTTTCACCATAAGTTACTATAAGATGTTGAATATAGTTCCATGTGCTATACAGTATGAACTTGTTTATCAGATTTTGTGAGAATTCTCCTGCATTTCGAAAAACGAAACACTCTGCCAGAGTTCAGTAGGTGTTCTGTGTGATTCAGTTGGTTTGTAGATGTAATTCTTGGTATATCTGTGGGAGAGGGCGCGCTGTGAGTCTGTCTACTCCACCATCTTGGCTCAACTCCCCTCACTGGGGTTTTGATTTGCATTTCCTTGAATATTAGTGGTGTTGAGCATCTTTTCATGTGTCTGTTGAACTTTCGTACATCCTTTTTTGGAAGCATATCTAGTCAGGTCTTCTGCATGTTCTTTTTTTACTTGTTTGTTTACAATGTTGAGTTGTATGAGTTCTTCGTATATTTTGAATATTAACCACTTATCAGATACATACTTTGCAAATATCTCCTACCATTCAGTAGGTGGCCTTTTTGTTTTGTTGATAGTTGTTACACTTTTTCAACTAAAAATGACATATGCTTTCTAGAAAAAAAAATCAGCCAATACATTTTGAAGAGTTTCATCAGTATATTTGCCTAACGTCAGCCTTTAAGTGAATTTAAAACTTGAAAAAGCTTTTGGTGATGTTGTTTATCCATTTACAAATGTTTATTTGACCCATAATATGTCTAATACTATATAAAATACTAAAATGACAATCTCGGATAAAGAAGAAAAAAAGTGACAATCTTTGTATCAAACTGATTATGAATTCAGAAGCACCTTTCTCACCTGAAGACCTCCATGAGAATTGCTTGATAATTTATATATATTGAGAAAATTTCAGACATATTAAAAGAGATAAAATATAATAAACCACCACGATCCACTATCCACCATAAAAAAAAGCAAACAATTTGAGGATGCCTATGTCCTGAAACTCTGCTGGCTTCCAATGGCTTGCTTTTTCTCCAAAGTGTGTGCAAGAATTTCTTCAGGGTGTACTGGTAGAAGTGGAATTCCTTGTCATAGTGTATGTTTGACATCTTTAAAATTCAAAAATGTCTTGACTTCCACCTCAGTCCATCCTGAGACACTTCCATTATACCAGCACATAGGTAGCAAAGATGGCAGAGTGGGAAGATCCTGAACTCACCTCCTCCCATGGATGCACCAAAATCACAGCTATTTACAGAGCAACTATCTATGAGAACAACCTGAAACTAGTAGAAAAGATTGTCTACAACTAAAGTGATAAGAAAGGAACACAGTAAGATAGGTAGAAGGGGCGAAGATGCAGTATTGTCAGGACTCATATTCTCATGGCGGTGACCCACAAATGAGAGAAATATTACAATTGCAGAGCTTCCTCCAAGAAGTGAAAGATCCAAGCCCAACATCATGCCCAGCTTGAGGGTCCTGCACTGGCAAGATGAGCCCCAGGATGTCTGGCTCTGAGAACAAGTGGGGCTTGTGTTCAGAAGAGCCAGAGGGTTATAGGAAACAGACTACCCTCTTAAAGGGTATGTGCAAGATCTCACGTTTTGAGTCCCAGCACAGAGGCAGTAGTTTGAAAGGAGCCTGCGTCAGACCCACTTGCTGATCCTGGAGAGCCTACCAGGGAGGGAAGAGGCAGCTGGGACTCCCTCCTGGGGACAGAGACGCTCGCAAAATGACACTAGTCACCTTGGGGAACTCATTCTCCTGCAATAACACAAGCACTAGCAACCACCATATTGGAATCCCCTTCCAGTCCGTCCTCCAGCCGCCAGGATCAGCCACATGCCCTCCCACAGCTGAGCAGACAGGTGTGCAGGGACCCAGCCCCGCCCTCCAACAGGCTGGCACCAGAACCAAGCCCACATGTGCTGCACTGCCAGCTGCGTGGGAATCCATCCTTGGCCATCAGCCAGCCTGCAGCGTCCCCAGGCTGCACAGCAAGTTGCATGGGAAGCCAACTCTACCCTCCAGGGGCCCCACAGCAACTGCACAAACCACAGCCTCACAGGTAGCTGGCCCAGGTCCAGCCCAGCTTCCAGTACACCCACAGTAGTTGCATATCCTTGTTGCTTAGCTGTTTTATACATAGTAGTTTGTATCTCTTAATCTATATCCCTATCTTGCCCCTCCCTCTTTTCCTTTCCCCAGAACACTGTGAGGAGAAAAATGAATCGCTGTCTTTGTAGAAATACCGTTACTGTTTCAAGAGGACAGGACTGTGTAGTGTTGAGATGCTCTTGAAGAAACAGATCATAAACTGTGATGTTTGGGTTATCAGAAATCACTGTTCCTGAATAATTAAACCACAGAAATAGAAAATAATATTAAGACAGTGCTCTGGAACTTGAAAGAATGTCCTCTCAGAAATTGCATTTCCCCTAAGTCGTTGGTTGCATTCCATGGATGTTTTCCTCTATCAGAGAGCATCTGTGTTAATTTTGAGAGAGGAAACGTACCCAAGATGACACCTCTCAAGGTAGCAGCATATTTTATGCCTGAAATCTGGAGCCATCTGGACTTCTTAATTAAAGTAGTGATTCTTGCAACTTTCACTTAATTAAACTGAAAGTTATGAACTTCCTGCTTGCTATCTTTTATTGTTAGATATTAAATAATAACAACATATGCAACTTGAACCAAGGCTGACACTTCTATGCTGAAAGGGAAGGTTCGAAATTTACTTACTCTTGTGGTAATAACTAAAGTGATTTTAAAATCTTTTTATTTAATTTTATTTCTCTTGAAATAGTTTTTGGTTGATTAATGAATATCTTAGAAGTTTTCTCAACTAAGTCAACCTTAACTAGAGATAACCATCTCTTATGGTTATTTTTGAAATTCTTATAATTATTTTATCCCACAATTACTGGCATTACAATTGATTTTAAACACATACATACACATAGTCAATTCAGTGGTTAAAATACTTAGGTATTTTCAAAATATCTTATATGAGTATATTCAGTTGCCTTGTTCCAGTCTTTGTGGATTCAACCTCTTAGCAACAACAGAAAATAATATACATTCAGAAATAATAGAAAATTTTCAGGACAAATCATCCAATTAAGTAAAAACATTTGATTCCTCGGTTTCACTTTCAGGTTTGCAACTACCAGTTAATTTAGAGCAAAGAAGCTAAAAGTGATAAAATTGGAGTATTTTCTTTTGTACAAATTTTATTATACATTATTATATAGTACAAATTTAGTAAATGGTAACCAATTCCATTAACAATTTGTTGACTTATTCGTGTGTATAAAATTTAGAGTTTATTTGAGTTATTGGCTGATTAGTTAAAAATGATTTAAAACTGGCTTAAGGGGAAGTGGGTTTACAAGTGTTTGGATCAGTGATCTTGTCATTACACCTTTGTAGAGCTTACAGCTCTGGTGTAGGACTCAAACTGTTTAAATTATTTATCCAATATTACTCCAAATACATTAGACTAGAACCAGTGAACTCTTTCAACTTGCAGGATAGTTTTAATGACTATTGAGTTACCAACCCAGATAAATGTTCAGCCTTAAACCATTCAGGTGAATACTTTATACAGTTATGAGACCCGAAAGGTAGAAATTAGAGTTTGACGTAGAGAAACCAAATTAAAGATTTAAAAACAAAGTGAATGCATTGAATAGAAACTGCTAAAACTACAGAAATATATGCATTTCAGAACCATCTTCTTTATTTCTTTATACAAACACTTCTCCTCGTATGTGAAATACTTAACAATTCCAGCACAACTCACATCAGAAAGGTATCTTTGATCATTTCATAAACAGACCAGAACCGTACTCCTTTCCACAACTCCCTAAAAAGTATAAACTTCATCTTTGCCTCATGCTTTGAAGGTTTTTTTATAATATACAAGTATACCATATAGTTCTTCATAGATTATTTGGTTCTTGGGATTTGTTGGGAATTTGTGACAGTTTTGGCCAATTATTTCTGCCAGTGAGTAATCAGTTTAAAACAGAAGGTCTCATTCAAATTCTCGCCAGAGACAAAATATTTTCGTATATCAGGTACTAATTCATAGACCTCCTGGAAACATAGAATGATGACAAGAGTTGTATAGGTTTCAGATTCATAGAGTATCTGTTTTAACTTCTGAACATCTGGCAATTCATCCAAGTATATTCAATTTTTCCATATGCTCTGATCATTTTGTGCAGGCACACTGCTGGAAACTGGGAAAGTAGATTTAAAAGGTCCCCAACTTGAAGGATCTCCTGGTTTATTGGGGTTCACAGAGGGATGTCGGTATCTGTCTATGGTATCAGTCACCGATAAGTAACAAAACAGCATGGCAAGTACTGTCATAGAGATTTGCACAATACGTAGGTGGCTTAGATTTGGGTGATCAAAGGAAAGCATATTATAGACGGTGATATCTGAGCTGTACCCAGCATGACAATATGAAAGGTCACATTTCAGATTTAAAATTGCTCTGGAATTAATTCTCAACTCTGTCAAGTGTGTCAACACAATTTGCTATTGAACTAATTAACCTTTACTTAATCTGTCTTAAAAAGGAGGACTTTTCGTATTAAGATACTGTCAAAGATTAAGTAGCTTGCCTCAATTCACACTGACACTGACAGGTGGAACAGGAATCTGAACCCAAGGAAAGCTGGCTGTAGACTCAGCTCTTCATGGTAATCCAGTAACTAATCTCCTCACCACCCTCCGTACCTCCTCCTTTCAGTCTTTGATAGGACCTATGAATTGTTCCAAACCTGTTTAAGATGCATCTACAAACTGTTTATTTAGAGACCATTTTTACCAAACTCATGAATGATTTCAATAGCTCAAGTTTAAATCACTATCTCTTCTGTCTTTCTTTGGTGAGTCGTGGGACCAGAATATAGGTTCAGCCTGATAAACCACAGTTCAAAAGAACCAGCACCTCTGAGTGGAGGACTGGAATGCTTCAATTAGACCAAGGAGTAGGAATCGTGTGTAGTGTCATCTGGCGATGGACTAGCCAATGAAGAGTTCATTTCTGATCCCAAATTTACATTCTCTGTTACTTTAAATATGATAGCTTAAAAGCATCACAAGGCAAAAATGCTCGGGAATTAGATAATTAAATTCATTTACCTTTCTTCTTGTCAAGGTTTTTAATCCTTTTCTTTAGTGAATGGCATTTCAAATATACTGTGAATTTATTTACTAACCTATTATTGCATTATAATGTAAAGGTACAAATGTATGCAATTAATCGTCACAAGCAAACACATGTACATGTTCAATGTCTAGGTTAAGAAATGGAACATCAGAAGTCAGTCATCCCTGTGCCCTATATCATTATACTCTCTTTCATCTCCTAATATAATCAGTGTCCAATATTTAACGGCAGAGATTGATTTGGGTTGCTTTTGAACTGTAAATAAATGGAATCATACACTATACACTCTCTTGTATTAGCCTTCTTTCACTCAAATTTATGGTTGTTTTTGCATATAGCAGTATTCCACGTATTTTTATTGCTGGATAGTTCTCCACTTTGTGAATATGACAGGATATATTTATCTATTTTACCCTTAATGAATATTTGGGTTGTTTTCACTTGGGGTTTTAAATTAGATTCCTAGGGCTTCTGTAACAAAGAACCACAGAATGAGTGTCTTAAAACAATAGAAATTTATTGCTCATGGTTCTGGAATTTAGAAGTCTGAAATCAAGGGCAGGGTCATGTGCCCTCTGAAATGTATAGAAGACTTTTGGCTTCTTCGAGCTTCTAATGTTTGCCAGTAATTCTTGTAAATGCGTCACTCCAATCTCTGCCTTCGTCACCACATGGCCATTTTCTCCCTGTGTGTCTCTTCTTATAAGGACATCAGCCATACTGAGTTAAGAACCCACTCTACTCCAGTATGATCTCATCTTAATTTAGCTAATTAAATGTTTAACAATCCTATTTCATAATGAGGTAGTTCCTAAGGTACTATGGATTCAGACTTCAAAATTTCTTTTCAGGTGACACAAATCAACCCATGCTAAGGCTACCATGATTAAACCACTATGGACATTCTCATGCATGCCATTTGGTATACACATGAGTACATTTCTGTTGAGTATAAGCCTAAGAGTAGAATTGCTGGATCACAGGCTATAAATAAATTCAGCTTTAGTAGATATTGTACCAATTTACATTTTTATGAATGGGATATGAGGTTTCTAATTTGCATATCCTTCTTCAAACTTGGAATTCTTCGTTTTTTTAGCTATTCTAATAGGTAAGTAATGGTAGTTTTCACTGTGGTTTTAATTTTCACGTATCTGTTATTATTAAATTATGGCTGTTTATCAGAAGTTTATTGGCCATTTAGATATGACTGTTTATACTTCTTGCCTTTTTTCTATTGGGTTGTCTGATTTTATTTTGTTTTATTTTATTTTACTGATTTATAGGAGTCTAACTGATTACACAAATAATCTTTTTGTTTCATATACTGCAAACACCTTTAACCCTATACCTTACATGTTCACTCTCAATAGTGCTTATGAATAAAGAGGAATTCTTTATTTTAATGTAGTCCAGTGTATCAACATGTTAACTTATAGTTAGTGCTTTCTCTTTTGTCTTGTTAAAGAAATCTTTCCTAACTCAAGGTTATGAAGATATTTTCCTAAATTACCCTGTAGAAATTTTCTCGTTTTATTTTTCACATTTAGATCTATACTCTATGTGGAATTAATTGTAGTATATGGTTCAGTTAGTGTCAATATTAATTTTCTTCCTCATATGGACATTCAGTGAACCCATCATCATTTGTTAAAATTATCATGCTTTACCCACTGCTCCCCAGGGCCATCTTTTTCTAAAGCACTTGTTCATACATATGTGTGTCTGTATCTATGTTTTTTATTTCGTTCTGTGATTATAGTAATCCAATCAAGAATTGAGGTGTTTGAAAGCTGGGCCTCAGTTCAACTGAGGGCTTGTCAATTTCTGACCTACCCTACTTTTAGAAACAGTCCTTTGGGGTCCCCACTAAAATTTGGTGTATTTATTAGGGCCACTCTTGCTTTACCAATCCTGAGTCCAGTTTTTGTTTCTCCAACCCTCTAATTCTTCTGAGAGCCCTGCAGGTCTTCTCATCTCTTGGCCACTCCTTTCAAACTGGTTAATGCCTTGGGGGATGAGTGACTCCAAATGTCTGCCTCACTTCTGAGGACTCTTGCCCCACAGAACCAGAAGTCTTCACTGCCTTTGAAGATTTGCAGGGTCTTCAAGATGATTTTAGTATTATTTTAGGTGACCCATTTATTTTCAGAGGGAAAAATGGTCTAAGACAAGCTAGTACCACATTGCTGGGAGCAAAACTACTTTGCTGCAGTTTGAATGATTTAATATTGGATAATATCTGTATGATGATTATGAAAAGAATTGACATCTTCATTTAAAGAATGATGATGAAAAATATTTATATGTCTCTCTGTGTTATACCAACCAACCAAAACTCCCAAGATAGGGGTGGGGAGGAAATGACCATAATTACACAGACTCTCACTTTACGCCCACATCTCCTTCTTGGGACATGATAGCATAACACAGGAATAAGATTTCAATTTTCATATTTTTGGTCCCAACAATCACTATTCATATCTAATAGTTTATTCTGTCATTTTATTACCTTGTCCATTTTGTTATTTTTGTGAGTCCAACTTGAGCTTCTATATCTCTGCCCTTACCTGCTGTCTCTATTATCTTCTGCCATTTTTAACTTCCATCTCTTTCTAATTGGAGAGGCCCATTTATCTCCTAGGAGATAAAGAACTGAATCATAAAATTTAACTGTAAATGTTACCAAGATCCTGTTTGTTGCTAGTGGCACACTATTAAATGTTACCAAGATCCTGTTTGTTGCTAGTGGCACACTATTAAGGAGAAGATGAAGCTATTAGAACCCCGAAACATTACCTTGAAAAAAAAAAACTAAATTCTCAGCCTGTTTGTGCTATCACTAGTTTAATTCTCAGAATCACCTAAGATATAATATAGCTCTATCAGGCAGGGTCTTAACCGGAGACAGAGGGCATGATCAAATTAATATAATTGTGGAGGGTTTATTTAAAAGAGATTAATTATAAACACGAGGGTGGACTGCAAGGGACAGTGCAGCAGAGCTAGAAGAATCACATGGCTGGGAGCAGCAGCAGACCCAAAAGGACGAGCAGAGGGAGAAATTACCAGTGACAGGAAGGAGACAGCCATACACAGTATCTCCCTTGAGCAAGAGTAGTCAATGTCAGTAAACACAGTCAGCTGAAGGCACCCTCACAGGGAGAGAGCAAGCATCCTGACCTCAAGCTCCTTCCTCCACTTCTGCCTGGATCCCCAGTGGCCAAGCACAACTGAAAGTCAGTCTGCACAGGCAGTGATGTGGTCCATATAGGTCATCCTTGCAAGGCAACGAGGAAAGTAGAGACAGGCCGGGTGGAAGGTATCTGACACAGCATATACATTTTGCCCTCAGCTCCCACCTTTGCCCCGTAACACCAGGTGAAAACTTGTGAACCTAACACAGGGGATGCGTCAAGTCCCACCGCCATGATAGACGACGGCAGTTCAGTCACGTTCGCACAAAACCTAAAATGTTTGATGCAACTTGTATTCTTCCTATAGAGGACAAAATTGGGAAAGGACACAATTTGCTCGTAGGATATGTAGCTTCTATCTTTCCTCTCTCTCTAGTTGATCACAAGGCCTAAGTTGAAAATAATAGGGGTCTTTTTCCACCACCAGTTTCACAGTTTCCTAGCCTTCTGGCAGCACCTCATCTGAACAAAATCTTTATTCCTGATGGATCTTGGTGGTCTTGTCTTTATTGTTATTGGATTAATAAAATTCTTTATATATGATTATAGAATATGAAAGAGTATTAATCCAGACTATCCAGGGAAAACAACACAGAATAAATAGGAGCTATCTATATCTGTCTAACGTTACCTGTTATCTATTGGTAAATCTCCCATTGGTAAATTCATATAATTTCTTTATGCCTTCATGTTATGGTGCAAGGACTATTTTTCTGAGTCTTTCACATAATAGATCCATTCCAGCATTCCCACTTATTGAAACTTTAAAATCCACCCTGTATAAATATGGCAGGTAAGTTCCAACATTTGACTCCATTAACTGTAGGCCATTGTTCAGTCCAGACTACTACCATCCAACTGTTTTAGTCCCGTGGATTAATAGCTATAACAAAAACATCATAAACTGTATGCTTAAACAACAAACATTTATCTCTCACAATTCTGGAGGTTTGGAAGTCTGAGATCAGTGTGCCAGCATTGTCAGATAGACAACTCTCTGGAGTCCCCTTTATAAAGGCACTCATCCCATTCATAAGGGCCCCACCTTCATGACTTAGTCACCTAATCCCAATTACTTCTGAAAGTTTCCATCTTTTAATATCATATTGAGGGGTAGGGTTTCAACATGCATTTTGGGGGGAATATAAGCATTCGGTCCATAACACCAACATAGTGTTATTCTCAGGCCCTTAAGCCAACCCATGTCTTCTCAAGTATTAGACAATGATACCCATATAAATAGTAATGGATTTGGTCCCACTGAATTTTATAATTCTTCTGTCTTGGTTTAATTCCTACTGAGTCCTCTTCCCACGTATTCCCCAGGTTCCTGCCAATATTTGTTAGCAAGATTTTTTTAAACAATTTGGAATAGAAACTATTTGCTCCAAGTAGGCTTACTTCTGCCCAGTGAGTGATGCTACATCCTAAGAAGGATCAGTAATAACTGATGTGTCATTTAAAGGATTTGGGGCTGAGGAGAGCTACCCCCACAGGAAGAGGATACTTGGAGAGGCAAGGTTTCAGCTCTTTCATATATGCCTATATGGTCTTATTTGGTGGGTCAGTGTCCTATTCCTTATTCATATGTCTTCTTGCTTCAGCATAAGAAACATGATGTGGTTGTGTATTCAAACAACACTGCAATTCTGCATATGTTCCAAACAGATCCAGGGCCTGGACCTCAGCCATATCTGTCTAACAAACACACACACAAAAAAAATGATTTGAAGCTGCCATGGTGGCCTTGTGTTTCTCCACTTGTGTTCTTTTTTTCTTTTCAGTTTTACTAAGAAGAATTGTTACAATTTGGCTGCATATATGCAAAATATTGGATGTAAATGCATACAATATACTGAACATATTTTTTTTTAGTTTACATGTATGTCTTGATCATTGTTTCTAAGAACAGTTTAGAGCTTTAGCTTTTTAAACTTACATAGTTATTGAAGAAGTAAAGCCAACTACAAAATAAGAATCAACAGAATGTGGTAATCCAATCATAAAGGACAGTCAAGTGCTTACACATATTCAAGAAATCAATCATCTACATTATAAATAATAAGTAGTTCATTTGTGTCCTTTTTTCTTTTCTTTTTTTTTAGATTCTACATAGAAGTGATATCATATGGCATTTTTCCTTGTCTTTGAGGCTCTGCGTGTGTTCTTAATTTGCATTCACATCTCTTACACTCTTTCCTTCTTATGCATACTTTTAACGTGTAATAGGAGAATCCAGATGATTTCATAATCACTATGTGTGGTGGCAGCTAAGTGGCTCAGAGCTCTGATTTCTTCAGGCTTCCCTCCATCTGCACTCCATCTCGCGCCACCATCCCTGGTAATTTCAGTAGTAGCAAAGCCATAATGTACCTTAGATGGCCTGGGTCCCACCTACATCCCATTCACCTCCTCCCTCACCCAGCAAGACTGTCATCCTGCATCACTCAAATATATGACTAGCACCACATCAGGATCCAATTCTGAGGACCTGTTTCTGAGGCCATTTCAGTATAAATGACTGTTATCAGTCAGGGAGCCCGCAGGAAACAGATGGTGTGCTCAAATTAGGGTAATTTGAGGAGGTTTTATTTACAAAGTGACAAATTACAAAGGTATGGGTGAGGAGTGGGGAAACCACAAGAGACAGTGCAAGAATCTGGAGGCAGTAGGGAGCAGAGCTCTCATCATTAGTCACAAAGAGATAAAGGGAGGCATGGATCTCCAGCCAGCCTGAGGTTACATCAATTAGAGAGAACCAGAGGATAAATTCCTTTACTCCAATCTCATCTAGCCTCATCATTTTCTCCTGGCCCATTTTCTTCAAGTCTCAGCTCAAAATCCATCTCCTCAAAGATTTTCCTTGTCTGTCTCTATAACGTAGATCCAGCATCTCCCTCTCTTCAAATACTCTCCGTCCTATTTTTTATGGTGTGTATCAACATTTGCCTTTATCTTCTGTTCATCTTCTCCCACTGTAATCTTACATTATAGGACAAGTGCAGGACTGCTGGAATCACATCTATCTTATTCTTTGTTGTTTCCTCCACCATCAAAAGGGTATCTGGCATGTAATAAACAATCAATAAATATTTGGCAAGCAGTGTGAATGAAGAAATAATTGAAAATATCTTTAAAAAAAAGAGTGCTGAGGACTGAGGCTAATAGTGGTCATTGATTGGAGAAGAAAAGGTGAATCACAGAAAGTCATTAAAGAGAGACATTAAAATGGAAATGGGGAAAAAAAAAAGAGAGAGAAAGGAGATAAAGATAAGGCCATGATGTCAAATGTACGGGAAGGGACCAATTTAAATTGAAAATGGCACTCTTTTGAGAAGGTTATATGTTTAGTCTTCGAAATGTTTAAAGGACTTTCTTAAAATGTGATGCTTCCAAGAGAAATGTATGAAAGACATACGAAATAGTAAGGTGGCTATTAGGGATTATTTCAAGAGTCAACAACATAGAATTTATATGAATAATAACAATCACATATTCTACATGCCTCAAATGTCTGATGCTTTGTTTAAACCAAGCCGTATCAACAGACCAGTCAACACGTATTTACTGAAATCCTTCTGTATGTCCAACTTGTCTTCCTGAGCCATCACTGTTTTTTTTTTTTTTTTTTTTATAATGTAACACAAACAAGTTTATCTGGGAAAGCTTTAGGATCTAACACATCTATTTCAGCAGACAACAACTTTAATCATTCATTTTCTGAACCATGTTCAGATATCAATAAACGAACAAATACACATTTCAAAAGATGAAATGAAGGAAGAAGGAAAGGAAAAGAAGGAGGGATGAGGAAGAGAGGAGGAGTGAGAAAGACAGGAGACGCTGAGTGTGGGACACGTACCGGCACATGCTGGGGTCCTTTCACACAACATCTCACTGAAACCTCACACAGCTCCTGGAGCTAGATATTACAGATTTCTCAATCTGAAGATTTTTCAGTTGAGGGTGAGAAAAGGTGAATACATTTCCTAATGTCATTTGGCTACAAGAGCTAGAAATCCAACTGTCATTTTATTCCAAATCTCGCAAACATTCCACCACTCACTGGTTCTTCCACAAGAGAGGAAAGGATGTGAGTTATCACTCATTAGGTTTGTACTACACTTGAGGTCAGGAGGCTCTTCCTGAAAGAACAAAGCAAGAGCTGATCACACCACATCATCCTATTTTTAAAAATAACAATTACTTTTTCCCCATCGCCTTAGCTTGTCTCCTACAATGTGTATCCTAACATTTTGGTAAGATTGACTGTGTTTTATTTAAAGTTATTTGAGCTGGTATTACAAACTTTCTTGGATTTATTGATCATTCAAAATCTGTCCTCTTTGTCACCTTCCTCCTTCCCATCCATTTGTCTTGTTTCTTTTCCCAAGCCATCCTTTCTTTACTGCTTTTTCCTGCTTCCTCAGATGACTTGAGATTGTGGAGGGACTGAATTAGAAATACCCCCTGGCTGGCCAGAGAGAAGGTGCAGAAGCCAGAGTGATGCCCAGAGCCTGAACAGATCTTAAAGAAACTCCATCATTTGGACACAGATTTATAAAATTCCACTCTCTTAATTATTTGATAAACCACTGAAACTTATAATAATTCTTATTACCAAATAACTTTTAATTACTAGGGCAGTGTTTGCCATCAGTGTGGAGATATTGGGCTAGAGTTGATGAAGGTGGTCAATTTGGTCCTTGAAGAGTTACAATATCATGGGAGATATAGACAGAGACTTGTGTTGGGTGAGTGTTACAGACACACAAGGGACATGATTCATTCATCCAGCAGGTACCAAAGAAGATCTTCACGGATGAGATGACACATGGACTGAGTCCTGAAGAAAGATTAACATTTGCCAGTCAACAGAACAGAGTAAGAAAGAGCAAGAAAAAGGCAAAGGGATACAAAGTTATATAATAAAGTTAGATTACTGTCTTTGTAGGCAGAAGATGCACCATTGCAAGAATTATAATTATTGCATCAAATGGCCTCATTGATGTACAACACAACCCACCAGTTACTTAATACTAGATTACTGAGCCGATGGATTCTATTTTTTTTTTTTTCTGGTAGATCAGTGAACAAGCTACATTTATAAATGTGGAATGCCTTCCAACTTCCCCTTACAGTAAGATGCATTTGGGCATTTTTCTGAAAAGTTAAAATTTTATTCAGGCCAGATTTTTCTTTTGTGTCTGGCTATGAAACGTAACTTTTGCATCAGGAACTTGAGAGGGACGACGTTTCTTTGGTACGAACAAATCACATGGGAATGCAATACAAGCTTTGTTGATTTGACCCTAAATCATCCTCCTACCTCTCATTCCCTCACCACTGACAGTTCCCATTACCAGTGGCAAATTAGCTATCTTCTTGTATGATCTTATCACATTTCCTCCCCTGAAACACATACTATGTCATCACTGATCATCCGTCTGGTGTCCAGATGCTCTTGCTCATCATTACCCTCCAAACGCGGTAACGATTTGATTACCCTCAGAGGGTAAACACTGTATTGTGTGGAGATAGAATAGTTATCTTTCATGTACACTCCAACTGCCAGGCATTACCTTTTACTCCGTAAATGCTGCTTGGAAATATGACTTCAGCAGCTAGTTCCTGGGAAAATTTACAGCATGCTTTCTAGAAACCTATAAAAAAGACAGATCTCACTACGTAGGGTTTAGGTTCTGCTTTTTTTTTCTGGGTTGTCTGTATTTTATACGTCCTGTTTTGTACTTTGTGATCTAAGGTATAACTCGATCTTGTAGCAGATTTCACATGATTAAAAATGGCACGGAGAGATCAGAGAATACACCAATGCAGCAGCGAAGCTTGTCTGACATACACACCGAGACCGCAGGGAAACACGTTTTTCCCTGTCAGAAGGTGACACCGTTTTGTGAAAGTTGCTCTAGAGACTTGTTCATCTAATATCTGGCTTCTTGCAGCACACATTTTTCAATGTTTATTTTTTTTTTCCTCCAAAAACAAAATTAATCAATGATGAGACTTTCTATAACCAATTGGGAGTTTCTACACAATATAGAGTGCAAAGTGGCATTTAGTTTCATCTATATATCAAGTTCTCGAATATTCCAAAAATAATTTTTTTTTGTTAGCTTACACCAATTTTGGCCTTTTTAAATCTAATGATATACCTCTGACTGGTTTAAGAATTCAGAATGATGAGAGAATAATGCAGTGGATATCTGAGTTAGACACCTTATAGCTTTTAAATGATTTAACCTTCATTACAGCCTGTTGAGGGAGATATTATTATCCGTACTTCATGGCTAAGTCAACTGAGACGCAAAGTTTAATTAAGTTATTTAAGTTTATATAGCTACTAAGTGGCAGGTAAAGGAAATATTTAACTTGAGTCCTTACATTTTGTCAAATATATATTGCTTTTCACAAGGGAGGTTCAATTTTAATATTTTAAATGATCATTTTCATCTATTTAAGCCACTGGACAATATCCAAGAGACTTCGTATTAGTATATGTGCTGCCGAAGTGACCACCAAGAGACTCAGTCTTGCTCGGGTCTCAGACTTATTCTTGTTCCAGATGAAGGATAAGTGTGGGTTAGCAAAAGGAGTAGGAGTTGCTGCAAAATTGCTCTCTTAGGAACAACTTACCAAAACTCAACAACATACGGAGTTATAGCCACCCAGGAAATTCACTCAACTTAAGAAAATGGCTTGCAAATGAATTAGTGGCAAGAACACAGTAAATATAAATTTTAATTCAGGTCATTAGGATATATGTAATGTAGCTAAAGGAATGTATGACTAAATAAATTGTATTATTGTCTAAGTGAAGAATTCATTCAAACCAGAGTGGTCTTTACAGAGTCTAGAAATTTGGAAGTCAAGGGAAGATGAAACCATTTATTTCTTAAGACAAATGTAGAGGGACTTGGAGGGTTTTATGCTAAGTGGAGTAAGTCTGACAGAGAAAGACAAATGTGGTATGATATCACTTAATGTGGAATTTAAAAAATACAACAAACTAGTAAATATAAGAAAAAGGAAGCAGACCCACAGATAAAGAGAACAAACTAGTGATTATCAGTGTGGGGAGGGAAAGAGGGAGGGACAAGATAGGGGAAGGGGACTAAAAAGTGCAAACTATTATGTATAATGTAAATATGCTACAAGGATATATTGTACAACACAGGAAATATAGCCATTATCTTACAGTAACTATATGCCTATAAATGGAGTATAACATTTAAAATTGTGAATCATTATGTTGTATAACTTGCAATATTTATATAATTAACTATATACACATAATGTAATATATGATAATTAATATATTAACAAAAATTAAAAAAATTTACCAAACCCCCCCAAAAGAGCATCCAATTGTCTTTTTTTAATATACTCTTAAGCTACAAAATATTTAGGTTAGAACTAACAAATGCTTAACTTAGTTAAAATACAAATATTTTTAACAGTAAAACTCATTTTCATTTGTCAATTCAACAGTATTTTTGTGATCATTATTCTTTATAATTAAAGTACCATGTTAAATTTAATGGGTTTAGGAACATGGAGAAGTATACAGACTAAAATTAAGATATAGTTACTGGCAATATAAATACATATACTCAGAATAATATTCTCTATAATTTTGTATATCAATATTTTTTCTTCAAATTTATATTATCCCATTTTTCCATGTTATTAAGCATTTCTCTCAAAAACATGATTATAATGATGCATGACATTCCGTCACATGGACATACTGATTTGTTTTATGGATCTTGTACCAATGAGATTTCGTATTTTTGTGTATGATGGCCACTGATATGAATATCACTGTCCTAAAATCTTGTACATATCTCTTTTTATTTCCTTAGAAAAAATTCATTGAATTATAATTACTGTGTGGAAAGGCATAAATATTTCAAAGACTTTTGATAGATTCTACCAAGTCAACTTCCACAGAATTAATACTAATTTATTCCCATCAGTAAGATATTGGTATATTAATGTGATTTTTTTTCAATACATGTGAGACTGAATGTTTCCACATGTTAATTAGCTACTTATATTTTCTATTATATGACTTTTTTGTTCATATTCTCTGACAATATTTCTCTCACGATGTTTAGTGTTTTTATTGTAGATTTTTAAGGCTTTCTGTGCATCAGAGATACTAACATTTTTATTTTAAATGTATCAAAAATTGATCCTACTTCAGTTTTTTATAGTAATGTTTAGGTCATTTTATTAGTTTTTCTTTAAAAAATGGTGCTCAGATCTTCTGAGAATTTCCTTATGTTCTATCCTTGTGCATTTATACCTAGCAAGACTTCCCTAGTTTTACATGTGTTTCCTATGGTTTCATTTACATTTAAGTCCTTAATTAGCCCAGAATTTATATTGACCTGTGTTACATATTATCTGTTGATATAAAATACATTAACAAGTGGATAAATTAAACTCCACTTGGTCTTCCCTACATCCACTTTGGCTCCTTTTCAATCCAATTTCAACATCACAGCCAGAGTAATTTCATATCTCTAGACCTTAATTTTCTCACGTTTAGCATGTGACCACAAAGAAGTAATAAACACAGATTCTAACTCTTTGCATTTTACAGTTTTATTGTGAAGCCAATGCCAATTTATAAGCGTAGTTAAACAAAATTTAATGGTAAGATGACAGTTCGAGAGATGCCATCTGCCAGAGTTTGGTACATAGCAGATAAGAGTCATTACCACACATACATAGATGTTCAAAAGAAAGGGAGTGCATGAGAGAGCTGGAATACCTAACAGAATCTCTAACAAACTAGGTTGAATTTCATTTTGACCTTGAGGGATATAGGATATCCTTAAATCAAACTAAATTGTGACAAAAGTATGGCAACAAAGAGTAGAGAAATAGTGTTAGTAAAATTGGCCATTTAGGGGGAAAATGAGTCTAACAGATCTCATTTTAGCAAATAACTCTTTGTGGTTGCCACATATTCACAGAATATAATAATGAGAGTTGGTAAAGCTTAATGGATGACTTAACTGTGCTACAGATTGACTATAAGACCTATGAAAATTGGATTCACTTCTCTGGGTCTCCAATTATCTCTTTATTAAAATGAAGGAGGTGAATTAATGGACCTCTGTCATCACTGAAAATATACAATCCTATGAGTCCATGATTCTGTGAACGCTGAGAATTTTAGTCACCTTGGGGAACTGAAAATCGTTGGGGAGGAACTGATTTATTAACTCTCAAATCATTCCATGTGTATGGATGTCTATTCTTTCTCTAGACAAGAGAGACAAGCCATTTTTACTCATCTTTTAGTCTCTCTTTCTGCCGTAGCCACATCATCTCATATGGATTCCTTTGGATTCTTCTACATCATGACAAGCAATAGTTTTTACTAAATAAGTAGTAAGTATTAAGTACTGATTTTAATTATTTGTAACACTTAGACATAAAAATAGCTTAAAACTATCAAGAATTGCTCTTAAAATGAACCAAAAGTGAACACATACTGAGGCATATTGGCCCACAGGTTTAAGAAATAGTTTGATTTGGAAAGAAATTCCCATGAAAAACAATTTTTAGGAAACTTTTCTGGTCAGAATAACCTCTGATCTGTGTTTTGCTGAGTCAATTTTGCTTCCTATATATTTCACTTAGTTGTCATGCCAACTCCCCAATTCTTCTTAATGTGAAGATGGCTGGATGTTAACCTGGGCATTAGGAAAGATAAGTTGTTAACTTCTGAACAGAACTGATGATTTAGGATGCATTGGGTGAGCGGCTAAGTGTCTGTTCTAGTCACTTCAGTCTTCCCAAATTTATAAATCCCTCAGATCAGACATCACTTCCTCCCGAGAAAATAAATCTGGATTTACCGTGATAACTGCTGAAGAGCACTCCATGTTTTAGTATGTTTCCACTGGCAAAAAGTTCCAGTGAATTTCTGAAATTCACTGGTACAAACCTTATGCTAACATCAGGATGGATTGTTGAGTCTATTATCAAGGGGAAAGCATGTAGCTACAAATTTCAGTAATGTTTTGTTTGTTCATTATTTTAAAAGCTTGTATGTCACACATTTTTTTCATGGGCTCATCTCAGTTTCAAGTATTGTAGTTATTCACTTCAGGAAATTAATTTATTTTGTAAGTAAAAAATATTTCAGTAAATTAATAAGTCATATTTTCTTAAATATTGAGAGAGAAAGAAATTTTCTTAGTTCAGAAAATACAGCCACTTTTCAAAAAGAATATATGAAATGACTCTCTCTCTAGGCTCTTCAAAAAGGCAAGCTTCTTTTGTATTAAAAATTGAATAGGCATGGTAACCCAAACCACTTAATTCATTGAATCCAGAAGACAATTTCTCTCAGTGTTCATTTAGTTATCAACTGTGTTCTTCTGAACCTGCTGAGTCACTGTCTGGAACATCCTCAGAATGTTAAAACATAGAGTTATCACATGACTTAACAATTCTACTCTGAGGTATTTATTCAAGAAAACTGAAAGTATGTCCACAAAACTAATCTATATAAGAATGTTTATAGCAATATTATTTGTAGTAGCTTAGAAGAGGGAACAAACTAAATTTTCATTGAAACTGCTAAGTGAATAAACAAAAGGCCATTTATTCACTCAATAGAGTATTATTCCCAATAAAATGTAATGAAGTATGTGACATTATGAACCTTGAAACTATTATTAAATGAAAGAAGAGAGTTACAAAGAAAAATGTAGTGTGATTCCATTTATATGAAATGAATGGAAGAGGCAGGTCCCTAGAGACAGAAGCAAATCTGTGGTTGCCAGTGATTAGGTGGGACATGGGGGACTGATGGCTAATGGTGATAACATTTCATTTGGAGTAATGAAGATGATCTGAAATTATAAAGTGGTGATGGTTGCACAACTTGTTGAAGATACCACTGAATTATATCCTTTGAAAGGGTGAATTTTGTGATATATGAATTATATCTCAACTGAACTGTTATTTTAAGAAATCATTCAGTCTCTCCCAACTCTCTCTTACCCAAATGCCCCAAGGTTCCTCTGGTGTGTGCTCTCTGTGCTCCCCTCTACCCCTTGTTCAGCTAGCTGAAGAAACTTAACCTTTTATTGACTCCAAATGTGTTCCCTTTGTCTTTGGCTGGTGTATCTCACCAGTTCCTCAATCCTCCACTGAGGTCATCCTCAGTTACCGGTTCTTCAACTGACAATGATAGTAACAACCATGTAGAGTCGAAGCGATTCACAATTTGCCAACGTTTGTTGTTGCTGTTTGCTTTTAACCATGTATCAAGCAATGCCTTCCCACTGAGGCATCATTATTAGAGTCCAGGCTGGAAGAGTTAGAGAGGTTATTTGCCCAAAGTTATGGGACATGCTGAGGTGGTTTCCAAAGTTTGAACCCCAGTCACCAGATCACAGAATGTTTTATTTCATTTTGGGTCTGTTCCAAGGAACAATCATTTTGTTATACTTTTTCAAGATAAAAAGTGATATTCACTTTTCTTAGTGGATAAATCGATATTTTCCTGCTCAAATTACTGAGGGTTTAATTGTTTCTCTGGATCTATTTCATCCTTTAATTTCATCCTAAAGACTGAACTCCTGTGGCATTCCTTGGTAACAATTATGAAGAAGACATTTATGTTGAAATGCCGTACCATTTAATAGGAAGGCATTGCACACTGTGACCGGGAAAAACAATATATTTTTACATTATTTTCTTTCTTTTTGGAACCACTAGGTACTGTGACTATAACTCCAACTTGGTCAGGTAGGAGAATCGGGACTGTTTTGTCTCCAATATAAATTGCAATGAACATTATAAAAATAAGATGGTCTTGTTTGTAACTTGAAACTCCCTTTTCAATTCCACTTTATAGATTTTCAAAATACAAGTTGCAAGTGACCCCTTTTATTGTTGTTCCAAATAGTGTTCTTGCCCCATTATTTTGTACTGACTTACCAGGGCGTGTACTGCATTTTACAAATTGCTTTGATGGCAAAAAGGAAGCTTTTATTTATTTCGTTAAAATTTTTCCTTCTTTCAAATAGAACTCTTTATTGACGTAGATTTCTTGTTATATTTTTCTTTCTTTTTGGCCTTCTCTAATATCAGTAATCTGTTTGCTTTGTATACATTTTTTTCATCATGGTTGCATTTTGGGTTTGATTTTGGCTTCTTTCAAATAAACATGCTAATTACCTTTTTTTTTTTTTTTACCTTTTTTCTTTCCAATAGGAAATTATAATCAGGATCCAATGTGGTAATATTTAGAGAACAATTTATGAATAGTCAAATTTACCTATTTATTCAATGCCCTTGAGTCAGTACTTTGTTTGGAAAGCTTGAAACTAGGAATGAGACATTTAAGATGTCTTATAGTTTACTATTTATTTATAGCATGACTCTGAAAAAAATCACTTAACTATTATAAAGCCAAAGATTCCTTATTTTATGATGGAGTTAGTAATACCAATGTTGAGGGATTAGTCTGATAATAAATGAGATAATGAAAGTGGAGTGAGGCACAAAGAAACGTTTATCGATGGAGTTAACATTTATTATTAGCTGTTCTATCATTAATTACTATCTCTGAAGCAGAGAAAAATGAAGGTCTCAAGTATGTCTACTAAAATCAAACAGGCAGAGAGCTGGGCATATGTTGGAGGCAGTTAGGTGTTTATTTCATAGTCTGCGAGACGCCTTGCTAATTCTCTACCTTTAGAGGTAAGACAAAGGGAAGAAATATAGTTTTAAATTTTTTTTTCCCTAAATCCCTGTATTTTCTTACGGGAATCACCTCATTGTTCTTCACAATGATGCTACTTATAACCAATGCAATCATTTTAGCTGTTTCATGATCTAACCAGCTATTGGGATGGAAGTGCCCAGTAAGATGATAAGAACCCAGAAAGCAAACATATTTAGTCAATGATGAATAGGTCCAATTCTGCCAGCATACTTTCCATACAGTTATGTCCTTAAGAAGAAATGACCAAAGTCAAATTTTGGACTCAGATAACATCAGCTTGTATTAAAATGGCATCACCTGGTTTGAAAAATTCAAATTTTCTTATAATAGTATTTCATTTATTCTTCCAATGACACTCTTTCATGTGTGTGTGTGTGTGTGTGTGTGTGTACATATATACATAGTATTATCTTCCTATAACACATACTAAGAGAAACTAAGGGAGAGGAAGAAAAGGGGTCAAGCTGAACCTGTGTATGGCAGAGGCAGTCGTGGACAGCCTGTCACCCTTGCCCGGTCACATGAGTGTGTCGCCTTGGATCTGGAACATTTCTTTACGTGGACATATAGAGTCCTCAGTCTGTGCTGGGCATATTGCCTTGTTTGGGCGTATCTCTTCCTGTCCCGGATTTGACGCGTCCTTTGTTCTGCCTGTGTGTTGCAATGAATGTGGCTAATCCCACTACTGTATCTGTTGCTGGCGATCAATCACCCTTTGCCTGCAGCACAAGAAGGGTGTGTTGAGACCATTTCCCTGCGTTGGCTGTTCATGAGGGACCAAAGCTCACTATGAAAACTGATGTTGCTCTGTCTGTTTTCCAGCCAGTAAACTTGTTCCATTCAGTGCCTGTGTGAGTTGTGTCTTTTTTGACAGCCCCTGAAACTGCAAGCCACGCAGTGGGGTGGGCATACTGAGACTGCTGCGCCCCCTGGTGGTAAGAGTAGTGGTGCACTTCGCTCTACTCCACGAGGTGGAGCTCCTCCCCTGGAGGTGGTAACAGCTGCCACTTGCTACATGCTGTGTCTTTAGCGACGGTGGTCACCCTGCAGCCCTTGGTGCTGCTGTTTTTAACTTGAGTGTCACTAACTTCCCATCTCTCATATTGATGTCAATATCCACATAGTGATACTTACTGGAAGAGAAAAGAGGCTGCTTTTTTTGGTTGTTCACGTTTAAGAGTTGATTTGTCTTTTCAAAGCATCATCCAACGTGATTTCCCTTCTTAGGCTTGATGTCAAGGTACTACATTTGAGGTGAGTTTTAGCATTCTTAATAAGTTTTCCTACTGCTGCTTCATTAAAGTGATTTTGATGATTTATTCCTGTTTCTTAAAGGTGATGATTGCTATTTCATATTTCACAGACTCGAGACAGTAATTTCTTATATGTTACTTTTTCTGAATTGTATTCACTGTTCCCAGTTTGAGAAATGATACCTGAGTCATGACTACTCCATTTGTTTATTTGTCAATATGTTCAAGAAATCTTGATGCCATATTGGATTTTGAGTTTTGTGGGCATCTGGCCTGAAAATCTGATTCTTTTTACCTTATCACTTGGAAACTAATTTTGGAAATTCTGTGACAAGCCCTTGAAATGTATTACAGGGCCAACTGGGGATGATGTAGAATTAACAAGAGAGCATACAGGTTTACTTTCCCTTTGTAAAAATCTTATATTCTAAATCAGTGTTGTTCAATAGCATTTTCTATAATTGTAGAAAAAATTTTATAACTATGCTGCTAGCCATTATTGTAGTCACGAGGCACATGTGTCATTGAATACTTGAAATGTGGCTAGTGCTAATCAGGAAGTAAATTTTCAATGTTACCTAATTCTGATTAACTTCAAATCTAAATAGCTACATGTGGCTAGTGTTTACCATGTTTAAAGAGCAGTTACATACTTTATATCTTACTATGTGTGCCTTATACAATCTTTGGCATTACCTGTTAGCAGAATGGTTCATCCAAAGCCATAAGAGTTGCAGAAAACTAAAAATCAATGTGATAATGGAAGAAATGTGGAATTTGAGGTCATACAGAACCTGATTTATGTTGAAGAAAGCCACTTAATCTCTTAGTCTCTATAAGAAAAGGATTAAAATACATTTCTTTATAAATATGTGGAGTTGTGGAGTCAAATCAAATCAAATATGCATGAAACGCTAGCAAAAATAAGGGACTCAGTCCAAATTAGTTTCCTTAAATTTCCCCTAGTGTGAGTACCTAGAGGCTTATTACAGGACACTTCTCACTGGTCAGTTCAGGATTCTTCTCAAACAGGGATGTGGATGCCTGCTTTCTGGTAAACACGCAACGACAGTGCATGTTTTCGGCAGCGTGCTAAGTGTGCGGACTCATACTTCTTTTGTACCAAAAGCACGTGTTCATATTACAACTCCTGGTTAATTTTAGGATTTGCCTCTTGCTCAGAAATTATATATACTTGGATTTAGTTTCAACATGTAATCGAAGGAGCAAGAGCAGAGAGCTACCATGTGGATCTTTTTTTCTTTATTAGTCAGTGTTCTGTCAGGAAAAGAACAAAAGCATAAAGAAAATGAGTTGCAAGTACTGGAGGTTCAGAGAGCGAGAAGGTGTAGCGAGTTAACTCAGGTGTTAGTGTCTGTGATGAGCAGCAGCCACCGGCCCCTACAACTCCACTGGGTGAATTAAAGTGAGGAGGTGTCAGAGCCTTCGAAGTCTGAGGAGGGGGCGCGTGGCCAGCACTAGGATTACAGGGGCACAGCTACCAATTTGCTGGAAGGAAGTTGAATTATGGGGTTGAAGCTAGAAATTCTTAACTGATGCACACATCTAGAAATGCTGCCAGACAAAAAGGGAGAGAGGAAGTGGCTTCACCCACGCTCATGCCATCTGATGTCCCATCAAGGACTCTTACTGGTGGACAATAACAAGAAGCCGGCTGTCAAGGGATCCGGGAAAGTGTGTAATCTGCATGCTCTTAGACAGTAGTTAAGGGCAAAGAAGTGTTTGGTGAGGCTGAGAAAAAAAACAACAGGGTTTGTAACTGGGATATCATTTGTCAAAGTGATAAAAATGGACAAAAATCATATAACTTGTCTGTCTGCTTGCTGATCTTAAAGGTTCTTGGCTCTGTGATTTGGCGTCTGACTTTATTTTTTAGAACATTTTTCTCTTCCTTGTTTCAAGTATTCCCTCTTTCAGTTTGGCTGTCTTCTCATTCCAGTTACGAACGTTATTAGTCTGTTTGATATTGTACTGCAGTTCTTGGAGGATCTCTGATCTTTTATTTCCTTTGTGTTTCTGTTTGGTTAGTTTCTGCGGGTGTCTCTACAAGTTGACTTATTCTTTCCTCATCTGAACTGAGGCCACTGATGAGTCCATTGAAGGCATTCTCTCTCTCCATTACTGTGTTTTTGTTTTATCTCATTTCCATTCAATGTTGTCATATAGTTTTGATATCAGTGCTGAAATTTCCCATCTGATCTGGTCTCATGGACCTTTCCATTTATGTCCCCAAACTATTAATCTTTTATTTTAAATTTCTTATCAGATAGTCTTAACACTTGTATAATATGTGAGTCGTGATTAATTGATTACTTGGTTTCTTGACAATATGTTGTTGGGGTTTTTTGTTTTGTTTTTAGTTTTGTCTTTCCATGTGCCTTATAACCTTTGTTCTTTAAATCTGGACCTCATATGTGGAACAGTAGTGACTAAGATAAATAGATTTGATACCTGATAGGAGGTGACATGCCTTTCTATCTGCTTTGCCTTTGTTATGGGGGCTTGGTTTGATTTATTTAGCACTTGGGTTGGGTTTGAGATTTAATGCTAAGGTTGGCCTCCCAGGTCCACAACCTTCACGTTTATCCAATGATATGGTGTTTAGTGTGGGAGCTGTATTGCCAGAGGATTTTTCTCAATGTCTGCTTAACCATGACTCGCAGGCTTTCCCTTTGTACTCTGTCTTCTCAACCTCCTTGCAACTCTCCTAGCTTTTCCTTTCATTCATTCATTCATTCACTCATTTATTCACTCAACAACAATTTAGTCAATGCATGGTCTACATAAGATAGGGCAAGGCCCTCTCTCCTTTATATTTCAACTTGGGTGTTAATATTTTTATTCTACAAACCTTTAGTACTATTTTGACTAGTTACAAAAATACGAAAATACTGGAAATTTGATTTCAATGGAATTTCATTCACAGATTAATTTGGTGTGACCATAACAAGTTTAGATAGTCAATCTTCTAATCCAGAAGAGGGGGCGTGTTTACTATTTTTAAGGTCTTCCGTTATCTCCTGAGATGACATTTTAGAGTATAATTTATTATTGAAAGCAATAATAATAACTGAGTTGCTGAAGCTGTCCTTATGCAAGAGGTCATTTGATAAGGACACTTCCTAAATAAAGAGAAAAAAATAAATTAAAACATCACATACTTTGCCAATATGACAGGCCCAAAACAATTTGGGTTAAAAAAAAAACCTTCAAAAAATAGCCAAAATATGTTTTATTCTATAAGATTATACCATATTTATATGGTTTTATAATGTTTTTGACTTACACATATTAAAATATTGAGTATGAAATTTAACATATAATTAAATAATTATAAATGTTATCCTAATTTTAATATATTCTAATTGATCATAAATTATATTCTAAATAATTTATATTATTTGAAAATTTTATTCATTTCAGCAGTTCTAATTATTAGCTCTTTTCATATGATTTTAAAATGTTTAAACCTTTAAAACATATGTATCTAGATATATGTAAATCTATATTTGTACCCATACCAACCTCTAAATCTGAATTTACACTATCTATGTCTCTGTCCCTATCTATTCATCTGTCTATCCATTTCTCTCTCTATTTATCTATCTATCTATCATGGGTGTATGTAAGGGCTGAAATTTTGAGATTACAGCTCAGATATCTCCTCTGGCCTCCAGCAGTGCATTTTGAATGACCACCTGACAGTTTGTCACATATGATGTTCTGGATCTCCAAATTCAACAAGTCTTGAACTTAATTTTTTTCCTATGAACTCAAGACAAACTTTTCTCCTTACTCCTTGTTTATCCTAATGGTAGCACCAACCTCAAATCTTAGCATTAGCTTTAATTTAATTTCCAGAAATCAAAGGCTCTAAACTTGCTATTCCACAAATAATGGAACTTTGGTCAAATCTGGCTATTCCCAGAATAATTCTTTTTTTTTTTCCCCCAGAATAATTTTTAACTGAATTTCTGCCTTGACTTTCAACACAAAAATACAGTCTGTGGCATTTCACTTATCGATTCAATGGATGTTATTAAACCCCCACTGTTTGCCAGGCACTCAGAAAATAGGAGGGAATAAAGTGATAAAGCTCAAAGATCTTACTGTCCAGCTGAGAAGACCAATATTAAATAATTATATTGTGATTCACTGTCCTCCATGCCTCCTTAAGCTCTTTTATCCCACTTGCTCTGCAAGAAAAACTAAAACATCCCCTTTCAAGGAATTTTCCTTGGCCCTATTCAAAGGTCCTCATAGGCTGGTGGTTCACACTATAAACTTACAATGCCAACTTTGTAGACAATTTAACATTTTTTAATGCTGTTTAATTGTAAATACATCAAGTATATTCAACTCTGAATGTCCAACAGTTCCTGGAACTAATAGGAAATCAATACATCAATTTTAAAATGTGTAACATTGTGAAGTGACCAGGTTTTATCAGAAAAAGACTATTTTTCAAATTCCCTTCTGCTCTGTTTTCCCGCTGTTTTCATTGTTTTTATTCTTTATTAACAAGAAACTAGAGGGTTGTCGTGCTGCCTTATAATTATTCACTAACATTGTTTGACACATGTTGGCTTATTTTATTATCTGTTACGAGGATAACAATAAACTCCAGCAAGATGCCTGGTAAACAAATGAGTCCAGAAATTACTCCAGGGTAATTTTTTTCACCTTCTTTGTGAACACAGGTAGCGGGTGAGCACACAGAATAAGTAGAACCTGCCTAACCCATTCTGACACCCTACTGGTGTGTGTGCATGGGTGCATGCACGTATTTTAACTTACGGACAATAGTAACTTAAATGAAAATAATAAATGAAAAGTACATGTTATGTAAGTGTATGTTTTACAGATGAGCATGGAATTTCATTGCTTGATCATCTTTATATTCATCCCACTTGTATGCAAATTTAAACTACCCCTCCAGTGCAAATCCTCCCCAGTGAATGACATGAGCTACCACTGAGGAAAACATGGAGAATACATCACATCCTGAGTAAGACAGCCAAAGTAGGACCCTTTTCCCTTGGAAATTTAATTTTAATAAATTACTTTTTGAAATTCCCAAGTGTCCAAGCTACAAAAGGGTTATGCTTTATTAGTGGACTGCTAAGTAATGGTGGTGTTCTTTAAAAGAAGGATGTACTAGTGTCCCCAATTACGACACTTAGAAATTTGCTTAGTCTTCATCGTAGCCTTATGTATTTCCATGAAAGAAAATGATCCTGAGTGAGCAAAGCTGATCTATTTGGGCAGATGACATTGTTATGAAATCAAGGGTAGACTGATAAAGCAACTGCTCAGTGAGATGCAGCCAGTGATTCTGTTTTATTCTTAGTATAGGGCTATTGTTTTGCTTTGTCAAGCTCATTTAAAGGAAAAGCCAGTCAACACTTAAGTTGACCTTGTTTCCACAGACGTCTTAAAATGTGAACAAGAACATATTTACCTATCAACATAATGATCTGTAAAAATAAAAATATTTGTCATTGTCATTTCTGGTCCTCTCTGCCACAGCTCGCCTTACCCAGCTTATTAAACTCTCTCTCTTCTAAAGTTTCAGCATTCAAACTTAGCTTTTAACCAATTTGCTAAATGACAGTTAAGCAGGTTAGCCAGATTGGCCACATCTTTGTGTGCCGAGGTAGGAGAGACATAGCAATGAAAAATAAACCAAAACTTGTCATTAAAAAAGTATCTGGAGTCATGTTGTTTGCTGCCCCCATAATCAGAGTCTGGACAATAACTGTGAACTTGGGAGATACAGATAAAATTATCACTTGGAAATAGTGAGTGTCTTTTCCCAGAGAATTGTCCTATGTTCCTGACCACACCAACGTGTAGTGCTCAAGGGCAGTCTTTAAATTGACTTTGACTTGTTTGAATTATTTAATAAGGCTACCTTAACAGTAAATACTTCCATAACGTATCAGAGAGTTTAAGATGAGCTCTTAGGAAATAGGCACACACAAGTGAATGGAACTGCTGCATTTTAGATCACAGAAACTGACTCTACAGATAGCAAATTTACAATGTCAGACACACACAATTATTTGCATGGAGATTAGCTTTTAAAAGATTTAATAAAATCAGAAAGGAGTTTTAAATAGTATCTTATAAGTAGTTTGATGAGTAAAACACGAGTGTGTATAGCCCCCCAAAAATAAATGCCAGTCATTTTGCAGATAGTGAATTTTATTTTGAATGAAGCATCAATGATAGAGAAACACAATCGCAGCCTAGATATTATTTACAGAACCTCTGTATCCTCTGCCATTTGCTCTTTTTTCTTACATGTATTTTCATGAGATTCAAATGATTTTCTGGAGAAAGTATTTACAAACTGTTTCTGAATTTAGGACTGTTCCCATATTGAAGTGTTCCTTTATATTATTAAAATGACTGTGGTATGATTTTCTTCTTTGCAGCTCTGTCCTTGATAGCTCAATTTGCCAGCATGGCTGAAAATACTTAATGTCTTGAATATAGGCTCCATTAATTTGCCAGTTAAGGAATGTGTGTGTGTGTGTGTGTATGTGTGTGTGTGTGCTGATTAAGCCATTTTGTTAGGGTGAAGATACTTCAGTCACCCAAATCCAATGAGCTGGTTGGCTTTTAAGAAATTACTTTTTGCCGTTCTCAGCAACATAGATGGACCTAGATATTATCATAGTAACTGAAATAAGTCAGGCAGAGAAAGACAAATTACTTGATAGCACTTATATATGGAATATTAAAAAAAAATGATACAAGTGAACTTATTTACAAACTAGAAATAGACTCATAGACATAGAAAACATACAATGGTCACCAAAGGGGAAAGGGGTGGGAGGGAGGGATAAATTAAGAGTTTGGAATTAACAGATACATGCTACTCTATATAAAATAGATAAACAACATGGACCTACAGTATAGCACAAGGAATTATATTCAGTATCTTTAAAAACATATAATTGAAAAAATCTGAAATAGAATATATATGTACATATATAACTGAATCACTTTGCTGTACACCTGAAACTGACACAACATTGTAAATCAAACGTACTTCAATGATTTTTTTAACAATGAAATTACTTTTTAAGCAAAAGAAAATATGCCTCTATTCAGAGAAAGACAAAGCATTTTAACCAACAGAATGACTTTGCACATGTATGCTTTCTGTATATAGTACGATTGGAAAAGGAATATCTGGCTAGAATTTGAGGGAATAGTAAGAACATGTCATCTTCTGAAACAGAAGCTAATAGAGCCAAGATTAAAGGGAGCAGAATGGCCACTCTCAGTCGGCATCTTAGTATATCAAAGAAAGAAGAATACGAACTGTAAAGTAAAGATTAAATGTGATGGCAATGTTATAAAAGAAAAGCATGGAAGAGATGTGTATGTCACTTTGTTGTCTGCATTTTGTAAGAAATAAAATCTCCAGTTTTTAATTGATGGCTTGGTTCTTATCCATTGCTTGGATGGTGTCTGACGGAAAGTGTGAGTGAACCCAGCAGGCGTCACAGGTTAGAGCCATGACACAGGGCTGTGTCCTCAGGCTTCCTGAGGTTGAGGAGGTTTTGAGAACAGCAGGAGCGGTCAAGAGCTCAGAGCCAGAGGAAATACATGTTGACCTTGTCCTGGGAAGTCAATGGTCAAGTTCTGCCATCAAGCTTCGAGCATAAGCCAAGAAATGATACACAGAGACATCAAGGGATAAACTCCATAGTCACAAAAGGAAAGAGCGGGGATGGAGGAGGGTGGCTACATAATTTGCAGGGATCACGCAAAACAAAAATACAAGGTCTTTACTTATACTAAGAATTTCAAGATTCTGGCAGAAGAGTATTGAATCAAGAATGGATCCTTCTGTGTGCCATAAACACACATAAATGTGGCCTTGGAGAGAAGGGAACAATGTCAAAGTATCTATACCAAGGCATCCTTTTATCCTTTAAAAAAATGACCACAAACCATAGGAATAATATTATTCATATTATTGTTATATTTAAGTGATTACTTCCCCCTTTAGCTTTATAAAAGTTTTAGCATCTTGTGGCAAGGAAATGCATGGGCAACATTATCTCATGTGACCAAGCAGAGTGAGTTTTTATGTTTTATTGTTTTGACTTAATTGTTGAGAGCACAGTGTGAAACAGTGATTTCATAATACATTTTACTTTCTTTAAGATGAATTAATTACTTTATAATCTTAGCTTATAGCCTAACTTAGTCCATAGGCCAACTGATAATGTAAAAAATAATTTCATTATTCAAATGCGAGGAGAGTGCATGGTACATTAAAAATTACATTTGGGTTGTAATACTAGCATACATATGACTGTCAGTGACTCAATTAAGTCTAAACTGTAAAATTAATATTATGGATGTGGCTGTAAGTGAATCAAGCTATTTGAAGGATAATGCATGGCTCCCTATTTGTAAACCAAAGTCCCTTTGTTACTAATATGATATGATGTGTGTGTGTGTGTGTGTGCGCTTATGTTGTAAAGAATTTCACCAAAGGTGAAAAAATCAGGCAATGTATCTGAACCTCCTAGAATTACTATTCGTTAACGAAGCAAAGAAGAAAAAGTCAATGATTGTGAGGAACAAAAATATTTTTTAAAAAATGGATTTATTCTTTTTCAATTCTAAGGCTATTAAACCGCTTTTGGCAGCTAGACATTTATACATTTCCAAGATGAATAAAGGTCTTCCTTAGGGTTAATGACAAAGAAATGAAAGTGGTATCTGTTCTGATCACACTACAGTTGTCATTTCTCTAACAACAGCACATTCCAAATTAGAGGGGACAAAATGACTCAGAATTATTGTAGGGGCCAGAACCTTTTCAGATCAACTTTCTGTGCCTAAGAAGTGACTGTTAGAGGCAATTTACCCGGGAGTTTTAGGATTTAATATAAGCACACAACTTTTTTCTTCAGAAAAACATTAAAGAGCCCTTTTTGTTTGAAAATCAAAAGCTAGACATCTCAACCCGACCTGGACATAACATTTACATGGGGAGGTTTTCACAAAGACTAATGTACCGGAGGCTTCACCCACAGAGATTTTGCATCATTGATATGGACTTGGGCACATTTGCTGAGGTTATTGTTTAAGTTTCTCAGATAATCTCAGTGTTTAGGATAGTTCTGCAAAGCATAATTAGTTCTAGGTCTAGATATGCTGAATTTAGACTGTCCACTGAGGTAGAGGGGAAAGGAGAGTTTGTGTTTTGATAGGGAAAGGTCAAGTGATCTAAACATTTAAACGCTGGCTTCCCTTCCCTGCACATGGCTTGGTATCTTAAGTCTGGGAGCTTTAGAAGTAGAGTTCTGAGTCTGCTGGATCACCTTTCTCCTACAGAAGCAAAATTCTAAAGGGGATGGTTTTTGGAGGATGGGGGTAAAGTCACAACGTGCTGTATTTATGGGAGCCTTGGGACGTAGAAAGTTCATGATTTAGAGGGTTTCCGGAAAGTCTCCAGAGATGCTATTTGAGGATAATGGTGAGTCCAAACTTTGCACAGTGACTGACTCTGAGTTAACACATGTTTGTGGAATAAGTAAAATGACCCTATGCATATGACTGGTCCTGATGAGGAGAAAAGTTAGAAACACTGGTCCTATCATCATAAGATCCACCAAGTAACACAATTTTGTTAGCAGAATTCAAAACCACTGCAGTAAACAGCCACATCTGACTAAGAACAGCAAAGGGCTCTTATTACCTCACAATGATGGTGAATCCTAATTTCAATCCTACTGCTATGAGCTGTGGAACTCTTGACAAGTCACTTTGGTTTTCTAGGCTCAGTTCCCTCATCTGTAAAATGGGAATATTCAAATGACTTAATACGAGGGGTTGTTTGGAGGCTTCATTAAGTTAAAACAAGAATAGTGTTTGTGTAGCAAGTGCTCATATATGTCAGTAATTATAATTACTTTCATGTGTTGTAACTCTGATCGCCCCAAAAAGATGGAGAATGTTACCAGCAATTTAGCACTGACTATGCTTATAATAGCTTATAATTCAGAGCCAGTGGGACAGACTCGCTCTCAGGAGCTGTGAAGGGGACGACTTACCAACCAAGCACACTGCCATCTGTTGCTGTTGATTAAACATGCCTTTGGAATTAAAGTTGTCACACGCTAATTATAAAGCTGGCAATTGCTAATTCATGTGCCTTAGAAATACACTCCCAGAGTAGCAGGTAAACAGTGTTGTCAATTATAGCTTCTCACTAATTCTGCTTTTTAAAAGAAGTGATACTATTGGCTTGAATTACGTGGTTACTGGTCCTCTTTTCCAGAAAAAGTGAAAATTTGTGGAGTGGTTGAAAAGCTTTCAACCTGGTATCAGATGTGAAATTTAAGTATAAAGGAGAATCCTAGAATTTGAAGCAGGGAGGTTTTCTTGGGCAAGCCAAACCTATGCTGAGGGTAGCTGGATAACTTAAAGCTCAGTTGGTTCCTGATTCCAAACAAATGATTCCCCAGAGGGTCAGACAAATGGAGGAATCTTTTGCATTTCCATATTCACAGTAGCCACCCTGAATATCACTGGACTAGTGGGGGGAGCCAGCGCCAATGATGAAAATTTCCAGGACTTTGCAGGATATTCAGGCCAGCTGTTCAGTGTGCGTGTCATTGTCTGAGTGATTAACGCACTAGTTGAGACGGGGAGAGACAAGAAGAAGGTGGTCATGGAAGAGTTGTTGTTAAATACACTTCTTTCATTTATTTTATCTCTGGGAGCATTCTAATTTCTTTGACCAACAGGTCACTTTTGTTACGTGTATTCTCCCATGTTTTACCAGCAAACAAAATCTTCAAAGTTTGCAGATGCTTTTTAAGTTTCCCTTTCAAAAAATGATTTGCTATTGAAGAAAAGAAATGTCTCTTAATTCCCTAGAGTACATTTATTTGCCCTAAACAAAAATACATGAATTAATAAACTCAACAGCAAGACCTATACGTTAAAAATAAAGTAAGTCTACCCATTGCTCTTTTTATTTGCACAATTTATGGCAAAATTATGCCTGTATTTAATATAGCCACTAGTGTACCTTTTTTTTTTAAGTCAGTGCATCCCTGATTAAAAGAAAAATGGAAACCAGTATTTATTGAGCACTTACTACCACACAGTCTGTCAACTTACATTATTTTATTTAATATTTATCTTTAAGATGGTTATTTTAATTTCTATTTTAAAGAGGAAAGGGAGGCTCTTAGAAGCTAAGCTGCCCAAGATCACAAAACAAAGTTGACTCTAAAATGAGAAAAATCCCCTGTAGGTCATGTTACTTCTGATCTCTATCATTTAAATATGTCAACAAACAATAAAATATAAAGAGATAGAACTATCAGGTTTGGTGTGGTCTAGGCAGTGGACTCCAAACTCGGTTGGTTAACAAAATTTTAACTTCAAAAAAAATTTTTCCTTTTGATTGATTTTGTGGGTATCAAATTTTTTATTGGGGAATGCTAAACATGTTTAAACTAATATTTTTCTTGGTCTAGGTAACATACGATGTTAAAATAAAAACCACTAAGATCATTTGAAAGCAGTATGCTGGAATTAAAGCATCATTGAAATAAGAAATCAGTCTAACTTAATAGTTTCTCTATAAAATTAGAAAAGTAATTTTTCAATTTCCAATGTAAACTAATATGTACCCAGTCTATTATGATTTATGTAAACCTTCAAACCCAGCCTTGGAGGAAATATTCCATAAAACTAAGTTTCTAAAACATTAACATTGACTATGGTGTTTCCTAGATTGCTTGTTCAGATCTTCCTTTGACCCGCATTCTGCTGTCTTTGCATCTTCCCTAGCCTTAAAATTCAACACTAATTTTCCTTAAGAATAATTTTGCCTTGCTTATTGCCCCTGAAGTTTGATAAGGATTCCCTGGATCTCAGCTTGATGGCGACTCAGCCTTCAGCACTTGACCTCAGGCAACTTAGGGTAAACACATGACCCCTGTGACCTTGCTTCTATAACCCTGTATCTCGTCACAGTCCTCTCGAGGTGCTGGTCTCATTTAAGATTTTACTTGTGAAAGAAGAGCCAAACAGATCAAATCAGACCCTGTAAAAGAAATTTGGAAAAAAACAGGTGAAATACACTGCTAAAGGTATAGCATTATATTAATAGCATTTTGGTTGACTTCTTAGTAAAAATTAATATATCCAGTTTGTAGAAAATCGTATGAGATAAATTACCTAGTTTCTGCTAAAAATATATTGCTTGGGGGGAAGGGAGGATGAAAACAGAATTTAAAGATAAAAGATATTTTAAAAGATATTGAAAACATGAGACAAATTTAACAAATGATGTTAGATATGAAACAGATATTATTAATGTTGTTTTACCCTTAAATATTGGATATATATGAAGCTTTATTTATATACTATTGATGTTCCTTTTAAAACTTACTATCATTGAAGACACTAGAAGGATTCTATACTCATTAGGTTTGGGCTGATAAAGTCATGTAAGAGGGCAACTGGAAAAAATCTAATATTAAAAATATACAAGAATACTGTGATATAGGTAGACTTGTTAAGCTGTGTATTATTCCTATGAGATTTATTTTCAAAAAGCTTTTAATGATGAGTTCTCGTCACTGTGTGCCTGGAAAAAAAACACACAATAAACTTTATAAACTCTCCAGTCCAGGATTCACTTCTGCAGTATTTATCAATCTGAATAGAGTAATATGTTTTGTCAATAATATTATTTGGCCAATTAAATCAGATGTTTCCTAGGCAAGAGCCTTAGAATCATATAACCCAGGTATTTGAAGGACCCTTGGAAATCATAACTGAATTTTCTTAATTCATTTTTTTTTCTCATTTACCATCCACAGCCTCAGACTGGTGTATATGGTGTAAATACACTCATGGGTTGGGTGAATTCATTACGAAAGCAGAGCAGATCCACATGCCATCGCTGTACTGTGACAAATTCTGAGAAATCTGGGTGATGCAGTGTCGATCCGGCAGGGTGATTTGCCTGTCGTGGTGGGGTTTGACCCCATTTAGCAAGCAATGATTTTATTTCAGCATGCTCACTGAGAAACAGACATAATAACGTGATGAAAAGTTTTTAATTTCATAGCATGACTTCTACTCTGGGAAATCACAGAATGCTGCAGATTAATGTGTGCAATTGAAAACGTGACATGCTAAAATCAGGTGAGACTGATTACATCAGATGAGCTAAATATTGGTTGAAAAAAACAGATCATAAGCCTTCCTTCAAAAAATTTACTTTTTTTTACAATATTTTTAGAAGTGTTCTAAAAATATACAAGTTCTAAATACTATTAGTTTCTTGCCACCCAAATTTTCTATTAATAGATACAAGGAGATCCAGATGTTTAAAATCAAAATAAAGTAAAAAATAAATAATAAACAAAAAAAATCTTGTTCAATGTTAAACAAGAGATAAATTCAATTTATCAGTAGCAGTCATCAGGCAACAAGCCGGAAGTTCAGTTTACCCACTGTAAAGGATAATAAAAAAAATGTTTAAAAAGAAACATCAGGAGAAAAAGACATCTTCTACATAAGAATGGATAAAAGAAGAAGCTAAAAGGATATGATATGCAACTGTTGATTTTACCCTTTTCTTTTGATGCCATTAGTTTTCTAAAAATATTTAAATGTTCAATTGCAGCGCGTTGCATGTTAGGTTCAGTTGCTTCAGTACAAACCTAAGAGTGAAATTAAGCAGCAAATATGGAGGCTGTTCTTGGATTGATTTGTAATGGGTTTTGTGTGCACATGTGTGCATGTGGATATGTGTGTAAATATACTGCTTAATGGTGATATTTAATTGACTTAAAACTCATTTATTTGGATAAAAGATTAGTGCAAGACTAGAAGATAGTAAAAACGGAGGTGTATACTTTGTAAGGACATATATGCTCATACTTCTTTTTGAAACAAATGAACCATTGGTTTTAGCTAAAGTAGTTTGAAAAACTTAAAGATAGTGAGTTGATATTTAATTATTTTAAAATAAGGAATTTAGATTTAGAAAGTGAGATACACGGGAGGCTTCCAATGGCTGGCCAAATTAAATTTTGGATTTTTCATTAGTTGCTTGCTATTTTTCAATTATTTTCAATAATGTGTGGTGCTTGTAGACTCAGCAAGCTACAATGCAAGCTGTGGGAGTTAGTTTTTGGAGGCACCATGAAGTTGGAGAATCATAATAGCTCAAGGGGATATAGGAATCCCTGAGTTTCAGTTGCTCATGTGTATCTCCCGACCAAGGAGAAAACACTCACAAATGAAAGGCATCATAGTCTTCTCCCAATAACATGTTCTATGTCCAAGGAGTGGATTATTATAGCTTGGAAAACTGCACTGTCCTTCACTGGCAGCCTCGTGTCTGTTGCCTTGTAATGTTTGCTTCAGAGTTCAGTAAGCAGAAGTGTTACTCTGAAAGACTACAAATTCACTCACAGACTCCTTATTAGAACTCATAATAACCACCTAAAGACTTCAGTTAATCATACTGACAAGAGGACCAAATGGAAACTAGACTTATGTTGAAACTTTCACAGCTCTCTTTATAGATAAAGGGAAATTACTCACATTTTAGGGCTCATCAAATTCCGCAAATGGAGTTATTTGCCCTTCAGCTCCTCAGTAGAATGTGGAAATATTTACACCTCATATCATTAGAAGATAAAACCCTTTACATTATCCTAGAATAATGTCTTCTGTAGGTTAAAATTTCTGTTTCTTCCACAAGAGGAGGAGAGATCCCTACTATATATCATAAATTCTTCGGCTTTCTAAAGTTTTTCTTCTTTTGATGACATCTTTAGACTTAAAATATCTACAAATAGCAACACTTTAGAGAGAACATCAACTATATTTATAATCTGAGGACCTATAGCTTGGTTGAAATGTCTCACAGTAAGTTGCATAACCAGGATCACAAACTTTAAATGTTGTCTGAATTAGTCTGGAAAGACTCTGATCATTATTTTAGACTGAAAATGATATCCATGTATCAAGATTTGTAAGCATAAATAGAGCACATGTCTGCTGATCTACTCTAAGGACGTAACAGTAGAATACTGCCACTCACTCATGATGATGCTAGGACAAAGGAAAAAATGTCACCAAACATGGGCCAGCTGCTCATCACTCTTTAAACCAATAAGCGAAAGAGACAACGTTGATAAAAAGGAAAATTGCTTTTAATCAGAATGCCAGCAATTTGGTGGAGACGTGTAGACTTAGTGTCCCCAAAAGACCATCTTCCAAGATTCTGCTCAGTCATGAAAGGTTTTAAAGGAAAAATAGGGAAGTATTCTCAGTTGATCATTGAGATAAAAGGGTCAGAGTTGTCATCACCAACCCCAGCCCCCCACTCTCCATCCCCCCACCCCCCACTAGGTTCAAGGTTTTCACACAGGCCTTGTTGTTATCCCCACTGCATGCACAGCAGCTGCTATCTTGTTCACAGAGTTTGTGCCTGAGATGACTGAAGGGGAAGCTAGGGAAATGATCTGGTCATTTGTTAATTACTTATTCTCCATTTCTACTTTAGATCTGTGAGAATAGACCAGCGGGTTAGGTGAGATATTGTGTGATCAAAAGATTTGAAAGGTGTGTTTAAGCCAGAGACAGGTAGGGCATGGGGCTTTTAATGTTAGTTACAATATAGTTTTGTTGAAGTGGCAAGAAAAGGGGTTTCCTGCTGGGTTGGTTTCCTGCAAAGAGCTGCGTACACGTGGCAGTTATAGTACCTGAAAATAACGCAGGAATGTGCATCAGACACTGAGTCTGTGATTCTATTGTCCTAATCATTAACTGCTTGAGCCTGCTCTTTTGTGACTGAGGCAAGGGAGACTTCAGCTTTTCTATAAACAAAAGGCAAGGGGTGCGGGTGGGGGAGGAGGGTCCTACAGGTTTCAAGAAAACCTTGGAAGGGTGGAGCTGGAATGAGTCTCCCCACAGTTTCTGAGGGAGTGGGTGGGGTAGAGTTCATTCAGTTTCTGCTTTGTTCTCCATACTGTGAGAAACCCAAACTACATGGACACATGTGGGCACTTTGGTTGACAGTCACAACTGAGACCAGACATTTTGAAAGAATAGGAAATCAACTAACAAAATGGTTATGATGCTAAAGCTGTCTGCTGATTCCTTCTGACATAAAATTCTTGCAACTTATTTTTCTCTTTTCTCTGACAAACCCCCATCTCTGCTTCACTTGCTCACCTGCTTTTGTGCTAAACATCCCCCAACCTGTCCATTACATTCTCCATTCCGTATACATTCTTAACCTGGAATAGCTTATCCGTTAAGCCAGAAGCTGTATTACAGAGGTTGTCATGGACTGATAGCCTCAGAAGAATGAACAGATCCTCTGGCATTTCTCCACAAGGCCAGGTGGATTCATCAAGATGAAGAAGAATACAGCACCCAGGAAAACATCCTGATTGTTGTTGCCTTTCTGTTCCAGCCAATTTTTCTATAAAACCCCAAGACCCCAACCCCAAGATGGATTCGCAGTCTCTAAGGCACTAGCCTGCTGTGACTCCCCTTTGCCTGGCAAAGCAAGAAAGCTGTTCTTTGCTAATTCTCCCATAACCAGATTCATGGTCATTTAGTAAATAAGAAAATCAAGTTCTACCTACATCCAGTTTCAGCTAAGTCTCCACTACATGGCTAGCATGCAGTGTTTGTTTTTGGTTTTTTTTTTTTAATCAATTTAATTCACCACACATCTCATACTTACATAGAGCTAATTCTCAAAGAGACATTTCTGACACTTTGTTTTATATGAGCAGGTTGATTATGTTGAAAAGGAAAAAAGAAAGACATCTTTAGAGCAAATGCATCCATCATGGACTTATATTAAATAGTAATACTTTGATTTTAAGAGAAATGCTAGCCTGCTTCTGGAAAATAGCATTTTGCACATTTCACACATTCTTTCAAAGACAAAAGTCTGTGATGATAATTTTATATTTTATAAATACTTAACTTTCTCTCAGAAAAATTATGAGATCTCCCAGACATTTCTCTGATAGCCCTTAATCATACACTATATTTATGGTAAGAAAGAATATAACTTTTATAAAGTCTGAACTTTTATATTCCTAATACTATTTAATGTGAACATAAGGACCGAGATACAGTTAAATGTGAAATATACAGTAAAGTTCACTTAGGTATAATCAGTAAAAGAAGCCCTCAAGGAAATAGAGATATAAGTAATTGAGTCAAGAACATTCACTGGGTGCCTATGGTATTTTTCCCATAAACAGGATTATGAGAGATAAAAGATATCCCATTAAAGTATCTCCATCTACTATTTCTTGAACATTCCCTGGGTCCATTATATGTCGTACAGTGGAAAGTGCTTAAAATGAATTCCATGTGTGCTTGTGCTTTCTAGAAACTTTTCATCTTACTGTGGAGAAAAGACAGATGGCGCCATTAACATAAATTCAAATGCAGCATAAGGATAAGAGATAAAATTCACATGAGCTACTACTGCTGCTGATGTGGCTGGTGTTCACCTTTGGAAGAAAAGAGTGAGAAATGCAGAAAGAACAACCATGTAGATTTCGTGGTGAAGGCTGAACTGTATCTACATTTTGAAGGATGAAACGCATTTATATTATAATCTTGAAGAGCTGAATGCCAGATAGTGTTGAAAGAAAATGCATGTAGAAAAAGTCATTATTCTGTGAATTAAGAACTACACTTAGGTAAAAGTGCCTTACTTCCTTTAAGAAAAAATTATTCCCATACTCAGTGCTTCTAAGATATCTTAATACACATATCTTAGAATTGTATGATATTAAAATAACCTATTTATGTGTCTTTTTCATTGCTTTTGATAACAAGGGCCATACTTGATTCATGTTTGCATATCTAGTGTTTTCCGTGGAATATAGTAATTTATGTAAAAAATTAAAGGAATCTCAAGTGGTTAAATAAATCACCAATCATTGTTCTGTTAGTAAAAAGCAGAAACTAGAACTTATATTCAAATTATTTTGGACACTAAATCCCATGATACTTTCACTAAACTATGCTGCTGTCAAAAATCTATACTAAAATATATGGATAATTAAAATTCTCTTGCCGAGTTCTCTTGTCTATTGATTATGTAGCTCTAATACACTCATCTGCAAATGCATCAAAATGATAAATGACTTGAATTACTGCCTCAGTAGAAAGCCATGAAAGACTGAATCATGTGGTACATGAGTAGGCAGAGAGTTATCCAAAAGTATTTTGTTTTCTTGAAAAAAAGAATTACCACAAAGAATTATAGAAATTGTAGGAGAAGAAATTCCCTAACTCACTCTGATTTGCAGAAGGAGAGGACCAACACAGAAACGGCAGACCTGTGAAACACAGCTACAAGCTGAATCAGCTACTATATTCAGAGGCATTTCTGGTCCTGAGCAAGTACCTTTTAGAAAGAAGAAAATCTTCAAGTTTTAATCATTGGCAGGTGTTTTTTTTTTGCCTTCCCAGACCAGTGGGAAAATAACAATTAGATTGTCTCTGTGTGGGTACCATCTTCAAATGCCCCCTCCTCTGGCATCAGCTTCATTTTGGGGGTATTGGGTGTTGCTTCTGGGAAACAAATAATTAGGATCATGGAACCAAGCCAGAGGGGTCACGTAAGCTGTATTAGATGCTTAGAAATACTGAGTTCTAAGGTCCAATGGTTGAACCATTGAAAATTAAGACATATGGCAGACATAGACTGTAAGTATACCAGAACCTCCCACTTCCCCAACCCCCAAGCATTTAAAGAAATACAAATTTTTAAAAAGAAACTGAGTGAACGATCTTTCAGGACTGCTTCTGGATCTGCCAGAGAATTCAGAGCTCTAGATAGTACTCGATTTATCTCCTATAGCATCAATTTTTTGGTCATAACATCCATTTTTCCAAACCCATAGGTTGCTTATTGGTTGATTTGCACGGTTTGTCCCACACCTTTGTGTGAGTTGGTTTAAGCTGAAAGTTCTGGCTTGGAGAAAACCTCATTGGGTGGCATATCTTCTTGGTATGAACAAAAAATGAGTTAGACATCAAGAGTTAAAAAGATGAGAAACACTTGCCTTCCTGTGAAAACCTGCATTCCTGTCTGTGTAGCTGAGCCTGGAGACACATAAGCCCACATGCTGTTTCCCAATTAATCACAACGACTTGGCTTGAATGCTTAATCACTATGACCAGGGAGCTGCCGTTTGTTGCTCTTTAATCAGTTTAGCCAGACTGTAAGTCTAATTGCCATTGAGTTAAACCACACGCTACGTTTTAATGGAAAATGATACCCAGATGTGGCTGCTCTTCAGGATGGGAGTTTTACACTTGCTTTCTTGACTGCTGCTCCATAAAGTATAAGAAAATTCACAGATACACCTTACTGAAAGGACCACAGAGTTATAGGATATTAGAGTCACAGGGCAATCTGAAGTGATTTTTATTCTTCAATTCAGCAGAGGTTTATTGAGTGCCAATACCATGACAGGCGGTGATCCAAGCACTGGGGAGAGAAATATGAACAAGAGAGGCTCCCAGCCTTCACTGAGCCTGCCTCCCAGCAGGGTGCGGGGATGGCAAGAAATATATTAACAAATAGATGGATGAGGACATTTCACTTCATTATCAATTCTAGGAAGGAAATGAAAAAAAAAAAAATAGTGGGTTAGAGAGGTGTCAGGGAGAGTGGCCTCTTCCAACTTTGACCCAGTAACAGTCCTGGAGGGTCATCATGTTGCCTTTACTTGCACACATTCTATCTCCGGAAACTTTTCCTTAATGGGCACATCACTCTTACTTCACATCCCTAGTCCAAGTATCATGGGCCTTGCCCAATTTTTGGATTCCAGTATTTCTTATTATTAAATATACAGCAATCAATTGCCATCATTTGTCTACATATGTTTCCCTCCCAAAGACTACGATGTCGTTAAAATGGGCAGTCAGCCAAATCTGATTCATTTTTTGTACCCTATCTTTCTTGCAAAGGCTTAGCATGTCTGCAATCAATACAAAGGTCTAAAGAATGAATGACTGAGAAAGTTAGACACGAGCCAGCCATTATACCTTATGCTATTCCTTAAGATATTTCCTTCTACTACAAACTTCAAGCTTTCTGTCTCTACCTTCCACTTAAGCCTAGTTTTACTCTTCAAAACACATGAAGGAATCCCTTCAAAGATGGCAGCTTTCCTTTCACGCCCTCCTATGCCCAATAACATGTAACATTTTCAGGCTAAAGAGCCCCTATCGCTTCCCCCTGGTTATGATATTTGATGGCTTTGCCATTCTTGCTTACACCCTCATTTTAACTCTAGCCTTTTAGTGCTCCTTTCAAAGAAAAGGTCGTAAAGAATTTAGTAGGTCAGCTGAATTCTGATCATTCCAAAGTCCCATGGTACAATTAGCTCTTACCGTAAATAATAGTGGGTGTTTTAAATGCCAGCCTAAGAGACTGGAAGATCAAATGAAAAATACCAGAATTCAGGAAGTCATATGGTCATATGCAGATATGACTTGGTATTAAATATACACTTATTTACTTAAAACCATTCAATTTTCCTCCTCTATTCTAAGTAATACAGAAATGAAAATGGATTTTGAGACTCAGTAAACTTAGAATCTTCATACCTATATGGAATACATGCACCGTGTGTGTGTGTGTGTATGTGTGTGTGTGTGTGTGTGTGTGTGTGTGCGTGTGTATGAAAGATCCTAGTTCTGTTTCTTTTGAATCCTGACTGATATAAGGTGTGGTGAGAGTGAGTGAGTGTAATTATAGTAGAGAAGCTCAAGTAGAAGTTTCCCTAAGAAACTGACTACCTTTCAGCCTAGATAGTAAATTTTTAAAAATACATGGCATTCCAGGTAGGATGGCAGAGATTGGTGTCAGCCTTGACATCATAAAAAATGCACAAATATTGTATATATGTATTTACATGCAATATAATGTGTATATGCAGTTGAACTGTAATAATTCTACCTAATAAAATGAAAAAGGAGGGGGGAAATGATGCACAAATGGTGATCCTAATGTTTCCATTCACATCACCAGTCTGTCTCCAAAAAAATTAATAAATAAATGATCGTGGAGGATGACAGTGGATTGCTAAAAATTCAGCCTAGTAGTATTCCCATCTGTACCTGTTAATTAATAATATCTTTGTTAGAGTAGATTAACATGACCTAAAGCAAAAGTATTACATCTCAGATCAAACAAGAGCAGAGTCAGAAGGTCATAGTAAACCACGGAAGGCAGTAGCACTCTGTGGCAGTAGGTTCTTGGGTATGGTGTCTGTCTACTGGTCTGATAACATATTACATTATTACATTACTCAGAAGCTTCCAGCTAGAGAAATACATGGTGTGGCCTGACTTAGGGCTGAAAACTCAACTTGGAGATGCTGTCTTGTCTAGATGTGTTACCATTCTCCAGGTCTCAGCATAGACCCTAAACCAATGATGCTGTGTTCTCAACAGGCAGAACAGGTGGGTCAAGGGACCGAACAGTGAAAACAGGAATGTCTCTGTTTACCATCGATTCCAGTGACCCTCTTGGGGAATCTGTGCATTTTCCCCACAAAATTAAAGATTCTGATTTCCAGAAGGGAAAGTCTTACAACATGAGAATCCTATTAAACATTAAGCCATAGCTTCTACCCTGTCACTCTGGGCTTCTTGTGCCACGATACTGTCAGGCAAGGAAAGAAATCACCACTCTGGCAGGTGTCATTAACCCTGATGATCAGGAGCAGGTGGTATTTTGTTACCCGATAGGCGCAGGCAAGAACAGGTTTGGCATCCAGATGATATACTTTGATGTGTCTTCTAACTCCTTATCCTAGTTGTGATGGTAAATAGATAAAATTCAGCAGCTATAGCCTGGGAAAGCTGTGGTGACTGGAGACTAAAGACTCCTGATGGATGAGGGTTTGGATCTCCTCATTAGTGCTTCTAGCTGATGGTAAGGGTAATGAAAAATCAGTAGGAAAGAAAATATGTTGAGAGCTAAGGACTAAAAAGCTCTGAAACCATACTCCTCCCCTTCAGACAAAATAGTAAATATATGTAAATATATATTTTTATTTAGATTATCATTTTTATTTTATACTGCAGTGAGAATGGGGTATGATTCACCCACTAAAATTTCTCCTGTAAATTTTCCCATGAAAGAGGCTAGCAGACTCCTGAAAAAGTTGTTCTTAAAATATCTTAAGCAAGGCTAGTGAATCCAAGTAGATTAAGAGGCGGATTATAAATGATGATTTTGGTAGAACACCCAGATCGTCCCCAGTGCAGAACTGAAGCTTGCAGTCTACCTATGGATGGAATTGTTGGTGATCTGACAACTCTCCACTTACACCCTCTCTGGAAATTAACTTGAAGTGAATTGAGCCACTTCTGCTCTCTTCCTAGGCATGAACTAATGAACCAGCCTGAACCTGAGGATAATGCAGGTGCTTAATGGCCTGACCCCATTGTCTCATTGCCGATGACTCTGATCTGCTCCAGAGCTCTGTGGGATTAGCTGAAGTCCTTGTTGTGACTGCACTGCAAATCACTACTCTTTTTACTCAACCCTGTTTCCCCTTGGATGTTGATCTTGAAAGTACTTCCTAGTACATCTCCTACATATCAAACTGTATCTCCAGGTTTTTTCCCAAACTACTTATAGACAATCCAATGGAAAATAGGAAAAGGGTGAAAAAAGAGAGTAAGAGGGACCTGAAGCTTGAAACAATGGGTTCAGGAGTCAGACCTACATGATGATGCCAGCTGTTACCTCTAGAATAGATGCGGAGACCAAATTTGACATGCATGATATTTACTAGGGTTCAACACCAGTCCATCCCACTGGAATGTCTGGAGCATTGTCTAACTGTTGCTGGAACAGTCAGCCTTTCATGTGCTTTCACCAGTCATTGGCTATGGGCAGCTTCAGGAGGAGCGTGTCATTGGGCATGGCAGCCTGGATGCTGAGACAAGCCCTGAAGAAGCTGTCAGCTGGAGGTCATCTGCTGCCAGCCCTCCTTGCACTTGAGGCAACAAATCTTTCTTTGAGGGAGGGTTTGGGGAAGACATCTTTATGTCTGCCACATCAGACAATGAATTAAGATTCTTAAATTTATTCATTTTGACCTTAGGCAGATACTTTATCACTTAAATTTTATTTTCTTGTCTGCAAAATAAAAAAGTTAACACTGCTTAGCTTTTCAGTTGTGAAAATAAAATTAACACATAAAGTACTTTTCATAGGCTTATATTGGTAGGTGCTTAATATGGTTTAGGCTATTGTTGTGGTTATGATTATTAAATAATTAATGGGATTTTGTCATTCACTAGTTAGAAGAGTTCAGAGAGAGAGGAAGAAATTCCTTCCTGTTCTAGCAGAAATGTTAACTTAGCCAGAATCTAACAGCCAATTAAATCGTAAGGAACATTACTCAAATTCCCAGGTAGCAGCACATCAGCATTAACTGGAGGGCTCTTTAAAATACAGGTTTTTAAGTCCTTTCGATAGAAATTCTAACACTATAGGTCTGGAGATGTATCAAGGTTTTGTCACCAAACAGTAGGTTCTTGTCTTGTCACAAAAAGAACTGAGAGACATGAAGTTCAAGAAGGTGAAGTGAGGATTTATTAAGTGATGGGATGCTCTCAAGGGGAGAGTGGGTTGACTCAAATGATTAGCTGCATTGAGTTTTTTGGCAAGCTGGTTACGTAGGGTGTAAAATGAATGGGCAGAACATTCATTGGGGAGGGAGGGGGTTGGGGTCGTATTCCCTGATTTCCATCCCAGCTCCACCTTCCCAGGACAAGAGGAAATTTTCCTGATTTAGTCTTGATCAGAGGTGCCATGGCATCAGTGCACAATGGGTAATTCTAATCTGCAAGGTTAGTTTATTGTAATGAGGGCATAATGAGCAAAAGGTTACATTCAAACACCAGAGATTCCTGCCTTTTCCCACCTTTCTTTGACTCCAGGACACTTGTCACCCCCCAAAATGTGTGATTTTTTATCAGTTTGGAGGTTCCTGCTTTCCTCTGTCTGCCCAAAGACCACGATTGTTCACAAGAAGTATGGTTTCCTGTCATTTGACTCATGGCCTCCTTTCTCTGTTCATATCTAGCCATCTGCCTCCTCTAACAGTTTTACTTAAAAAAAAATCTTGTCAAGTGATTTACCATGTTTAAATACTGCTGCCTTCGTGGAACAAATGTCCTTTTGCCAGGTGAGTGCTTGCCCTAGGCCATTTCCCGTGTGAACCGGATGTTTAATGGGTGCATTGGCCCTCGTGCTGAGGCTTCCTTCTCACTCTGCTCTTCTGCTCTTTCCATGTGCAAATCCATGTGTTATCTCGCTTCTGAATGGTAATGATGTTAAAACTTGTTTTACATCTCAGTGTTGCCTGTGAAATGATAAGAAGTGTATATATTAGTTGCTGTCCCCAGTGCCTGGCACAGAGCTAAAGAACTGGGTTCTAACATTTACTCTTTGACCTCAGTCCCTAACACAGAGCTCTTAAAACCTTTTGAATTTCCTGAGAGGTAAGAGCAACTGACACTGAGCTCTCAAATCCGTTTAAGTTCCCTACATGATCAGAGCATTTTTTGTTCTGATGAGGTGACTCTCAGTGGGCTCCTGGATGGGCCTGGGTCACCAGAAAGGCCACACCATGATTAGAAGCTCACAAGTTTAGGCCACTCCTTCGCCATCTTCCAGCAGGAAGAGAAAGGCTGGAAATGGAGTTAATAATCAATCTTCATAAGTGAGGAAGCCGCCATACAATCCCAACAGTGTCTGGTTCAGAGAGCTTCCAGGTTTCTGAACACAGGAAATGGGACTGCTGTCGACTTCACCCTTTATGTTACTGTTTGCTTTGCCTCTTTCCTCTATGGGAACATTCTTTAGGCCAAGATGGCAGTGTCTTCTTACCAGGGACCCAGAACTAACACATTTCTGTATCTCAGGCTACCGCTCACTGCTCCTGCTGCTCTGAGAGCCCAGATTCACCTGGAAATGTGGCACTGCCTGGAGGGGGCCTGGATGCTCCACATGCCTTTCCATACACCTCACGCTATGTATCACTCCCATCTGGATGCTCATCTGTGCCCTTTACTATAACTTTTTATAATAAACCAGTAAATGTTGGGTAAGTGTTTTCCTGAATTCTGTGAGGCATTCTAGCAAGTTATCAAACTCAAGAGGGGGTTGTGGAAACCCTGACCTACAGCTGGGGCTTGGAAGTGGCACCTGAAGTTCAGGAGGTATAGTTTTGTGGAACTGAGCCCTTAAATGTAGAATCCGGTGCCAACTCAGTGTAGGTAGTGTCAGAATCAAGTGGAATTATAGGACACCCAGCTGGTGTGGTGAAGAATGCCTTGATGTATAGAAAGCCCACATAGCTGGTGTCAGAAGTGAAGTGGAACAGTGCATGGTAGTCGTAGTGTGAGTGAAGGAGAAACACACAGAAGGCATGTGCTTCCGTGCTACGTAATCGGGTAATTTCCCCAAACTCAAACCAGTCCCCTTAAAAGAGCTACCTAATGCTCGAGACTAGAGTCTACAATTTTGCACATGCTCTCAGTCTCCCACTTTGTGTTACTGTCTGCTTTGCCTCTCTCCTCTGTGGGGACATTCTACAGGCAAGAATGGCAGGGAACTAGAGAAACTGGAACTAACACATTTTTGTATCTCAGGCTACTGCCCACTGCTCCTGCTGCTCTGCCAGCCAGCCTCCCCTGGCTGTAAACAGCCAACTCCGAGAAACTACCATTCTATTATGTAAACTACATACAAACTATTGAAAATATGTCCTTTGGTTATTGGAGAAATCTAGGTGCAATGTCAACTAAAACCAAGGTAAATTATCAATGTCACCCTTCCAAGCGTCATCCAAATTTCTCATGGAAGCACTACTTTCTAATCCAATCAACCAAAGTCAAATTATTTGAGCCTATTTTGAATACCTTGTTTTGGGTCTATTCCCTTGAACATATATTGATATGTACGTAGAACAAAAAGTAGAACCTTTATTTTACACAGAACAAGGGAGGCAATCATAACCGAAACTTCTTGTTTGCAAAGCTCTCCAAGCACTTCCAAGTCTGAAAATCATGCAAATTCAACTTTTGTCTCTATCAGTGAAGGCGAGACTACATTTTCGTCCACAAACAATTGCACACACAAATAGAACAAGTGTAAGAAAACTCAAACAATTTTACCACTTTCACAAAACATTTTTGAATATTCTACAAGCTTACACAGGCTAATAAAAATAAACATTTCACTCCTATATATTCTTAGATCTTTATTGAATGATATGCTGTCTGTTTAATAGTTTGGCATTGATACATTTACCGTCACAAATTGTAGGAGTGATTCTGAAGAGAGTCCTCAGTGTTCTTTGACTCCAGAATCACCTACAGATATCTTAAAAATACAGATTCCTGTATACCTTATATTTCATGTTCTAATTTAATATAGTTTAAAGTGGTTTAGTATATGGGATAATTTCTCAATAATATTCTTTAGCTATCAGAGGGGATTTTAAGTTTCTACATTTGCTCTTTTGTCACTTAGTTAACTGCTCAGGGTGTCCTAGAGTCAGTCTGTCAATTTTAGGCAAGTTGCTAGCTCTGTGGGCACACAGAATCATGCTTTGATAATATTTGGCAATTTTTTTTCTTGTTTTCAAAAAGAACAAGATGTTTGATTTGATCATCTTTTCCTTCGAAATCAGCTAATATGAAGACACTAATGTGACTTATCTAATTTTATCAGGGGAAAAGGTGAAACATTGGGCTGAGTAGTGGTTTTAGAGCATCACCAATCACAACCTTCTATTAATGTCGGCTCCAAAATTAACTAGATGGTTTCACTTTATGAAGCTGACTTAACCTCTGAAACTTAAAGCTTCATCTTTAATTTGGGCTTGTAGTCCATATCTAGCAGAGTTGTGGTGAGAATTAAATGAGAAATATATAAAGCATCTAGCACAACTCATGGAAAAATAAACGGACACTATTAAATGAGCATGTATATGACCTTGTACACATGAACCTGTAATAGACATAACATATTCATGGATGATAAGTATCTGTAAGCAGTAGATTTGACATCAGCTCTTGGTATGAAGTGAGGCAAAGCAACAAAAAGCTTGCCAAAGAAAGGAACAAATGTATTTATAAACTGAAAGCTCCCATGGAAAATAACATTCGTTTCCTGGAAGATTTGGAACTAACCGGCATTTATATGTTCATTTATCCATCAATTCATCCAGTAAAAAAAAAGTATTGTTGGCCAGAAAAAGAGAGTAGAGTAAAATGGATCTAGAAACAAGATTTAAGAAACGTCAAAATTTAGTGTTAGGAAGAGGGCATAAATCTCCAAAGTGAAGTGAGAAGGAGCAGCTTTTAAAGAGGAAAGAAAGAAAGAAAGAAAGAAAGAAAGAAAGAAAGAAAGAAAGAAAGAAAGAAAGAAAGAAAGAAAGAAAGAAAGAAAGAAAGAAAGAGAGAGAGAGAGAGAAAGAAAGAAAGAAAGAAAGAAAGAAAGAAAGAAAGAAAGAAAGAAAGAGAAAGAAAGGGAGAGAGAGAGAAAGAAAGAAAGGGAGAGAGAGAGAAAGAGAGAAAGAAAGAAAGAAGGAAAGGGAGAGAGAGAGAAAGAGAGAAAGAAAGAAAGAAGGAAAGAAAGAAAGGAAGGAAGGAAGGAAGAAAGGAAGGAAGAAAGAAAGAGACCCAAGAGAGTGTTTCTCAGGGAAGCAAGTGGAGGGACTATTGCAGAAAGAATGTGGACAATAATGTTGACTATGCTGAGACAGTGGAGTCAGATGATGGCTGAAATACACTATGCATGTATAATCCCTGAAGAAGGAGCAATCGGGGTGGAGAAAATCCTATATTGGAGTATTTAAAGTGTGAATGTCAGTTGAGGGTATGCATACAATGGTAATGTACAACTGTTTTTTAATTTTGAAAATGTTTGATTAAGAAAAGATACAGAGAAATGGGAAAGAAACACAGAATTAAACGCTAGACACACTTAAAATTAAAAGGAATACATGATCCAGGTACCACTCCATTTATTAATGAAGAGAGGATTCTGGAGCTTGGTGGATGACAGTAGGAGAGAAACGAGGGTAGAAAAATAAGCCCAAAACTGGTGTAATATAACCCAAAACTATGATAGCTGGCATATATAAACTATTTTTATGTGAATATATACTATGTTGGATGCTTTATCTGGACTCTTTCCTATATTCACAATATTTTTATAAAGCAGGTGTTTAATATATCTCCATTGTAGAGAGAAGAAACTGTGACCAATTTCCCCAAATCACACCACTAGGGAACGTGAGAGCCAGAGTTTGAATCTGGACAGACTGACTGCGGTATAATCATTCTTATAACAAGGAAAGCTTGCAAAGGTACTGGTGTACTTTCCGATGACCAACTTTAAGTTCAAGTTTGGTTTTTGTTTGTTTATGAAAAATGGGTAGATGGTAATTGTTTCAAAGAATTAGAAGTGTTACTGGGTATCAAGTTGGACGGAAGCCCCATCGCTTTCGAGCTACTTGGGTTGTAGGAATGAAAAAAAAAGCTTCAGTTGGGAGTATTAGGTGAAGCAGCAGCAGAGAAACCGGAATTCTATTCCTTGCTTTCTTTCCTCTTCCTTGTTTCCCTGAACACCTGCTATTAAAAATTGATTGCTCTCATTAAAAAATGGAAAAAGATTAGAATGAACATTTCTCCAAAAGTGATACACAAAGACAAACAAATACGTGAAAAGATTCTCAACATTAGTCAGTAAGGAAGCAAATTAAGATCACAATGAGGTAAAATTCACAATGAGTGCGATGGTTATAATAGCAGTAATTTAAAAAAAGGAAAGAAAAGAAAATTACAAGTGTTGGCAAAGATATGGAGAAGCTGATTTGAACCCTGGTATATTAATGATCAGAATGTAAAATGGTTTAGTCGCTCTGGAAAACAGCTTGGCAGCTCCTCAAAAGTTAAACATAGAATTCCTATATGATCCTGCAATTATTCTCCTGTATGTACAACTCGAAGAATTGGAAACTGGTACTCAATAGAATACATGTACACACATGTTCATAGCAGTTATATTCACAAGGGCAACAGGGAGAAACAGCACAAATGTCCATCAGTGGATGAATGGATAAATACATTGTGGTATATACATATAATGAATATTATTCAGCCATAAGAAGGAATGAAATATTGACACAAGCTACAACATGGATGAACTTCAAAAATGTTACGTTAAGTGAATGAAATCAGACAGAGATCACATATTGTATGATTGCATGCATATAAAATTTTCTGAATGGTTAAATCTATAGAGACAGACTGTAGATTGGCAGTTGCCAGAGACTGGGGGTAGGGATGAATCCAGAGCAACTGCTTTATGGAGTTTCCTTTTGTGGTGAAGAAAATGTTTGGAACTATATAGAAGAGGTAGTTACACAATATTGCAAATGCCCTAAATGCCTCTGCTTTTAATAGAGTAACTTTAACAATGTTAAAATAGACAATTTTGTGTTATATGAATTTCACCTCAATAAAAATAAATTGATTGCTTTGGATTTAACATCTCCCTTTTAAATGTGGAAATTAGGCAGACACAGTAGGAAATGTCAGTCAAAGGTTTGCCCATTGGCTCCACTGCTCTTACCAGATGGAATGTGTTTCACCGTGTTATGGGAGTTTCAGTAGGGAGGGGAAGAACAGGTCATTGTTTAGTGTGAAGGAAAGAATCGCTGGAAAAGCTATTGATCATCTGGGTCTCACATAAACATGGGGAGACTTGGAGCAGGAGAAACTGAGTGAAAACTATGGGAGAGTGTTGACAAAAATAAAGAAACTAGGACTAACTTTGAATTTCTCCATAATTTTAGCTTCTCCTCTTTATAAATGAATAAGAATCTTTATTTATATGTGAGCTTTCCTTAGTAATGAGTTTTCTTGACAATCTATCTGCTGGATTTATTTTCAGGTTCTTTCCCCTGGTGTGTGTATTTAAATAATTTTTAAATAATTTTGAAAGCTTTGTTAGCCTGCTTTACATGAAGGCTTGAGGGGAATGTTTGGCCAGGATTAGAATGAAAGTCAAAATGGCTGGAAGACCCTAGTTTGCGAGGATTTGATGATCCCGTCATGGAAACCATAGCATGTTTTACATGGTCTCCATTTGCTGACATTAGTTCCCTCGTGCTAGTCTTAATATTGAACATGACTTTCTCTTTTTTTGTTTGTTTTTAAATTTTATTCTATTGAGTTATAGTCAGTTTACAATGTTGTGTCAATTTCCAGTGTAGAGCACAATTTTTCAGTTTACATGAACATACCTATATTCTTGTCAAATTCTTTTTCCGCCATGATCTACCACAAGATCCTGTATATATTCCCCTGTGCTATACAGTATAATCTTGTTTATCTATTCTACATATGCCTGCCAGTACCTACAAATTTCAGACTCCCAGTCTGTCCCTTCCCACCCTCCTACACCTGGCAACCACAAGTTTTTATTCTATGTCTATGAGTCTGTTTCTGTTTTATATTTAAGTTTGTTTGTCTTTTTCTTTTCTTTTCTTTTTTAGATTCTACATATAAGTAGTCTCATATGGTATTTTTCTTTCTCTTTATGGCTTATTTCACTTAGAATGACATTCTCCAGGGACATCCATGTTGCTGCAAATGGCGTTATGTTGTCATTTTTATGGCTGAATAGTATTCCAGTGTATAAATATACATCTTCTTTATCCAGTCATCTGTCAATAGACGTTTAGGCTGTTTCCATGTGTTGGCTATTGTAAATAGTGCTGCTGTGAACATTGGGGTGCAGATGTCTTTTTGAAGTAGGGTTCCTTCTGGATATATGCTCAGGAGTGGGATGACTTTCTAATTGGAATTTTCTGGCAGGTAATTCAATCCAGTTGGGAAAGTCTTTTCCCATTTGTTTAAAAGAATAGATTTTTATTAGCATATTTATGGGAAAATGTTTTACATTTTGCAGTATATCAATAAAATGCTATTTAACTTCTAATCATATATTTTATACTGATTCTCATGGTGGGGCAGGAGGGTGGAGTGGTTGTATCAGGGCTGTTCCTACTAATAGAGAACAAGGATAGGGTCATCGTTTTTCATCGTTGTGACAAAATCGACCTTGAGGCAACAATTATTCTGCATGTCATTTCTATTAGCCTTATTTGATGTCAAAGAGATTTCTTCCAAGGTCTGCTGAAGAAAGAAAGAGTCAGATGTCAAAAGCTAAATCTGTTACAGAATTTATAGGGAAAAAAAATGAATGACATCAAGCTAGACTCTTGATGTAAATAGCCTTTGGTGGACAATCTTATTTAGAGTTTAATCGTTTCAGATTTAATGATATATTTCATTTTAATCAATTCTGATAAATAGTAAAGCATAGTAGTCTCATTCCTAAATCTAAAGGAAAATCTTGTGTTGTATTAATTTTGTATTTCTGGAATTTAAAGGAGTGTCTAGCTCATTCCTCAGATTCAGTGGATTAATTAATTAAAAAATGAACCAAACATTGTTCTTTCATTGTTTCCCCATTTCTAGAATAACCCCCCTGATTTTATCTGTTATGGTCACTCAGTCTTCCTTACTCTTCTTCATCTCCTACTATTTGAAATGCATTTTAAGCACATCTGTCAGAAACGGCCATTCATAATTTGATTCACTTTAGCCAACCAACATTATTTTCTCCTACTTTCCAACTTGAACCCTCTCAATTCTACTCAGCTCTCTTCAGTGCTCCATATCATTTGTGCTTTTTCCCATCCTACTTATCCATGGAGAACATTTGTATAAAATATAGGATACTCTGGCCAAATTGAACTTCACATAGAAATGCTATAGTGGAAATAGTTTGTCTGATTGAATGTTCCCTGGGCAATGTACACTTGATTCTAAGACTTAAGTCTTCTCCAGTCCAGTTATCATGAAATAATCATAATTTAAAAGATTACTCTAGCTATTTTTATGTAATGCACATGTACTGACTTTGGTGTCTATGTATTCTCTGTTAGAATAGTGTTCATCAGTATGTTGTCCAAAAATACACATGAGTCTATGTGGATAAAGGAAGTGGCTTTACCTTCCCTCTGGCTAGATTATAAAAAGCTGAACATGTTCTCTTCCAATATGGATGGATGACAGGCACCTAATATAATGCACCATTAATATTTTCCCTTTTTCAATCCCAAGATTTACTGTAGATCTTGAAATTATATCACCTTTTATTTTTACTGTGATATGGACAGTATATTAAAATTACAGAAATTCAAAACAAAAATGTCTGCATTTCCTTCCAAACCTAATTAATATTAATTATCTGATAATCCAGACACCTAGTGTAATTCTGTCTTCTAGGTACATTTGGCTCCTTCATCTTAGAAAATTCCGGATTAATGGAAGCCAATTTTGAGTTCTAGAAACTCCAGACAACTTAACTATACATCGTAATTCTTCATTTCTTCCCCAACTTGCCCCCAAAGAACAATTTATATTATTAAGAAATATTCATCTTCCATATTGGTCATATCTTAATTTCTTTTTCACTTCTTCTGTCACTTATTGTTATAACCTTCAGTTAAATTACTTATTTAAATTGAATAAAAACTACTAAATCACCCACTTTTTCTTTTTATATTTACCACTTCCTTCAACTTGAGCTACAGACTCACTATAGCTGTAAAATGAATCTAATCAGTTGAGTAAAGGAAGAATGTGGCAGAAAATTTATGTCCCCAATTTACTTCTCTTTTTAACTCCCAGCAACAAACATAGTTTGTGTCTTTTTACTAGTAATGTAATTATTATAATTGGGAGATGATAATAAAAGTTAAGGAAACTTAAATTTAAAAATCCATAAGATTTTAACAGCACTATATTCGTTTCAAAGTACTTTCCTATCCAATTCTCACTTCTTTCTCACAATAAACATGGAAGGTAGACAGGGAAGGTATTATTAACCCTGAGGAAGGTGGACTATTGGTTCTGAGAGTAATAGGGAATTAGATGTGACTCAGACATACACAGTGTTCTGCCAAGCAAGCTCAGTGGGTTATGTGAAATCACTGAAGATCTGCTTGCTGGTCTCTTATGATAAATAAATAAATAAATAAATAAATAAATAAATAAATAAATAAATAAATAAATAAATAAATAAATAAATTGTGAGGAAAAAATGTATATTTGTGGAATCAGGAGACAGGATTCCATCTCTATGCATCCATTGAAAATACAATACAAACTAGTCACTTAATGTTTAATTTCTACATTTCAAAGATGATAATGGTCATCACATTGATTACCTGACAGGATATGTGAAAGGTGCCCTGAAAGCCAACAGTTTTCTCCTCCCAAAGCCCATAATTTATAGCAGTGGCTAATTCCTCTAGTGTAAATAAAACCAATAGATAGACATTATTGAAATATAATAAAATAATAAGAGACTGATGGGTTTTGAGTATTCATTACCTTTGTTTAAATGTGTTTTTTTTAACTTTTTAAAAAATTTTTAGAGCAGTAGTAGGTTTACAACCAAATTGAGAGCCAGGTACAGAAATTTCCCATATACCTCTGCCCCCATACCATATGACCTCTCCTATTATCAACATCTCCGACCAGTGTGGTACATTTGTTACCAAAAGTTAACCTGCATTGATGTATCATAATCACACAGAGTCCATAATATCTCAGGACTCACTCTTGGTGTTGTATATTCTATGGGTTTGGACAAATATTTAGAGGTATCTATCCATCATTAAGGTGTCATACAGAGCATTTTCACTGCTTTAAAAATTCTTTGTGCTCTGCTTATTTATCTCTCTTTCCTTAACCCCTGCAAACCACTGATCTTTTTACTGTCTCCATAGTTTTGCATTTTCTAGAGCATCATATAGTTGGAATCATATAGTATGTAGAAAGATTGGTTTCTTTCATGTAATAATATACATTTAAGATTCCTCCATGGCCTTTCACGGTTTGAAAGCTCATTTCTTTTTAGCACTGGATGCACCAGTTTATTTATCTCTTCACCTCATGAAGGGCATCTTAATTGTGTCCAAGTTTTGGCAATTATAAGTAAAGCTGCTATAAACATCCATGTGCAGATTTTTGAGTGGATATAAGTTTTCAACTGTAGTGGGTAAATACCAAGAAGTGTGATTGCTAGATTTTATGATAAGAGTATGTTTGGCTTTGTAAGCAACCACCAAACTGCCTTCCAATTTGGCTGCACCATTTTGCATTCCCACCAACAATGAAAGAGGGTTTTTGTTGTCCCACACGCTCTGTTGCACTTGGTGTTGTGTTATAATGTATTTTTATTCTAAGTTTATACAATTTAACTTTTTATAACAGCGGATTCAACAGTAAACTAGCAAAATTCCTGAAAATTTAATATGTCTCTCACATACCAGTAGTAACAGCCCCACTCCATCCCCTTCCAGAAGACTCGAACTATCTCAGCTTTACTTTGATACTGAGAAACAGAACCATTCTGTCTTGAGTCTGAGATCCCTGCTTTTCTGGAAGCTCCTTTCCGAAGCTCATTCCCTCAAGTGATGTTATAGTCTTCACATTTTCACGTACAATTTGTCCATTCATTTGGCGTGTGTATATGTGTTTTCTGCCACTGATTGTTTTTGTCTTGGAATTTTGGTCAACAGCTCAGAGGATACACAGAGTTTCAGGCAGGCAGTCCAGTCAGTCTCCTCAGATTGCTGACACCCCCTTCTCTTGGATTAATCATGAATAAATCTGAGGTTAAGTGACCAGTCGGAAATCACACGACTGAACTAATGACAGAGCTGGGGCCACATTTAATTCGACTGACTCCTGCATCCTTAGACCAGAGGCTGCAGCCTGCTGCGGGGCTGATGAGAGGCAGAGCCCCGTGGGAGAATGACACATCACTCTTTCTCTCGCCCCTTTCTAATTTGTGGTCTTGCTTTCACGAAAGCGCCTGCTTTGACACCATTTTGGAGTTATTTCCAGCCTCCTGATATCTCTCAGGGCCAAAAGTGTTCCTTTTTGAGGTGAATAATCCATGGTAATGATTTCCAGTAAGTTAGACCGAGATGAAGGATGTTGCTCTAGATTAGCCATATGTGTCCCCTAATAGCTTGAGAAAAGGCCCCAGAGCATCTAAGAAATAAGCACCAGAGAGAAATAAAAAAAAAGGGCACTATGTTGCTAGGATACCTGGTCGGGCACTTGTTTTATTATCAAGTCAGTAAGTGTAAAACAAACAATGACAATTGCTACCTCAAAGAAATACAAAATGCTTGCTAGAAAGTGACAGAAAGAAAAAAAAATGCTCTCCGGAGAAGGAAGACCTTGCTTCTTAACAAACAGTAAGTTTGAAGAAATGTTTGTTCTTTTTACCAAGTCTCTCAGAGGCTTGGGAAACCAGCATCAGTCATGACAACAAGTAATTACAGCAGGAGATGCAAGATCCTGTGCAATTGTTCTCTTGTTATTTCCTTGTTCTTCCTGTATAATCAGGAGACAATGAAGGCTTTTCCAGGCCAATGATCCACTAAGTACCAGGTTCACTTATGTTGTGTCTACACACGACCAGGGCTGCCGATCAATTCAGTCAACCCAACAGAAGAATGAGAGTCCATTAAAACTACTTTTGGAGCCTAGTAAACAAAACTGTTGGTTTGGTTTCCCTGTTCGCTTCACTGAATTTTAATCATCTAACTAAATAAAAATATTTTTAAATTGCCTTTACACACCCAGGATTATAGCTGACAGCATGCAAGTTACACGTGTAATAGAAGACAAGTCTTCCTGCCACAGATCAACGTGTCTTGGGCAGAAGGACTAGTCAGTTAACCCAGTCCTGACACTGGCACCCAAAGAGCAGGATCTGATAAGTTAGATGGGAGCCAAGAAAAACCAGAATAAAGACTTTAAAAACTTCATGACAGTGGTCAGGGTGAAAATAAAAACTGGAAATCCAAATATGTTGTTGAGTCTAAGAGTTGATTCCAGGGGCCTGGAACACGAGATTAAGCTAAAAGGTTAAAAGCTGGTTAATAGAGATGTTGGGATGGACGTGAAGTTCAACAGAAGTAGTGAAAAATAGAACACCATTCTTTATCTCTCTGCACATGAATGGATGCACACATCTTCCTCTCATAGGATTCTGGCTCTCTGACTTGTACATCGGTCAGCTAGGCTTAAAAAAAAAGGGAAGTTCTCTTATGATGGGAAAACAGAGGCTCCTGGAGGAAGCGTCATTAGAAAAGAATATACATTAAATGCCAGGTAATTCAGTGCAAATATTTAAGTTGTTGGGAGAAAGTGAAGATCAGTTAAGGCTGGTAGTGATAGGTTCCCAGAGAAATAGCATATTGAGCTTGGTTTTTTCACAGCTAAAGAATTTACACTCGTGAAGAGAGGAATGGAGGACTTTCTAGAAATGTCTATTTTTAAAACCATAGTTTTGCTGTGATAGAGATAACATTTTTTAAAATCTGTAATAGTAGATTTTTTTTTCTTGCAAAAGCAAGCCCCAACCAAACCCTAAAAATTTCATATCTTTTTTTTTTTTTTTTTACCACTCGTCCCCTAGGACTTCATTCTTGATTTGAAGGGACGGTACTGAGTACTGAGAGGAAAATTCCACTGCCAAACTCCTTCAGGCTTGCTGTTGTCAACTGAATTATTAGCTTAAAGAAAACCACAGTATCTTTTTCTTCATTAATTCATAGACAGCAACATTCTACAGGCCTGTCGGCTATGACTATTTTTTTTTCCTGGCTTGACCTAATAATGTCCGTGTTTAACTCTTCTTTTTACTATATTCACAAAATTTCAAGCACTTTGAAGATGCACGATTTTGAAAAAAAAAAAAAATGGCAAGCTATGAGATCATGATGCCAACGACAGGTTAAAGCATCGAAGTAGTTTGCAAAACTTCTAAACCTGATCTCTCTCAAATGTTTCCTTGATATACAGTTCTTAGATGAAAGGGATTGTGGGCAAAATTCCACCCTGGGGAATGTTGACGTTTTCCCTAGACCCGGTCTACAGTATCAATAATGGTTTATCTTCCTTGGCTCCTTATGGACTTTTAGTGGCTAGTTGCCCATTGCCTATAGGAAGACATTCTATTTTCTTGACAATGCACACCACGTTTTTTTTTTTTTTCTTTATCATCTGTTTAGTGTACAGTTCAGTGCATTCACAAAGCTTTGCAACGGATTTCCAGACTGTTTTTCATCTTGCAAAATGAAAACTCCATGCCCATTGAAAAATGACTCCTCATTTCCTCCTCTTTCTGACCCCTGGCAGTCACCATTCCACTTTTTGTCTCTATGCATTTGACTACTCTAGGTACCTCGTATGAGTGGAATCATACAGTATTTATCTTTTCATGACGGACTTATTTCACTGAGCATAATATCCTTGAGGTCCATCCTTGTTGTAACACGTGTCAGAGTTTCCTCAGTTTTAAGGCTAAGTAAGATTCTATTGTTTGTATATATCACATTTTGTTTGTCCATATATCTGTCAATGGACACTTAGGTTGCTTCTACATTTTGGCTCTTGTGAATAATGCTTCTATGAACATTGGTACAAATACATCTTAGAAATCCATGCTTTAGATTATTTGGACTATAAACCAAAGGGGATCCGGGTATGCCACTTTGGCATAAGGGTTATTTTGATTAAGGTCATTGAAAATCAGTAGATGCAGGAAAAATTCTCTGTCTTCCTTTTTTTCGCCTAAAGTAGGACAAGCTTCCCCTTGTGAAGGTGGCTTAAATTTCCCCTGTGAAAGCATCCCCCTTTCCCATATCAGGAAGAGGACAAAGTCAGAGTCGGCACCAAGATGAGTCTAACATCTTCTTTGAGCCTCACTATTTTTCTATGAACATCCATGCATGTAAAATATTAATATAAATTGCATGCCTTTCCTCCTGTTAATCTGTCTTCTTTTAGTTTAACTTGCAGGTCCCCAAACACTAAATCTAAAAGGGCACAGGGAAAGTTTATCATCTCCAATAATGCTTAGAAGTAGACTTGCTGGATCATATAATGATTCTATTTTTAATTTTTTCAGGATCAGCCATACCGTTTTCCACAGTGGCTACACCATTTCACATTCCCACCAACAATGCACAAGAGTTTCAAATTCTCCACATCCTCATACTTTAAAAGTAAATAACACCTATTATTCTTCTTCTGGTAGCTATCCAAATGAGTGTAACACAATATCTCATTGTGATTTGCATTTGATTTGATTTGTTTTCAGCACTTCTCATGTGCTCCTTGCATCTGCGTACCTTCTGCGGAGAAATGTCTATTCAAATCGTTTGGTTTTTTTTATGTCATTTTGGTTTTTTTTTTTGTTGAGTTGTAACAGTTCTTCGTGTATTCTAGCTATTAACCTTTAATCAGATACATGATTTGCAAACATTTTCTCCCGTTCTGTGAGTTGCCTTTTCATTCTGTTGATTGTTTCCTCTGATCCAGAAAATGAAAATTTTTAAATTGTCCTAATAATGCAGATAAACAGTTTCATTTTATGATAACTATTGTCCAAAAATATTCACCAAGGAATCTGGGTGCTTCCCCTTAATTTTACCACTCACTTCGGGCCATACCCCAGGGGGAACTGAGCCACTAGCATCCCCTTCTCCACATCTTACCCTGCACAGTTTACACTGCGGGAGGAAAATCCTGCTGACCCAACCCTACCTCCAGAACCTTCCTAAATACTCGTTAAGGACAGCCTGTCAAAGAAAACTACAGGCTAATACCCTTATTAGTTAATTAGCAGTTACTCCGTAGTGACTCTTTTCAGTCTCCTTTTTTCAGCTTGACTTGACTGCAGGTTTTCAGTGATGTCTGTTTTGGCCTCTGATTATACATTGTTTAATTTTTGTGTCCCAATCCTGCATGAGATTATGGCTGACAGTGTGTCGCTGCTGGTCTCACAGCTGTCTGGTATACTAACATCTGCTCCAAACTTCAAAGCTCAGCGACATTTCCTCGCTTGTAAATGAGGATTATAATAATCATGATTTTTTAAAGCGTTTGATTGTTTTTGTTGTTGTCAAGATTAATAGATTTATTGTATGCAAAGTATTCAGGAACTTTCCTTTAAAAAAAGCATAAATATTTTCTACTGCTGATGCTTCTAAAACACAATCCATGTTATAACCTCCGAACTTATCTCTTTCTTTGGACTTTCTTTGGATCTCGCTAAACAGTTACATCCTGTATTTCTGGTACTACTGTTTATTTAGCATTTTCATTGGCCTCAGGCTGTCTAGCTCTAATATAAGTCTTCCTGTTATGTAAAAAAAATAAAAATTAAAAAATAATACCACTGACCAAGAAATCCTGCTTGATCCACAGTTTGCTGAATTTATAATTTATTTCCAGTTGAATGCCACCTTAATTGATATAAGAAACAAAGTGCAACTTTAATAATAGATAGATAAGTGTCTGTATCAAATGTAGAACACTTGAAGCAAACAGATTATTGAAAGTAGCCTAGTCTACAAGATCTGGGGAAGCCTCTTATGTCCGACTTCTTCTGCCCTTAATCTGAGCTATGTGTATCTATGGTGATGTCTCTGGTTTGAATTGTCCACCCAGAGGAAAGCGAACACGTGGCACAGAACAAAACAATGCCTAGACTCTACCACTAGGGCATGAGTAGCTTAGTCTTCTTGTCAGTGGGTCAAAAAATAAGAGGAATAACAAGCCTGGATATGGCCAGGGATGCTAGCCAAGAGAAAACAAGAGATAGAAGGGAATTCCCCACACCTGAAACTTGACCACAGTCTCTGGCCGCTTGTGTGATACTTACATGATATTCTTACAGTGTTTGTCTTTCTCTCTCTGGTTTGTTGCATTTAGCATGATGCTGGTTCCTAGGTGGTGGGATGTGGGAAAAATAGGAAGATGTTGATCAAAGTGAAACTGAGCAGGATCCTGTGAGGCCCTCCCAGGTACAAAAGTCCTTCTGTGCCCCCCATCTCTTGTTTGTAAAAAGTCTGTAGTCTCCCAAGGCCTCCCTTGAGTCACAACAAGTTCAAGTTGTTCATGATTAGGACAGTAGATCACAAAATCTTTAGTTCCTCCCTGAAGGACATGACAGTGTCTGTCTCACATTCCTGAGTCATTTTGCAGATACTAAAATGACCACTTAGAGAGAAAAGCTAACTGCATGATGACCAGACTGTAGCCCTGACGTAAGCTACCCCGTCTTGAGTCTACAAGTTACATAACTTCAAGAACTGGCCTCAAGGAAATGGGAATAGATTGACCCTGGAGTTGAAGATTGATGATGCTTAAAGCAATCAAGATGATGCTGACCAGACCACCACATGACCAGTTTCAAGGTGACTGATGGAACTAACTGGCTGTTCTGCATATAGCCCTCATGTACACACCCTTTAAACTATCCTTTAAAAGCTCTTGTCCCCCATTGGCAACTGAGAGATGGTTTTAGCAATGCTAATCCTCTGTCTCTCCAGGTTGCCAGCTTCCTCAATAAAGCATCTTTTGTTTTTCACCAACCCTCCTCTCTTGAATGTTGACTTTTGAGCAAAGAGCAGTCAAACTTCAATTCAATTGTGGCTCTGGCTGGTGACAATTTGGTACAAAATTCCAGTTATAAGATAGATACGTTCTGAGGATCTAATGGACAGCATGGTGACTATAGTTAATACTTCATACACTTGAAATTTGCTAAGAGAGTAGATCTTAAAGATTCTCACCACCCACACATAAACACACACACCAGGTAATTATATGAGCTTATGGATGTGTAATTAAGTTGATTGTGGTAATTATTTCACGAGGTATACATGTATCAAATCATCACATTGCATACATTAAATATATATAATTTATTTGTCAATTATAACTCAATAAAGTAGGGGGGAAAGTCAATAATCATCTTCTTTGGGAAGCTTTCAATACACCCTCTTCTACCTTTATTTCTACCAAAAATCTTGGGTAGATCCATGTCTTTTTATTCCTATAGAACCTAGGATGTGCCTCCATCCCAGCTGACATCATATTATTTTGGAATAATTGTGATTATTTACCTGCTCACGTGTTATGCTGGAAAATAAGTCACTTTGGTGAAGGCATTTTGTCTTTTGAATTTGGGTGTCCCTTATCCTATCACAGTGCTTGTCATGTGAGAACATGTGTAATAGTAAGTGGTCAAAAGAATGAATTATTCACTCTTGTACTATTTTTCATTTCAGAAAACATATTAACACACATTATTCCCTGATACTATGAGAAAAAAATCATAAAGTAAGACTACCAAACTTACAGATGCAGACAGGACATTTGAAATTTCCCTTCCCTCTGTGAAGCCTTAAACGTCTATGAACATCTCTGTTTCAAGGATATACTTTAAGACTATTCACTTTTAATTTTATGTTAGAAGGAAATAGTACAACTTAAATTAACTCTTCACTTGAATCATATTTAGATCCAATACTTTGGAATTCTGTTTCTAACCCTATGACTATGTTACCTGCTTCCAAATATTCACTTAGCCCTCAAAAATACTCTAAAGCTGGTATTTTCAAGGATAGAATATTTTTTGAAGTTTGTATAAACTATTTTGAAGCACCTACCACACAATAAAAAAAAAAAAAGCCTGCAACATTTTTGTTGAATATAATTAAGATCAAATTCAGATGAAACAGTTAGTTTGAATTTCCTGGTTTCCATTTGACAAGTGTGAAAACTGAAACATAGGGAAGTTATTTAACTGGCCATGTTTTTCACAGCTACTTATCTCATTTCCAGTTTAATATCCTTCTTAATCAACTCCAAAATTACATTTATGAACTATAATGCCCCACATAGCAAAAGTGAAGATGCGTAGAACTTTATTTTTCCCTTTATGACTTTTCATCATAACACCATTCTTCTGAGAGTTGCTTGAGGGGTATTTCCAATAACTGTTTCCCAAATTTCTCCTTTTCTTTTGCTTTCCTTCTTTTAATTTGTATTTTATATCCCTCCAACCTAAAGTTAAAAAACAATAAGCCCAGAAAAAAAAATCACTCCACTTTTCTCTCTATCGCTCTAGCATAAAATTAAATAAAAAGTAGTTTAGAGAAAATATACCACAAGTCCCATATGAGTTCTTTCTGAAGTGATGTCAGTTTTCAACTTACCTCTCTTCTGGGATTCAGGGTAATTTACTTTGAAAGAAAGACTGTCCTGATGTCTTGGTCCCCATGCTGGGTTTTTTGTTTGTTTGTTTGTTTTTGGACTTGAAATGCTCTGGGACCTTTTATCAACTGAGCTTAAAATGAGTCCTCTTAGAGACCTGTTTTGCAGCTTTATAAAAGTTCACCCTTTCCCCTGAAGTATCACAAATATTTATCAGTTGAAGCTGTGAAAAGCATATAGTGCTGTTACTTCCTGTGAAAATTATGTTCCCCCAACAATTGCCTTGCTGCAAATATATTTCGGCTAGTGCCGTGGTTGCTGAACATTGAAATTAAAAAGCAACTTCCCAAATCGTAACATTCATTCCTGCTTTTCCCTTTGCCAGGGAACTCACTGCAAAGAACTAAATAGAGTAAGAACTGAGAAATAAATGAAAAAAAAAAAAAAAACCAACCAAAAAAAGGCTATCATGCATCTCTGAGTTTCCAGTCCCTGGTGACCCTAATCCATCCAAATCACACAAGTAACCAGTTGAATCCACCATGAATAATCATGAGGTTTTTTTTTTTTTTTTTGATGGGATTTGTTACCAACTTGGTGTTCTTTTGGTATCTAGGATCAGGTATTATTCATTTTATATCTGGTACTTAGTTTCTCTATGGCAGACAGTAGGTGAAACTAAATGATCATTTGGTATCAGAAAGATGATATGAGGCAATCTTAGATACTCTGTCTATGTTAATTTAAAATCTGCTTATTACACGGGGTGGGTATAGCTGAGTGGTAGAGTGCATGCTTAGCGTACACGAGGTCCTGGGTTCTATCTCCAGTACCTCAGTTTAAAAAAAAATCTGTTCATTTCTTAGTGTTTTGTTGTTGTTATTGGTGGTAGTAGGGGTAACAAAAGCCTATTTAACACTTTACAAAAAACAGACCACAGTATAGAATCATACAGGCATTGTACCACCTTCAGGGTCAGAGATCTAGTAATTATTAGAAACCAAAACCAAAATAGCTACACTCTAGCATCCCTTTCTCTGGTTTGTGCAGCCCATCATTTTCACTCCTCCCCCGACATCTCTTCAGTGTTCTCTCCCTACCACTCCATGGTCTTTCTTCTCCAGACACAGAGTAGAAGATGCCCACCAAAAGCTGACCTATATCTCAGCTCAAACTATGAAGACAGACTCAATAGGCTTTCTGAATCCCAGTTTCTAATATTTGAGACAAATTACCTTCTGAAAATCAAATGCTCCAATCAGCCTGTCAGTAGGAGATCAAGGGATTGGAGCCCCAATGTGGCTGCAATGTATGTATGTAATAGTGATCCACAACATGTACCTGTGACAATAATCCCATGAAATTTTGGAAATATTATGGATTGAAAGTAAAAATTAATGGAAAAATCTTCCTTTGACACATTTTTAAGAGTTGCCACTTCAGGTGATTCTGTCTTTTGTTCAAGGGCTGCTTTGGTGATAGAAATGTTGATTCACTGGCTCCGTGAGCTTTGTGATATTTGAGCAGCATGAGTTGAAAGTGAGACTCTTCAAGGGAAACTAGAATCTTCTATGTTTTCTAGCCCGTCTCTGTGACAAGCCCAGGGAAGCACATACATCAGCCTTGTTACTTTGCCCCATTAAACACTTGAAAGCCTGTTGGTCTTTGGCTTTTAATCTCAAGTAATTATCACTTAGGAGTACTGGGGACCTCAGGACACCAATCTTAATTAGTCATTTAGAGGGCAATTCCCTGCAGCTAATGAAAAATGAGAAGAGAACCAACTGAGCAATAGAAATATTAAAGGCAGTGCCTTTATTTTCACCTCTCTGTCACCATACTGAAATACCAAGTGACATATTTTTGTTCTTCTTTGAAATATCCAATATTTGATTCAGTCAAACTGAACAGCCAATCCCGTCAGTAATGAATGGGATGTGTTAATATCACAGACTAAAAAATGAGCAAAGATTAAATGATTCCACTTATATCTGCACTAGTTGTTCTTAACAATATTCTTAAAAATGGTTAAGTGGTCAATATGATTGCTGACATCAAGAGATATCATCATTGGAGATAATAGGACCAACAATTGTATTAGGCATTGGAATAAACAGGACAATAAACAACCCATGTGCCTTACATGTCAGGCTAGTCCTGGCTCTGCTGCAAAAACAATCAACCCCTATATCTTGAAGCCTCAACACAACGAATTTTTACTTCTTGTCCATGTGACAGTCATTCATGAGGGAATTATACTCAATGGCTCTTCTCCAAAGGGTGATTCCCTGGTCCAGACAGTTTGTACTTTATCATGAAATCATCTGAAACACATGGCTTTTAGGATCATGGTGGAAGAAGAAGAGTATTGTATGGATAATTTTTGAGGCTGGGGGTGGAAGTAGTCTACAATTTCCTTCTTCCATCTATTCCTGGCCTGAATTTAGTCATATGTCTCTCCATCTTGATGCAGGGAATGTAGTCTGCGTGCATGCTCAAGAAGAGGGAAAGTTGGGGTAAACTTACTGTTATCTCTGCCTCACTCATCAACAAGATATTGGATGGTTGAATAAAAAAAAATACTTTTGAGAAAGGGTATTAATTTTCACCATTTAAACATGGGCTCTTAGGATGGTAGAGTTCAGAATCTAATACCTTCATATTTCATAAAAGAGAAGAAACTTAGAAAGATAGTGTCAGCTCCATGAGATCAAGGCATTTACTGTCTGATTCATCACAGGAACCCTAGTATTTATAATACTACTTGTTACATGATGCTTGATAAATATTTCCTAAATGGATGAAGATATATAATAGATACCAAGCTTCTCTTATTTGGCATTATACTCTAACCCTTAAAGTATAGTTGACTTTCAATATTTGGGGGGGGTGTGATTTTATGAAGTCATTTTAATTTTTCTTAATTTTTTCATTGCAAAAACTACGTGACTGGATAAGGGGGTTGTTTCTGCTGCTTGAATACCTACTTTACTAAGAAAAAAAATAATTACATACATGTAATCCCAATTGATTGAGCACCTTGTATATGCTCTACACTGTTCTGGGTGCAGTGAACAACACAGGCAGAATATTTTTTCTCATGGAGTTTATATTCCATTATAAGTACAGAAAAAAATTAGTTAGTCCATAAATTTTATTATATGATCACCCTGCTAAATCTGGATGAATATCCACTCAAAATTTAGTTGAGATGTTGGGACCACTGATGCCCCCCCCACACACACACACATACATACATAAAGAGGCTGTGAAAATGTCTATTACATGATTGAGGTCTCTAAGGAGAGAACAGGAAGACTCAAGCAGGTCTTTAATGCCTTGAGAGAGCAAGGAAAAGAAATGGCCCAGGGCTTTTATGTGGTTAGCGGTTGGGGCTGGACGAGAGTGCCTACCTGTGGGCAAGGACTTGCATACTTTGAATCTCCTGCCAGTGCCAACAGGGATCACCAGGCTTTCTTACCATTACCCAGATGTGGGGAACAAAAGAAAAAAAGGCAATGAGGTTTTAAAGCTGTCAGCAGTCAAATATCAAAAAAGTGGGGCTAGACGCCTCATGCCATTTGCATTATATTGTGGATGTCCATAGGAGAAAATGTAGTGAGTCGGGGTAATCAGTTTTGACACGGTTGCAAATTCTGATAGGGTGACCGGAGAAGTTCTCACTAGTGTCTCATAAATGCCATTTCCTAGTTTCCTGGGCACATCACATCCCCACATTCTCAATGCAAAGCCATCAAACATTAGTGAAGTGGTATCTCAGGGACCAACTTAAATGCTGTCGTGGACCAAAAAGCAGTTGGGAACGGTAGTTCTTGTTGAGCTTACTAACTCCAACTTTGGAATTGATTAACTTTTTCAAGGCAACAGATCTCTCAAGAAATCCAATTTTCGAGAACCCTTTAGAGTTTTTTAAAAGAGCAGTCTTGACGGCCTTCTCTAAGTTAGCTCACAGTTATCTTTGGCTTAGTCAATAACGCTATCGCCATCCCCAGAACACTCTCTTGTTCCAAGGTCAATTCCCAACTCTACTGACCTTCCCACAGAATTGCACCTCTCAGTCCATCATTGCTCCTGTGAGAATCCAAACACCAGCATACAGAGTAGAGCTCAGACATCCATCCACAGGGATGGGCTATATATGTAAACTGAGGCCCAAGAATTGTCCTAGGTATTACACAATTATACGAAATTAATTACAATTAATGTAATCAGCAAATAATAAAAATAATATACACATAGGGCATACTGTATGCCAACTGTACTAGTTTTATTGTTGCTGTAATAAATCTTCACAGATTTAGAGGCTTAACACAACACACATGTATTATATTACTGTTCTGGAGGTCAGATGTTCAAAATGGGTCAGAAAGTCTGTTCTCCCTTCTGGAAGTTTTAGGAGAGAATTCATGTCCTTACTCATTCTCATTACTGACAGAGTTTACTTCCTTGTGGTTGTAGGAATGAAGTCTATTCCTTGCCGGCTGTCACCTAAGGGATTCCCAGTCTCTAGAGATTGGCCCCATCCCTTGGTTCAGGACCCTTCATCCAATGTAAAGCCAGCAATGGTGGGTTGGATCGCTCTCTCATTTGGAGTTCTCTTGCCTTTTCTTCCAAGGTCTCTGTTTTTATGGAATTTTGTGATTGTATTGGGCCCATCTGGAAAATCCATAATAATCTCCCCATCTCAGGTCTATAGCCTTAATTGCATCTTCAAAGTCCGCTTTGCTGTGTAAAGTATTCACGGATTTGGTTCATAAGCATGTGACATTTTTGTGGAGCCACTATTCTGCCTGCCACAGCAGCTATTATAAAGTCCAGTACAAATTGTGCAAGGGCTTTGAAGTCTTCCTCCATGATCAATTATCAGACACTTTGTAATTTATTATTATTGCCATTGTTTGAAAAGTTGATAAGTAAATTTGGAAGAAAAAACTCGTAAGAGTATTTTTAGTAGCTATGATAGAGCAAAACTGGGATAGACTCTGTGGCGATGTATTTGATAACACACCAGATTTCTGGATGAAAACTGACTCAATACTCATGATTTACATGATTTGGGGATTAACAGACACACATTGCTACTATAAAGTAAACAACAAGGACCTAGTGCACAGCTGAATCATTTTGCTGTACACCTGAAACTAATATTGTAAATCAGCTACACTTCAATTAAAAAATAATCATGATTTACAAAATGGGCAATACTTAAAGAATTTGAAATCATACACAGTAAGTGACTTTTTTTTGTCATGTGCAGAAATTGGGCTGAAGAGAAGAAATGAGTGAGCTCTCTTAGTCACAGTATTATTAACTTTAAATCTGTTACCCCATAGATGAGGGGCTACAAGAAAAATAATCTTCACTTACACTTATACTATTATTTATTCTTCAAAACCCAGTCACTTATATTGTCACAGTTTCTTCTTCCCACACCACTCACCCCCAAAAAAGAGATGTACGTTAGGCAAAAACAACCGTTTTCTCTTTCTTTTTTTTTTTTTTCTCTTTATGATGAGAACTTTTAGGATCTACACTTTTGGGAACTCTCAAATATAATTTACAGCCTTGTTAACTATAGACACATGCTGTATGTTACATTCCTAGCAACAATTATCTTCTTAAAAAAGGGAAAGATGAATTGATTTTAATTCAAATTAGATACATTATTATTTACTGACTTTATATATGAGGGACCGAAGCAAAGAGATATTAAATAACTTCACTAAGATGATGCCGTTAGAAGAAGGCATGGATAGAACTTGAACTCTGTCAGTCCAGTCTCCTAACCAGCAAGCTCTATGCTGGTCCCTAGTCAAATTTTCATCCCCAAGAGCAATAGTTCCTAGCACCAGTCTTCTTTTATTTCTTTCACCCCTTTGTAGACACGTAATAAGGAAACATGGATACATCACTCATCCAGTGACCAGCCATGTCCTGCCAGATTGCTGTTACATCAGGCATGTAAAGATAAGTGAGTCTTACCACATAAGTTACATCTCTTACCTTTCCTCCAGCGGTTAGCATCTTTAGTGTAGATTTCTTCCCCAGAAGAGCGGTATAGAGTCCCTGCAAGAACAATATACATGTTACTTTGTAACCACAGTGGGTCGCCTGACAACAAATCTTGAAGGGCCATACGGCGGTAAAATCCTTCAAAGTATACACAGACTGTAAAAACAGATTTAGGAGTGTATTCCTCCACCAATATGCCAGCCTTGACATGAATAACTGTCATTAGCATTAAAAAGAATTTCCAGGTTAAATCTCCCAGGAGAAAAGAGCCAAAGCCTGTCATCCATCTCACAGACATACTAAATTATTTCTTACGGAGCACGTGGAATTGCCCAAATCAAACACCCAAATAGAGGCAGTAGAGTTTTAGTGGTGATGGTTCTTAAGGAGGGGCGGGAGCTGTTCACAGCCATTTAACAAATTAATGGTCCAATATAACCAGAATCTCTTTCTTCCCTTTAAACTAGAATACTGTCAATTATGCCCTCAGTGGCATGCAAAGTAGCTGGAGGACACTTGAGTGCAGCACCTGAGTCATCAGGAAGATAGTTTCAGACTTACCAGCTGCCACAAGCGGGAAGCAGCTTATTTTGTAGAATATACAGTTTTATTGTTCATATTTTTCTCAGATAAAGAATGTTAAACCTGGCATTTCTCCTTGTCTCTGCTATTTCTCTTGTAGTCAACTTGACACAAATCAGACCCTGTTAAAGCCAAGCAGGCTGCTGACACTTTCAGACTGCAGACCAGGTGCCTGTGAAAATAAGACGGCTTTCAACATTCTATGAATTTGACGTCCTCGATAAAAGGATGGTTGTTAAAGTTTCATTTAAAAAAATAATAAATCTGTAAAACTGACAGAATACAATTCAAACATGCTTGATGAAACTTAGAGAAAAATAATTCTTTTGCTCTAGGATCATTATTTCCTAAGACTCTGCCTTCTACTATCAGATTACAACATTTTTTTTTTCTCCTTTCCTTTTTTGCTTTTTCTATTCACTGTGATGGGGGTAATTATATCTTCTCCCAATAGCATGAGTTGGGCTTGCCCCCGATCCCTTACTCGGCTCAGCTGCCTGTATTTGACGGAAGTCCTGCATCAGAATATAAGAATGATATTCAAGGATTCTATGTATTCAATGATTAGGAATCAGTTGCCCCTCCCCACCCCCAATTCAGATCTACAATATTCTTTAACTTCCCTAAATATTTTCATAAAATGAAAATTACTATAAATCTTTCACTGACTTTATTATCAACATGGTAAGATTAGACTCAAAGAAGATTTGGTTTATAGTGGTTTAAATGATAGGCAGATTCTGTCAGCTTCATGGTACCATGACCTTCATCTCTACAACTCCTTACTGTAACATTATGGTAACAAGGTGACTTCCTCAGTTCTAAGCATCCTTTCCCCATCTAAGACAGGAAGAAGGGGGTGATGACAAGGTTGTAGTCAAGAAAGCAAAGTATTATCCATTTAAATCTTAGATGACTTAAACCTTTTCTTATATGCTCAAACTGGATGCCCTAGCTACACAGAGTTGTAAGGTAGACTAGAAAGACAGAGTTTTAGATTTCAAACCTCTATAGTTAAAGGCAGCAGAGGGACAAAACAAGGGGGGCTGGAAATGGACTTTGGGAAGCCAATCACAGTAACTGCTTGGAGTATGACTTTGTTTTGTTTATATTAAAGCTGTTTCTTCCAATACTTAAAAACTCATTTACATATCCAGAGATTTTCATGAAATAACTTTGATTTTTGCTGTGCATACATTCCTTTCAGCTTTTGAATAAATCTCATTTTTTTTTTGCCAATTTCCTAAATGATTAATCTTACTTTTGTTAGCTTGAGTTTATATAAAGATATACCATCTTTTTTGTAATTGACTTCTGAACTCTACCGCTCTCTTAAATCTACTCATGGGGGATAGACTGGATAAAAGATAAAATCTGATAAAAAATTTCAGATTTATTTTTCCTTTGGATATAGCTTTTCAAAGTCGGCCTAAACACTTTATTCAATCCTTTAAGGTATCTGAAATAATTGACTGTGGGAAATACCACAGTAGAGAATTGATGCATATCTAAAATTCTAGAGGTTTGTATAGACAAAAGCATGAAAAATAGCCAGACAATAACATTCCACGGTGAAGAAGACCAAGAACCAGGACCACAGCCAGAAAATATTACCATTGTTTTGGGTCAGAAGGAGTATACTGTTTTCACTTGACCAGGAGAAGACTATAACATGTGTGTGGACATATAGCTCATTGAGACATTGTGTGGCTACTAAAAGCCAATATCTACTCTGGACAACCCAACCATAGTCATCACTTCTCATCCAGATTGTCAAGCGTGGAGATAGCCAGTGTGTGCTAAATGAAGACATGTCCATTTATTGGAGACCATATGAAAAGGGTCACCTCATCATCGAATGTAAGGTAGGCTTTCCTGAGAATGGCTTTCTCTCCCCTGATAGACCCTCTTTGCTGGAAAAAGTGCTATCTGAGACAAAGGAAGTAGAAGAGACTGATGAAATGGACCAGACAGAACTAGGGGACTTTGATCCAAATTAGGAAAGATGGTCCCATTTCAATGGAGAAGCACATGAGGATGACAAACATGGTGTGCTCAGTGCCAGATCTCAGTGGGGCCAGTGAATAACACTCATTGCTATAGTGAATGAAGGAAGGGCTAGAATCCTAATATGCTCACTGCTTACTATTGTTTTTGTTTTAATATTCAACCATAGTAGTCTTTTGAAAGTTAAATAAAGAATAAACTCAAATATAAAAGCTATAATAAATAAGTTAATCACTCCTTAAATTGAGACCTTTTTAGATTTGCCTTATTTCTTAACTCACTAAATAAGAAAATCCTCAACTTTCTTTTTTACCCAACTCATCATGAACAGAATAGTTTCTCCACTTATCTGATTCACCTCGAACTCACTGTGTGGCACGATGAGTTCTATAATGCCCCCCTCTCCTTTCCTACCCCAAAAAGGAAAAAAAAATCTATAATCCCTGGAACCTATAAATACATTACATTATCTGGCAAAAGGGACTTTGCAGGTGTAATTAAGATTAAGGACCCTGGGCTGGGGAAATTATTGTGAGTTATCCAGGTGGGTCCAAACTAATTAGATAAATTCTTAAAAGTGGAGAAACATTACCAGCTGTAGTTAGTCAAAATTATGAGGACTGCAAAAGGATTAGAGACTGCAGTGTTGCTGGCTTTGAAGATGGTGAGGAAAGGGGGCCATGAGCCAAGGAATGTCAGTGGCCTCTAGAAGCTGAAAAGGCAAAGTAATGGCTTCTCCCCTCAAGCGTCCAGAAAGGAATGGCGCTCTCTTGACATCTTGATTTTTTTATCCTGGTGAGATAAAACCCATTTTAGACATCTGACTTTTTGTGTTATTTTAAAACACAACTTTTATGAAAATGTGTTACAGCGGCAAGAGAAAATTTATAAATGTGTTGGTACCTGGAAGTGGAATGCTTCTGTAATAAATACCTAAAACTGACAAAGTGGCTTGGGAATTGGGCATCGGGCAGAGATTGGGAGAATTTTGAGAAGCATGACAGAAAGTGTCTGCATCGCCCTGAACAGACTGTTAATGGAAGTGTGGATGTTAACGATTCTGCTAGTGAGGGCTCAGAGGAAGTGAGAAACAAGGTAGAAAATCATAAGCCACCTCAGAGAATTCCTAAATTATTGTGCACAAACTGTGAATAGAAATATGAGCCTTTAAGTCCCAGCTGTTGAAAGCTCAGAAGGACACGAGGAAAATGCTACTGGAAAGTGAAGAAGAGGAAATTCTTTTTACATAGTGGCAGTAAGCCTAGTGGGATTGTGTCCTAAAGTTACATGGAGAGCAGAACTTGTTAATGATGAAATTAGGCATTTGCCTGAGAGGATATCCAAGTAAAGTGTTAGATGCTCAGCATGCACGAGGTCCTGGGTTCAATCCCCAGTACCTCCATTTAAAACAGAGCAAAATAAAACAAAACCAAGAAAAATGTTAAAGATGTGGTCTGGTTTATTATTTTACCACTTATAGTAAAACAGAGGATAGCAGTGAATAAATTAAAGGAAGAGCTATTAAACAAAAAGGAACTAGGATTGGATGCCTATCCAGATGGCAAAAGATGCTAAAATTAAGAGCTATTCTGTCAGAAAAGCACTCTAGACAAAAGACAAGGTGTGGCTATATGACATTTTTGCTAACATCTTAGAAAGATGAAAAGGTCAGAGTATTTAGTCATGCAAAGAGTCTTTGAGGAGATTGAGAGTATAATTCACAGATCCAACCAACCATACCAAAGAGGGTATGTTACCTCCACCATTTTAGTAAAAACCAAAAATAGAGAAGAGATCTTCTAGGAAAGGTCTACATGTAAGTTTCTTGCTTAATGAAGTGAATCCCCAATAACATACATAGGAAACCCACATGGTTCTTCAGAATTTTATGTAGAACCACCACTGCCAACTTGGACTGACAGGGGTTAGAAGAGTTCAAAATCAGAAACTTCCAGAATTCTCCCAGCAGGAACAGACTGATAAAACTATGCAGCTGTCAACACACACGAGCTATATTTCCTGAAAAAGAAAGATGACTCTGAGGGCAGATTTGCAAATCCCAGGGACAGTGCTGGGAGCCCAGAAGGTGGAACCATGAGTCAAAGAGGATTATTTCCAGGACTTGAGAACAAATGGAATTCATCTGGCTGGATTTCCAAATTACTTGGTAAAGGTGACTTCCTTTTTTCTCTTTTATTTTATTTTCCTTTTAGAGCCAGAATGACTATAACTATTTTTCTATGCCTGTCTCACCATTATATTTTGGGAGCCAGTAACTTGTTTCTTAAGTTTTACAGGTCCACAGAACGTGGGGACTTGTGCCCCAGAATGAATTTTTCTTTGGGTCTCATGGATACTTAACTTATACAATATTTGAGACTTCTGATGGGATAAAATATAAATGATATTTTGAATTTATAGTTGATGCTTAATGTGCTGAGAATTTTGGGGACCTTGGGATAAGATGAAAGTCTTCTGTATGTGAGATAGACATGAACTTTGGGGAACAGGAAATAGTCAAAAGCTACAAGATTTATAGAACAGTCCAATAGCTGGTGGTCCAGTTGAATAATTGGTACTGTACTCATCAATTTCCCAAATGGAAAATTAGTAAGAGTTAAATATATGGATCATCTCATTCCTTTAATTTTCCAAAGTGATTATTTGAATTTTATCTCACAAAAAGCACTATGAATGTAATGCTGATCTGTCAAATTTGACCTTAAGTTACTAACTTAATACAGACATCATCTCCTACCACGTGTGTAATAAAAGGTAGCCTCACTTGTAAAAGTATTTTGACATTATCTCCCACACATACAATTAAGTCTTCTCTCTTCCCATTTACTATGCATGAGTGCACCCAACATATGCTCACATGGCATTCTGTTTACGGAGCTGTCTATCCAAAATACCATTATAGCATTATTAAGCATGAAATGTCATTAAAGAGAATCAGATGAAGGTACCAAAGGATTAATACCATGCAATATTGCATCTCCATTATATCAGAGGCTGCAGCTCTGTCAGTGAGGTTGTTATAATTTATAATTTGCTTCCAACAACCTATTGTAGCAATACCTTGCCCCGCTGGCAAGATCTTCAAAAAGAGATCCTCCCTCTTAACGTTTGGCAACTCTTTTGACCTCCTCTTGTTCCATTTTTGCTCTATCAGGTATAAACACATTGGTAACTGGCAGCCACTTACTTATATTGTAAATGGGCTTATGTCACAACTGGTTTTAAAGAGGAATCAGAATTTTCCAAATTAGAGGCATTGGTCTGTTCCATTAGGCAATTCAGTGTGACAAAGTGACTCATCTGGATAACCAACTATCCACTTTGAAGGGAGAAAATCAGAAGTGACATTATATTCTTATAGTTAAATCTTTGCTTACCCTCCTAGGAATTAAGTTATTCAAATTAGCTCAGTTGACTGGAATGTGTCTACTCTATCAGTGCATCTTTTTTGCAATAGAAAAAAAAACCAAAAAACAAAAAAACAGTTACCTCAGACAGACTTAATTTCTCCAAAGGGCAACAGAATCTTTTGCGTGTGTGTGTATGATTTTTCTGTAACGAACCAGCAATTCTCTGTTGGAACATGGCTCCCTCCGTTGAAAGGTTAGACTGCCTTGAATCAGGTCGTTCAGAAAGACCCCCAGACATGTCTAAGCTGACCTCTCTCCATGCAGAGGGAACTGCACTAGTAAACCCACTGTCCCCAGGGCTTCCAGAAGAATGACAGTTCTGTGGAGAGAGGCCATGGAGAGTAAAGGTGGCTACTTACTCAGAGCTTAGGGTGAGAATGCTGCTCAAGTTGACGTGACCATCTCAACAGATTTAAGAACTCCAAACGCAGCAGGCTTATAAAGGAATAGGTGGATGTCCAGGGTCTGGAGTGGGATGGCGTCAAGGAACAGGAGATGCTTCCAGAGTTCATTTTGTCCAGTTGTCCATTTCTGTTGCAAACATGCAGGAGCCTGACACCCCACACGATGGTGGGAAACAGGGGAGCAATGAATGAGTTTCCTGAGTAAATCCCCAGGGCCTCTCTGGATCAGCCATGCCTCTGGTCATTTGGGTGCCTCTCAGGAGCTTTAGCTGATTATTCTATTTTTCTCAGAAGAAAACGTAGCCTTCCAAGTAGGGCCAGAATTTACCCAGGATGACACATCACTTGTTGGCCAGTGTTTCTCCATTTGACTTACACGTGAACCCTTGGCTCTTCCATCATCACTGAGCATGCTTCATTTGTGATCTGCTGGCAGATTTCTTTTTTATTTAAGTCTGGCCTGGCACGTGGTTGAGAAAACAAAGCTTCTCTATGGCTATTCCTCAGCCTCAATTAGGTTCTACTCTATCCAGACTTTCCCCTGCTGCTCATACACACCCAGAGTCCTTCCAGAAGGACACTGGGTCTAGTCTGCCTAGGGCACTAAATGCTTCAGCTTTCACTCGCAGCTCAGTCTCCCCCAGGTGATTTTCCTCGACCACGCCTGAGGCCCATTCCTGTCCATGGATCCACTCTCTCATAATGTTAGCATCCATGTACATGACACCAACTAATCTATTTGCATGCTTTTTATGGACGTATAGTCGGTTTGCAATGTTGTGTTCATTTCTGGTGTACGGTATCTTGATTCAGTTATATATGTACATTCTTTTTCATAATAAGCTATTATAAGAAATTGAATATAGTTCCCTGGGCTATACAGTAGGTCCCTGTTGTTTATCTATTTTATATATAGTAGTTAGTACCTGCAAATCTTGAACTCCCACACATGCATTTTTCAAGTTAAAGGGAGTGTTTCTAAAGACCTTCCTGAAGGGGTAAGTTAAGTAAGAGCTCCAAGTTTGTTGAAATCTAACTGCAGCAAAATGACTTATGAACACAGGAGAAGTTGCTCAGCCTCATCATTATTTTAGAGAAATAAAAGTTAAAGCTATAGTGAGACACAATGATGTCTTATAAATTACAGTAAAATAATAGAGCAACATCTAATACCCTTGAAGATATTATGAAATGGGCACTTGTTGCTAGAGAAAATATTAACTTTTATTAAAAAAATAATTTGTAAGAGTCCATTAAAGCTGAAAACTTTGTGTGCCCTTGGACTAACATTTTTGAAAAACTGATCTATAGAAAATTAAACATTAGTCTTTAAATATATATGTGAAAAAGGTTTTCACCATAGCGGTTTATATTCGCAAAGCATTGGAGCCACTCTGAATACCTAGTTACAGTTAAGGGTAAAAAAGAAAAATCCTGAATCCAAATTTTAAAATATTAAAAAGAATGAATTAAGAATGAGTTAGAGAATCTGATAACCTGGACAGTTATCCATAGGTGCTATTAATTGAGAAAGGCAAGTTGCAACAAAATGTGTGTAATCCCTTCCCTTTAAAAACACAAAAACAAAAATAAACAACAACAACGAAAACTTCTACTTGTGAGTACATATCATATGTCAGGCTGTTAGCTTTTTTTTCCTTTTAGAAGGTAGAGAAGTGATGGATGGAATTAATTATACTTTTCTGTATGATTTCATTGGTTTTACGAACAATTTCATTGGGTTTGCAGATCACATGCAACATAATATTTAAACATGTATTTAACATTAAAAAAAAACAATGTAGGGAGTTGGGTAAAATAAACAAGAGTCTCAGTACCCCATATTATCAAGGTAGCAGCTGCCTTTCCAAAGTTCTGTCTCATAACGGCAGAGATTTGCTATTATACTTTGCCTGACTCAAAGAGGTAAACTTGGATGAATGTTACTCTACTGAGCAAATTTATTCAAGGTGCTGAGACTTAAAAACTAGAAACAAAATAAGCTCATGAGGAAAGGATGTCTTGCAGTGAACAAGAACATGAATTTGGGGTGGAAGCTGGTGGCTTGTTCACTGTAAGTGATGAAGGTTAAGAAGAGGATGTGAAGCATACAGAAAGAGATGGATATGGATGAATAATGTGCTATGCCAGCTTACGATCTAGCATCACTACACATCTCTTCATAGACAGCAACTTCATTGTTCTTTTGCTCTATTTTTTCTGCAGTATTTTCCTACCCAATCATAGTATGCATAAGGCCATTAAATAATTCAACAAAGGCAGCTAATATACATCGGGTGCCTGCTACATGCCAGTCACTGCTCTAAATGCCCTCAATACGTAAGTGAACAAGTTTGATGAAGATTGTATCCCTGCAGATTCCACGTTTGGTCCTTGCTGAAAAAGCTCCATAACATAGATTATAGTTTTAATACCTTACACATACTAAAAAAGAGTCCACTTCTAGGGTTAAAAGGATTTTAGCAAGCATCAACTTATTTTCAATTATAAATAAAAGGCTTGGAGCTCTGGGTCTCAATCTTTAGGGTGCCTAAGAATGTTCTAGGGAATATTATGAAAATGCCAATTCCTGCATTCCAACCTGAGGAATCTTTGGTGGAGCCCCCGAGAATCCACAGTTTACAAAGTGGCATCTCTGACAACTCCATTACAAAGGGGCTGGGGACAGGGGAGGGTATAGCTCAGAGGTAGAGTGTGTACCTAGCATACACAAGGACCTGGGTTCAATCTCCAGTACCTCCATCATAAACAAACAAACAAACCTAATAAACTATCCCCCCAATTTTTTTAATAGAAACAATTTAAAAATTAAAAAAAAAAAAAGGAGTTGGGCACCAGACTCACAGAAACAGAAGACTAGAGAGTAACCTGAATGCATCACTGCTTGACTAGAAGTTTCCCCTACCCCTGCCTACAGGGTGATGGATAGAGAAGTTACAGCAGAAATTATTCCCACCGCCACATCGTTTACTTGCCCAAAGTTTGGCACTGGCTCTATACTGGTCAGTCTAGTTGTCCATCCTCTGATTTCAACTTATTGGTCTAGATGAGATTATCTGACACTAATTTGATACAGAGGTTCACCTGGGAATGGAGTGTTTTGATAGAACTCCAGCCCTCATTTCAGCTCTTCCACTAACCCAGCTTTTGTTCTATTTTAGGTTCCAAAAGACATCTGGCATTATTATATCAAATCCACCATTTTCTCTAAGCTATTTTAGTTGATTTTCCGTCTCATGATCCAAGAGTCCCGACTAACCACCAAACAAAATCCCCAAGTCTTGCTTAAAGTTACCAATAATGAGTAGTAGACGTGGAAGTGACTCTAAATCCAGTGTCCCTCCCCCTAAGTGCCCTTTCCCACATATCTTAGTCTGACGCCAAATAACCACAGACCCTGTGGGTCTTTATACCGGTTCTCCACTTATCCATCCCCTTTAGTTAAGGTGACTTATCAGTTACAAGGAATCAAAGTAAATTCTGTCTCGGTTCTTATAAGGATACCCACGTAGTTTCCACTTAAAATCAGATCAAGTTTCTTTATCAAGATAGAAGGTTGAGAGTAGGGTTGGGGGGAAGGGCTGGAAAAGTGTTAGTGCTCTGGTTTGGCCTGTCAGTTTCAGCTGATGGCCAAATCTTGGGGGAGATTGCTCCTCATGTGGTACCTTTATGTCGGGGAGAGTGGTTATTCTACTTGTTGCATGAGGTTTAAATTTCTTCGTGTGGCTGTCTTTGTCTATGAGAGAAAAGAAGCAGGATAAATGTCCATTCCACTAAAGAAAAGGAATCTATATGGTGCCTCATCTCTGCTTTGTGTGTCTTCAAAGCTGACCATCCAGCTTGTCTAATTTACCATCCCTGGAGAGAAAGTTTACAGGAAGAAACAAAACTAAGCCATTCTTAGATTCTCCAAGAGCAGCTCCCTTGCAGTAGTTTTGCAGGAGGTTTGTTGATGTAAGCTTTTAAGCATTTTTTTTTTCAGGAAAAGAATAGCAATAGAATAAAGATTCAAAATATGAAACTTCAGTGGATAGACAATTATCCCAAGAAAGTCTGCACTCTTAGAGTGAGGGGGAAATAATAGCATCAAAAGTGTGACACCTTGGGATATTTTTCCTTGCACAGCTATTTAATGGGAAAAATACCATAGGGTGTTTTTAAAATATCAAACAACTTAGGTTCAGAGAAACGCACCTCAGCATTTTAATGTCTGCTAGAGAGAACACCTGGTTAGGAAACCTGGAACCAACCCTGTTTTGTTCGTATTCAACATGTCATTCTTTACCTGTGAAATGAAGAGGAGAATCATTTCTACCAAGTTGTCCAAGGATCGATTTGATGATGTAAGAAAAGTGTGTGATAAATTGTAAAAAGCTGAACAAATGAACGGTTGTCTTTTTCTTGGGGTATAATTTACATGGAGTAAAATCCATTCTCTCCAGTGTGTAGTTCTTTGAGTGTTGACACTATCATACTTTAATGTAACTATTGCCACGATCCAGATCTGGAACGGCTCTGTCACGCCCATAGAATTGCCTGGAGTCCATCTCCTGTCACTTAGCGTGACGCAGCTGAGATCATCGAGCTGTCACATCAGCCGTCTCTTCCCTTTACTGCTGCAAAGCCTTCCCTGGATGAATCTATGACAGCCTGTGTATGTCAGTTAAAGATCTTTCAGATCTTTTCTCCTTTTGGTGATTATGAATAAATCTGTTATAAATATAAGCATAAAATTTATTGTGTGGATACAGTTTTAATTTCTCTTGTGTGGATACTTGAGAGAGTGGGATTTATTGAGTCATATATGACATATGCATATTTTACTTAAAACAAACTCTTTTCCAAAGTGGCTGCGTAATGTTTCATTCCAATCATCAATGCATAGGAGTTCGAGTCTCTCTGCATGCTCACCAGCACTTGGTATTGTTAGATCTGTTTGTTTTGTTTTGCTTTTGTTTTTGGCCCTCATAATAGGTGTGTAATGATGGTTCACTGGGATTTTCATTTGGGTTTCCTTAATGACTAGCAAAGTGAAGCGTATGTTCATGGCTTATTTGCCATTTATTGGTCTCTTTTGGTGAAGGGTCTTTTCAAATCTCTTGTCCATGTAGCATGAAACTGTCTTTTTTGTATTATATCATTTTGATGTGACATTATTCTGATAGTAGGAGATGTTATTCTCCTATTACAGAGGACAGAACTGAATCTTGGTGCAGCTTAAAAACGTGTTCAAAATGCACAGACACTAGATGTCAGAGCTGGAGTGAAAGGACAGGCTAGTTTGATTACAAAACTCACAATAGTCAGTGCACTATAATAGTTCCACAGATGCCAATGTGCTTTTCTGAGATTTAAAATTCTCTTAATTTCTAGTTGGCTTCAGTGAAATCATGTGCACCGAGAATTGTCAGTGGAAAGTTTTGAATACAAGGTCAGTTTGCTTCCGCTTTTCAGTTACCCTTCAGAACTTACTCCATTTTTGCACTGTCATATTTACTGGGAAGGTATAAAACAAGAACAAGGTCACTGTTTTGAATTAGGAAACAAATCTGCTGGAGAAACTGCATGTGATTCACTCTGAAACGTTCAGTAAATATAACTGTGGTTACATACTTCTTTAGCTTATTCATGTCTCTCTCCTCTTCAGTTGGTTTGGTGAATCAAAATGACTATTTGTTCCCTGTTTATTATTCCAGAAGGTTAAAAGAAGCTTTTTTATGGCAAGTATGTATAAGCTAGTACAGACATTCAATCCACACGGAACCTCAATCTTCTTATCTAGGAAATAAGAATGACCAAAACTGCCACACTGAGTAGTGTTGATTAAAGGTAGCTGTATGCTTGGTACAGAGAGTTAGTACCTGGTAGTCACCTCATAATAACATTACTTATTTGGTGCCAGAGATTTTGTTAAATGAACTAAATAATTCTAGCAACTCCATGAAATAAATAATATTATCGCAATTTTGCATGTGAAGAAACTGATATTTTGAGATGTTAAAGAACTATTAAAAAATCACCCAAACAGTACAAGAAGAAGATAGGATTTAAATTGGATTTATCCGATTCCAAAATTATTCTCTTTACCTCTCCTCTCATCTTATTGTTTTCATGTAAATTATCTGGAACACTCTTGATAACAACCTGATGATTAATGTTCCACTAATGGTAATAAAAGTTCCTTCTTATGTGTCCATAGAATAGTATGTAAATATATAATCCTGGGAATCAGAAATAAAATAAATAACTGCTATTAGCTATAATTATAAATAGGAAATTAAGAAACAGAAGGTTTCTGTGTCAGTCAGGATTGGATCAGGGAAACGGAACCATTGTGGCTGTTATAGAACAAGCATCTATGACAGGAACTTGACCCAACACAATTGAGACAGGAGTCAGGGAACTAGGGCCAGAAGAGCTGCTGGGGGATTAGAGAAAACCCCCAACTCCCTCCTAAACACTGGAACAGTCAGAGAAGCCAGAGCTTGCAGGGAAGCCTGGTAAGCCAAGTGCGTCCTCTAGTGGATACCTGTAGTATATACTAAACAAGGACAATGTTACGCTTTATATAAAAATGTTATACTTTAAATATGGAAACTAAACCTGCTGACATCTTGATCTTGGACTTCCAGCCTCCAAAACTTAAGAAAATTAACTTCTGTAGTTAAAGCACAAGATCTGTGGTGTTTTGTTATGGTAGCCATCATAAACTAACACACCATACAATCTTTAAGTGATGCTAATTTCCTCTAGCCTTAATAGCTTGCTGATCTTCTTGTTCAACCTACCTGTTCATGGGTTAGGTTAAAGTGAAACACTTGCTAGCTCTTAAATATTACAGAAACTAAGCATTAATCGCCACCTTTGGTGCCAACAATTTTATTTTGTGTTCCAAGTGAGTTACAATATCAACAATTGTTCGCTACCTTGCAAACATCTGCCCTAGAATAGTGTGAAAGCTTATAACATAGGAGTAAAACAGATATTCAAGTGACTATGATTCAATCCTTTCTGCTAAGAAGATTAGGCTGTGATTCATTATTCTCATTAACCATCTCAACAGAAGTCAGGAGTAGAGATGGAGTTATCCAGCAAAGAGCTATGGAGAACTGTCTGGTTTGGGTCCACTTTGCAATCTCATGGTAGTAAAATGGTTTCAGTTCTAGGTAGGCATCCCATCAACTTTCATCCTGCACAGAGAAACAGAGAGCATTTTTGTCCCGGCATTCTAAACAGAAGACTTGAATTTATTTTAGATGGGCTTAGGTTACTCCTAACTGTGCTGGCTTTGTAATCAGAGGTATTGAGTGAACTTACTAAGCAGGGTGTACTCTTAGGTTGGGAGTTAAGATCAAATTCCCTTAAAGCAAGTGAGCTATGTGTGGAAGCGGTACATACTTGAAAAAAAAATAAGATAGCATGGAAAACTGAGAATGAGGGATTGGAAGCCGAGTAAGCAGAAAGTGTTTACATCTTTTGACCAGAGATACGTGTTTTAACATTGCCTTTGCCTTCAAGCTATCTGAAGTTTTTATAGGCTGATTTATCAGCTTTCTCCTTCGTAATTTCTGATTTAATGTTTTCTGCAAAATAAACACACATTTCTTGAAATTGTTAATTTTAGGTACATTATTTATAATTTATTTTGATAGAATGAAATAAATTGTTATGGTTTGTTGCATAATATTTACTAATGGCTTATGATTAGTGAAGAGAAAAATTCTGATATGTGAAAATATATATGTACAGAAAAGTGAATGAAAGTCTCAGTAATTATTTTTCCACTTTTTAAAATAATGACAAAAAACGGAATTAATGAAAATGGCATTTCAAGCACACATAGATATTTCTTATCACATTGCTTTTTCTTTAAACACAATAGCATTTAAATTTTTCATATGGTCACCTATATTTACAAGGTGACACCTTGTATTTTCTAAGAGACACCCTATATTTTCTTACGTGGCCACAAAAAGTCATCCGTATTGTCCTTATAGGAGAAAAACATAAAAGTGGATGTTTAAAGTTCTTGGTTACTAAATTTCATTTTGCAAATAAAAACCTTTGAAAGGTCAACTTTATAGAATGTTACTCTGCATTTTTTTTTATTCCATTGACCGAGGCTGTTTTTGATGACTAACAATAACTTCTAATTAGGAAGGATGCCCCCTACTCTAAAGCACTCAGTGTTCCCACTTTAACAAAATGTTCATTTTGCAAGGAATACTGCATAACAGAAATATTTGGTAAGCAAGTTTAGAAAATAATGCCAGGACATGATCGATAGTGAGATGTAATGAGAAAATATTGTATTACTGTGATGTGATCAAAAATTGAAATGAAAAGCACAACAGTATTTATCTAGAATGATTACATTTCAAAGAGCATCTGGACGTCAATGCAACTTGCAGATTGATAGACTATGCAATAAACCAATATCCAATTTACTAGAGTAGCAAGTCAGGCAATCGGATGAGACTGGGTCAGAAACAATGCAATAGCTTCCTATTTATGGGTTTCAAATATATTTCAGAGACTAAACCAGAGTCTTTCCATCACCTGGAGTTTAAAAAAAAAAACACTTTTCATTCCTTTATTTATTATTTGTGTGTGTGTGTATTTAATTTAATCTGTATTTCTTTGACTTTCTTCATTCCATTTCAAGCAGCAAAATTTTCAGTCGGATTTTGAACTTATTTCTTCTTGATATTCTGACTTAATTGAGGGCAAGAAATATGTCAAAAGATCTAAACCTGAATTATGCCCTTCTGAGAACTACTACAGCATTTGTATGTCACATTCAGTTGTGCATTGCTTGAGAATAGACAGTTATTTAAAAAAAAAATTAGTGGCTACCATAACTCTGCAGTGATCAACATGTATGAAATATATTAATTTTGTGCAATAATTTTTAGTTTTTCTTCTTGTGTCCTTTGGGTGTTTCAGGTATCACTTCTTTGGTAGTGTTGTTAACTTACGTTGAAAAATATTGACTTCCTATTGAGCACCATATATTAGGCTAAATACTGAGAATGCAAAAATGAGTAACCCTTTCTTGTTCTAAAGACAAATTCAGAGCAGTGGGAAAGACAGACAGATGGGAAGAAGAAAATTTCAGAAGGATATCTTTATATTGCAGTGATAAAAAGGAACCTGGGGCAGCAAATGGAGAAGTTATCTATTCTTGAAAGAGAGGAGCTGGAGATGTGTTGAAGGGTGGGGGAGAGGCAGAAGTCATTGCTAACAAGATAAGGAAAGGAGAAGGGTCAGGGGTGTTGGTGGGGCCCCACAGGGAGGAAACAGAATGAGGGAAGTCATATATGGAATTAACACTATAAAATTAATTTTCAAAAGGTAGTTTTATTGAGAGTTTTCTCTGAGGCAAACGTTAAGTTCTTCAGATACATAATTTTGAAATAATCCTGAGAAGCAGATACAATTTCCCTCTATGCTGTGTGTGAAAAATAAGCACAGCTCAGGATGTGGGAAAATATTAAGTGTAAGGCTTACAGTGCTATCAACTCTATGAAGCTAGAGCCAGACAGGAAGCGGTTTTATAGAGAAGCTAATCTTTTGAGTTAAAAAATTCATTAATTTTTTTTGTCCACAGGTTGTTGCTGGTGATTAGGTTCTTGTCTCATTGCAGAAAGAATTCAGAGATGAGACACAGAGGTTAAGAAAGTAAAGTGAGGATTTATTGAGGGATCAAGGCAAGAGCGGGCAGGCTCAGGTGAGCAGCTGCCCTGAGTTTCTTCGGCAAGTTGGTTACAGAGTGTAAAAACGAATGGGCAGAACATTCATTGGGGAGGGAGGGGTTTGGGGGTCATTTTCCCTGATTTTCATCCCAACTCTACCTTCCCGAAAGGAGGAGGGATTTTTGTCCTTATTTAATCTGGATCTGAAGTGTCATGGCATCGGTGCATGATGGGTACTTCTAAGAAGCAAGGCTGATTTTACTGTAATGAGGACATAATGAGCAAAAGGTTACATTTGGACACTGGAGATTCCTGCCTTTTCCCACTTTTCTTTATCGGCCTCCAGGACACTTGTTACCCCAAAATGTATGATCTTTTATTAGTCCTCAGGTCCCCGCTTTTCTTTGTCTGCCCAGGGACATCGTTTGTTGTTTACGACATCGTCTGTCTGGTTTCATGCATTTGGCCTGTGCCCCTCTCCTTTTTTGCCCATTACCTGCCATTGGCCTGTGTCCCTGTTTCTTTGCTGAGATCTAGCTGTCTGCCTGCTCTCACAGGATGATAAAATATTTACACAGAGTTTTCAGCAGAGAATTGGGATACTGACTGAACATTTGAGACAGGTTACTCTGACTAGTTTGTGGACAGACGGTGGATTCAAGGGGCGCACAATGAAGGTAGGGACACAGGCTTGGAAGTTAAACTATAAAAGCTCGGGTTTCTCAGAATAAGAACCTGGAAGAGCAGGAGCAGGGCAGAGAGGAGTCATCTTTACTTCCATTGGTGGTTTGAGAATGACCAGCTTCTCTCATCACTCAGAAAGATCCACCAGAGAGAATTCTCTTAGAAAGAAAACTAAATTTTTTAAAAACTGACATTTTTGAGTGGGGACAAATAGGTAGCCATTTTTAAAAGTGACATTTCCCTCTTCAACTTCCTGAAAAATCAAATAATGAAATCCAAACTGCCTACAAGGCATTGTGCACTAGTGACATGAAGAAAACGTCAGATACTTAATTTATAGCATCTGTAGCCACCATGCCTGGGTGTTTAAAGGTATCTCTACTATTCAATCTGGGTGTCTCAGTTCAGGAAAGAACTGAGAGAATATTAGGGAGGGAACTCTAAAATCTCCATAGCAAAAAAAAAAAAAAAAAGATTGTTTCTAATTGTATTATTTTAATGAATGGGTCCCTTTTATTGAAGCTGTTGAGACATCTGTCATCAATGCAAATCTGCAGGCACTTGTGACAGTAAGACAGACAGGAGACACATATTTGGGCAACAGAGAGCTGGAAGGCTCAAAGATGTACCGTAGGCTAAGCAAACAGGACAAAATTATAAGCTGATATCAAAAGTTCTTGATGCAGAATCAATAAATTGTGGATATGTTTACTCTTTCAAAAACCAGCTCTTTGTTTGATTTTTTTTCTCTGATATTTTGATTCTCTATCTTATTTATTTCCTCCCTGATCTTTATTATTCCTTTCCTTCTGCTGACTTTAGGTTTTATTTGTTCTTCTTTTTTCTAATTCTTTTAGGTGGTAGTTTAGGTTGTTGATTTGCGATTTTTCTTATTTTTTTTGAGGAAGGTTTGTCTTGCTATCAACTTTCCTCTTAGGACTGCTTTTGCTGCATCCCATAGAGTTTGTGTAGTTGTTTAAAATGTAGGTATGACTACCAGCTCTGGCAAGTCTTAGTAAATTGTTTAAATTGTTTTCTTGCTGGTCCTAATCCAATTTCTTTATTGAAAATCAGGCATACCACAGAGATATTGCTGGTTTGGTTTCAGACCACTGCCATGAAGCTAATATTGCAATAAAATGAGTCACACAATATTTTGGTTTCCCAGAGCATATAAAAGTTATGTTTATGCTATACTGTAGTCTATTAAGTGTGCAATAGCATTATGTCTAAAAAAAACATTCTATATACCTCAGTTTAAAAGTGCTTTATTGCTAAAAAATGCTACCTGTCATCTGAGCCTGTAGCAAGTTGTAGTATTAACATCAAAGAACACAGATCACAGATCACCATAATAAAGATGAAAAGAATGAAAAAAAAATGTTGCATTAAGTACCAGAATGTGACATAGAGGCACAAAATGAGTCAATGCTGTTGGTAAACTGAGGCTGATAGACTTGCTTGACACAGGGTTGCCACAAACCTCCAATGTGTAATACACGCAATATCCGCAAAGTGTAACACAGTGACGCACAATAAAAAAAGGTACACCTGCAATGAGGTTTGACTCGATGATTTCTAAAGTTTCTGTTTGGTTTTGGCTGATAAGAGAGCTCCAGCTTTCAGTGGATAACTGAGTAAGTACACTGAATGACAGACATCGGGAGACAATGTAAAGATGTAAAGATGGTTTAAAATCCAAGCAGATGTATTGCCTGCCTGTGTTCTATAAATGAAACAGCAAAGCCTGGATGACAGCTTATCTGTTTACAACATGGTTTACTGAATATTTTTAAGCCCACTGTTGAGACCTACTATTCAGGAGGGAAAAAAAGATTTCTTTCAAAATACTACTGTTCACTGACAATATACCTGGTCATCCAAGAGCTCTGATGGAGATGTGCAAAGAAATTGATGTTCATGCTTGCTAACACAACATCCATTCAATAACTAATGAACCATGGAGTGATTTTGACTTTCAAGTCTTCTATTATTTAAGAAGTACTTTTCCTAAGGCAGTAGCTTTCATAGATAGTAAATCACAAAGTCAACTGTAAACCTCCTGGAAAGAATTTACCATTCTAGATGCCTCTAAAAGCATTTGTGATTCATGGAAAGAGGTCAAAATATCAACATTAACAAGAATTTGGAAGATTCCAACCCTGGTGAATGACTTTGAAGGGTTCAAGACTTGAGTGCAGGAAATAACCACAGATATGATGAAAATAACAAGAGAAATAGTATCAGAAGTGGAGCCTGAAGGTGTGACTGAATTGTTGGACTCTCATGATAAAACTTTGATGGATGTGGACTTGCTTCTTATGGATGAACAAAGAAGGTGACTTCCTGGAACCTACACATAGTGAAGATGCTGTGAAGATTGTTCAAACGACAACAAAAGATTTAGAATATTACATAAACTTAATTGATCAAGTAGCAGCCAGATTTGAGAAGATTGACTTCAATTTTAAAAGAAATTCTACTGTGGGCAAAATGCTATCAAACATTTGCAGATATTAACTACTATATGTAAAATAGATAAACAACAAGTTTCTACTGTATAACACAGGGAACTCTATCCAATATCTTGTAGTAACTTATAATGAAAAAGAATATGAGAACAAATACACGTATGTATATGTATGGCTGAAACATTATGCTGTACACCAGAGACTGACACAACATTGTAAATTGACTACACTGTCAAACAGCATTGCACGCTACAGAGAAATTGTTTGCGAAAGAAGTGGCAACTGATGTGACAAACTTTATTCTTTTCTTATGAATTTGCCACAGCCACCCTACCCTTCAGCAACCACCACCCTTATCAGTCAACAGACATTGACATCGAGGCAAGAACCTCCACTGGCAAAAAGATTATGATTTGCTAAAGGCTCAGATAATGGTTTTCATTTCTTAGCAATAGAGTATTTTTTTTAATTGAAGTATAGTCAGTTACAATGTGTCAATTTCTGGTGTACAGCACAATGTTCCCTTTTTTTTTTAGACACAGTACTATTACGTGCTTATCAGACTAAAATATTGTGTAAACATAACTTTTATACCCACTGAGAAAACAAAAATGTGTGTGACTTGCTTTATTGTGGTATTCACTTTACTGCAGTGGTCTAGAACCAAACCCATGCTGTCTCTCAGATATGCCTGTAAGCCCTTTTTTAACCTAGTTTTTGTAACAAATTATGCACAATCTTATTTTCGGTGAGTATTATATAATCTAATGTTTTGTCTGTTCTTAGATATTCTTAAAGGCATATTGGTGTCTACACAACCATATTCATACATGCATTATCCACAATAGCTAAAATATTGAAACAACCCAAGTGTCCATTGATGGATGAATGAATGAGGAAATGGTGGTATATAAATATAGTGGAATATTATCCAGTCTTAAAAAATAAGAAAATTCTGACATATGCTATGACATGAATGAACCTTGAGGACATTACGCTAAATGACATGTCAGTCTCAAAAAGACATACAATATGATTCCATTTTTATGAGGTATTTAGAGGAGTCAAAATCATAGTGACAGAAAATGCAATGGTGGTTATCAGAGGCTGAGGAAAAATGGGAGGTAATGGGGAGTTCTTGTTTACTGTGTACAGAGTTTCAGTTATACAAAATGAAAAGTTCTGGAGATGGATGGTGGTGACGGGAGGACATCACGATGAACATATTTTAATCTCAATGACCTGTACACTTAAAAATGATTACAATGGTAAATCTTAATATTATGTGTATTTTACTACAATAAAATTATTGGAAAAAAACAGAAACAAAGAAGCAAACATAAGGATATTTTATCTGTATATAATTGCAATTAGTAGGTCCTTCAAAAGATTTCTTTCACACTAGATGAAAGATTAAGTCTACATGGTAAGTTCTTTATGGAATATTTAACTAATACACCAGACTGAAGCACATTACAGGACCTTCTTCTGCCTGTCTATTTCACACGGCATTACAATTATTTTTCCTTTCTTTATTCTTGGTATAGCCACTGATCTCTCTAGATTTATCTGCATAATTAACACTCCTTTCCTCCACCCCCCAGAATTTATTATTCTCTATTACTCTGAAACAAGGACAGCCACATCTTTGCAGTTTATAAAAAATATATGTAATAAAAGAACCAGTTAATGCATACACAGTAATACTCTCATACTTCTGTATTGCAGTTAATGCACTTTAGGGTAATTTCTCATTTTTAAATTTTACTATGAAATCATGGCCTTTCAATAAGTGAATTTGTTTCCATTAATTATGAGAGTTTCTTCTTGTCATTGTTAACTTAAAATTGTCACATTCAGTTGTTATAAGCTTTTTTAATATGGTTCCTTTTGTCCTTTTAATAACAGCCATCCTCCACCAGGCATCCTTGAAAGAATCCTTCCTTCTAGCAATGATAGTATATTCTAAGTCCAAATTGAATTTTTCCTCCCCCAAAACATGGAATCAATCATGTTCCAAAGGGCATAGACTTTTTTTTATCCAAGAACACACTGAAAAACAAAATCATCTGAAAACATGTGTACTGGTATTAAGGAAATTTGCTGGATTTTTATTGGATTTCTTTCACTGAGAACATGAAAAAGATATTTCCTTTTATTTATGTTCACTGTTACTTCCAATTTAACATATTATACATATAACTTGTTGTCAGATGGGGCTTTATTAATCACTAGTAGTTTCCATGACACTGGAGAGCAAGAGTGGGTGTAGCAGGCAGAATTATTAAACAGACTTTGGGACTGAGATTCTTCTTTATCTGGCTTTGTACTGCTAACTGAGTAAATCCACTCCAAAGCCAAGAGTCATTAATCATAAGCAGAAGAAAGACAAACACTTGCTTACCTAACCTTGTGAAGAAGACAAGGCGGGACATTAGGGTAATGTAACTGGATTAGAGTGACGTGAGCCCAATAGTAGTGACAGCATTGAATAAGGGAAAGGGTGCCAGCTCCAAAGATGGACAGATAGATGACAGATCACACGTTATTTGCTCTCTACTTAGCATAATTAGATGAGGTTAACATTCAAATCAGTAGATTAAGTAAAACAAATGGCCCTCCTCAGTGTAGGTGGGCTTCATCCAAACTCTTGAAAGCCTGACTAGAATACAAGGGTTGAGTGGGAAAGAATTTGCTTTCTGTGTCTGACTGATTTCGAGGTAATACACTGGTCTTCCGCATTCAAACTTGAACTAGGACTTACATCATCATCTCTTCTGAGTCTCCAGTTTGACAACTGCAGATCTTGGGGCTTCTCAGCCTCCATAATCACCTGCTTGAACTCCTGATAATACATATGTGAGTAAATAATAAATATATAATAAATAAATAAATATGTAAGCTTTTATATATATCTACTGTGCTTGGAAACTTCAGCATCTCTTTTATCTTTAATAGCATTATGTTACTTTTTAAAATATAATTCAATGGAAATAAGTTGCCATTGAGACTGTTTATCTAGAAGAGTTGATAATTCATAAAAGAAACTTATGCTTTCTAAAGAGAGGTCTACAGCTCTTATCCCCAGTGCTTACTACTGGTAATAGTTCTTTTGGAAATGCCTTATTTCAAAATTGTGTAGCCTGTTTTCTCTATATTTCCTTCAAAATACTTTTCTAGCACTGCTGAGTACACTTTTTAATTTATTCTTTTACTTATAAGACACCTGAGAATATTTTGAAATGCATTGGATACAAATGTTGACTGTATGAGCATGTCTCTTCCCACAGCAGCTTCTACAGTTTTCTACCTATAAGCATTATAGTTTCTCATTGGATTATTGTAAAATTTAAGTACATTTATAAGCAGTATTTAATATAAGATATATTAGAAGGTTTAGGGTAATATTTATCAAGAAAAAAGTAGATTATAGTTATCATTCAGAAACATACAGAGCTTGACTTAATCTTCAAAAAAAAATAGATCTCAGATCAAATGAAAAGTTTTTTAGTAAGTAAGGCTAACATGGCTTTTCTAACACACACCATTCATGTGAAAGATAAATATATCATATACTCAAAAAAGACTTTTTTAAAATGGCTTCTTCCAAAAGATTTACTTCTTTGATCTGGCTGGATCAAATAAAGAAAAGAAGGAGTCTGACTACATGGACCAATAGCCAAGAGACTTCTCAAAGTTCTGTCTCAAACATCTAATTTGACTATCATCATACATCTTCAAAGTAAGGAGAGGCATAATAATATTTGATAAATAAGAAATGAGGCCTAAGAGGAACTCTACTTTTACACTAGTTAGTTTGGAATTACCTACCAACAGGAAGATCAGAGATGCTGGATAAAATGTAAAAAAAATATTCTGAGAGCTTACAAGACTGTGAAACATTCTTAGAACAAGATCCAAGAGAAAATGGAAATTCAGAGAAATAAAACTGAGAGGCATTTTCTCTGGGGGTTTTTTTTAATTGAGAAAGGGAAGTGAGTGCCTAAGAAGTGAATCAGAGTTATTGACAGACTTGTAAAACTTGAATTTAAAAAAATGTACATTGGGTTCTTAAAAGCTACATCCCTAAATTAAGGATTAATTGAAAGTAGTTCAGGCTTAGTGGCTATAAAGCAATTTCAAATCATTTCAAAACCTTAAGTTGAATTAATTGATTTAGATGACTGTTGTCTTCAGGCACATTGCAAGAGGAAAAGTAAATCCTCTTTCCTACAAAAGAATAATTTTTCAACCTAGTGCCTGATACACAATGCTGAAATAACAAGGCACACAGAGAAGAAAGAAAGCATGAAAGAAAACCAGCAGGAAAAGTAAAATAAAGGCACAGAAAAATATTATCATGAAAACGTTAACAGATGTTTGTAAACAAAATTTACACATGTAGATACTCTCAAATTGGTAAATAATCTTTTTTCATACCAAGCACACATAGAACATTTATAAAAAATAACTATGTACTGATTTGGTTGGAAGTCCCCAAACCATTCCCTGAATTGATAATTCACTAGGGGGACTCACAGAACTCAGTATATAATCATACTCATGACTATGATTTATTACAGCAATAGATACTATTACGAGCTTAACCACGCCCCCTAACTCTTTCTCAAATTCATATTTTGAAGTCCTAACCCCTAGTACCTCAATATGTGACTGTATTTGGAGATAAAGCCTTTAAAAAGGGTGCTTATGTTAAAATGAGACCATTGGAGTAGGTTTTAATCCAGTATGACTGGTGGCTTTATAAGAAATGGAGATTTGGACTCACAGAGAGACACCCAGGGCACAGGAACAGAGAGACAACTATGTGAAGAGGTAGAAAATGAGCAGCCTCTGCGACCCAAGGAGAGAGGCCTCAGGAGAAACCAATCCTGTCAACTTGCCGATCCCAGAATTCTCAAATGCAGAATTTTGAGAAAATTAACTTCTGTTGTTTAAGCCACTCTGTCTATGGTACTTTGTTACACAGCTGTAGCAAACTAATACAGATACCAAGAAAATCAGCAAAGGGAGAAGCCACATGTAATAAAGTATCAAGGAAACCAGGTATAAGCTTCCAAGAGTCCTCTTCCCACAGACACATAATTTTTCTAGCACTGAGTTATGGCAACATATGTAAAATACTGTCACTGGTCTCATCAGAGACTCAGTGGCCAAGGGTTTTACTGGAAGTTGGTTATGTTGGAACCCTCTTGCTATCTTGTATCACAATTCCAGGCTCCTAGAAAAAAAGCAGGTGTTCATCATAAAACATATTATTTGCACAAACAATTTAGGCACAGTAAACCACTCTTATTAGTTCTGGAGATGACCAGAAACCCCCTGAAATTTAAGTTAACAGACCCCAGCCCAGGGCCAAATCTGCAAGCAGGCTTTACTAAGGACAGCAGTTTCAGCCTTGTTATTTCAACTCTTTTCTGCACAGTCCAAGTCTTGCCCTCTGGCTAAGGAATATTTAGAACAAAATGATTATCAGGAGAACCCATCAAACTGCAGTGTAATATCAGTTATAACCTTTAGGAGTCATGGATTTATTTAGTTAAAATGACTCCCACTGAACATACAAGTCTATCTTAAAACACAAGTGTCTTCCTCCTTAAGTTTGTGCATTACCCCTGGCCCATGGCATCAGTTTAGCCCCAGCAGAATTCTGGCCTGTAAGTTCAAGTTGACCTGAAGACCTTCCAAGGCTGAGGCAGTGTCATGACAGTCAGGATACACACACAAGAGGTATAATTCCACAGGGCACATGTGATACATTATAATAAAGAGTTTATTACTGTTAGGACCCCCCAAACAGCACCTCCTCTAATTAGGCAGCATGAGTTCACAGGCCCTGGATACGGCCTTCCACCATGGAGCCTGCTGTCCTAGGATTCTAAGTCCAGTCCATTTAACTCAGTTCAGTTCTTGGTTTCAAAGGAACAGCCTGAGGCCATTAGTTCCAAATAGTTTTGCTTGTCCCTGACACCAGTTCATCCTCCTTGAAAACGTGGCTGGCATCTGGAGGTGTGCTGTGTGGGAAGTACCAAGCCACACCCTGCTGCCTCATAGACAGGTGTGATCATAGACTCAGCAGTAAGATTGATTCAGAATGCTCACAGCAGCTTGGCAACACAACACGGGGGATTTTTCTCTTTTCTTTGGTAGGAGGGAAACGCTTCCAGGAACAGCTTCAAAAAACAAAGGTCATTAATCCCCTCTTCATTCCTGGTGACTGCCCAGGTGCCGGAGTTTTGTTTTCCCTCTGTTATTAAAAGCTGTATCTCCAACATTGTAAGCTGACTATACTTTAAAAAAAAAAAAAAAAAGAAGTATGTCTCATTCAGCAATTGTAACTTTACACTTTTTCAAATATCCCCTACTGTAGAAGGGTTGTATGCAAGAGGGTCCAAGCATTTCCTCAAGTTAAGAATAAGACAAAACAAAACAAAAGTCTTTTATACAACTTAATCAGGAAGGCACGTCATGTTTAGAAATCAGAACCAAAATCTGAATTTTCAGAAATTTTTGAAATGAGTTTATATACTCTTCAACCCTTTCATTCTGATCATTTACTCGGTGATCAAACAAACAAAATCACTTCTTTCTGGAAATAGCTGCATATAATAACAAATTTGCCTTACTGATTTGCGCACCAGGAAAAAGGTGAAGGATGTAGGCTCAAACTATCATTTTATTACTGCAAACTGTAACTAACTAGGAAAACAAAACAAAACAAAGAGAGCGAGAGAGAGAGCAAGTCAATAGCAGTGACACATTCCCCAGTGGGTCAAGAGTCTCATCTGTTGCAACTGGGTGGAGGGGTCACTGTCCCCATGATGCTTCTTTCCAACTTTCAGCCTTTCCGACTTTCCAACTCTTTCCAACTTTCAGCCTTTGGCACAGATCACAGGTTAGGAATGAAATCAGTCTAAGAAATATAAAATTGGTCAGGAACTCATATCGTTCTATCAGAGAATAAGCCTTTTTCTGTGGGCATTTGTATGTGACACAGATGGTCCAGTCAGCATCAAGGATGTTTTCATAGTTTATGACCCCACAGAGGGAGATCCTAAACCTGGAGCACTCTTGGAAGCTGAGTTGTGTTTAGTAAGTCTACGCCTGCCTCATTTTAGCATAGCACATGCTGAGGCCTAAACAGCCCATAACAGACTCTATTAGGCTTTAGCTTGGAGTTAGATTCAAGCAATAAGTATATGAATTCAGATTTTAAAAGAGCCAGTGGCTTCTCCTCAGCAGCAGCAAAGCCAAGATTCAATAGGGCCAGACAGCGCTATTCCAACTCCAAGTGACGAGCAAAGATTTCCTGAGCTTTTATTTTTTTATAAGTTTTAGAGTCCAAATTGATCCACTCAAAAATACGAACATTAGGCTAGAAAAGTATCTGCCTCTAAGGGTCAAATATATGATTTTATAAAAGCTCATTAGAATTAAAAACTGTTTTTACAGCATCAAAAGTGTATCTCCATCTGGAGATTGACTCTGTTCAAATATCTCCCTTTATTCAGAGACTTTAATAACAGGCAAAAATCAGAGACAGAAGCATCAGTTACAAAGACATATTTTTTAAGTACTTCAAGAATTTAAATCCCACTTAACCCAGTCATGACAAAAAGCAAGGAATCTGTATCCTACTGGCATGTTTCTTGGCAGTTTCCCCTGATTGTGATGATTTCTCCAGAATTTATGAAATTACAAATATTCACACACAAAAATGTACTATATATGCAGATGCAATAATTAAAAAGTACAAAGTCAATTAAATATCTCCCTTTTATGCTATTGCAAATTTATTATAACTTCTATCAGTAAACTTCACATTTTCTGGTTTATGATTACAGTTGCCGGGGGAGACCCAGCTGGAATGCTCAGCGGGGGCAGGAGGTCTGCTGCAGTAGGAGCAGTTAGGCTGAAGACATGTCAAGAGTTCTTTTTTTTCCTTTTATCCTCACTCTGGTTTATCTGAAGTTTTGCTCCAATACTGGGGACTGATTTAATCTTTTCTCCCACTTGGAGGAGATAAAATACAAACTTTAAATATTTCTGGGCCATATAAAGCTCACATTTGGGAATGTTCAAGTTCTTTGTTTCTCCTTCCACTGGGAAGAAGACAAAACAACCAAAGACATTACCCAGACTGCATTATCTTCTCCTTACTTTAGTTAGGATTGCCAAAAATAGCTACAGAATCCAGCAAGTTAACTTTCCTGGAGTAGAGATATCATGTATAAATTTCATATGTAACAGCAGTTCAACTACTCTTTCATACCACGGCTGACTTAATAGATGCCCATTAAGCAGGGGTTTATCCTTCTCTGCCGTTTGAGCCTTCCTTTTCTCAATGTTTTTTTGCCATTTTTCAGTGGGTCAGGGTCATTCTAGCACATCCCACTTCTGACACCAACTATGTCAGGGGAGGACTCACAGCTATCAGTATAGTCTTACTCATGACCATGACTTTTTACAGCAAAAGGGTACCAAGTAAAACTAGTAAAGGGAAAAAAGTGAAGAAGTGAAGTCTGGAGGAAGCCAAGTTTATACTTTTCTGAGTCCTCTCCACGTAGAATCATAGAGGACGTACGTAATTCCTTCAGCAGTGAGTTGTGACAATGTTTGAAATGTTGTGTACCAAGGAAGTTTATTACAGACTCGATCCCAAGGGTTTTTACTAAGAGTTCATTATGTAGACATCTTCTGCCTTGCACATACCAAAACTTCAGACACCCGGAAAGGAAGCAGATATTCAGCATAAACAATATTATTTATACAAACATTTTAATCACAGTGAGTAGCTCTTATCAGTTTGAGGATTGCGGGAACCTTCGCATTATCTAAATTCCCATGTACCAGACCAGGACCAACTTTCAAGCAGATCTTTCTATAGCAGTTTCAGGCCTACTATGTTTACTCTTTTCTGCATATTTACTGAGGCTCATTAAATGTTGGCATTTACATGAAGTCAATGTGTTGTCTTATATAATTCAATTAAGCTAGAAATAATAAAATATTACAAGTTAATCTTCATATGTTTGATTAGATATATACATTTAAGGATCTCATGGACCAAATTTTTAAAAAATCACAATGAAAATAAAATATTTTGAAGTAAATGGCATCAACCTCATTAGGAATTAGGAAAATAAAGTTTTAAATCACAATATTATGTCAGCACAGCCTTATCAGATGAGCTAAAACACAAAAGGCAAAAAATACAGTAAGATTTGATGAAGATGTGGAGCAAATGGAGCCCTTACACATTGTTCTTTTGAGTGTAAGTTGATACAATCAAACTCTGTGAATAACATATGTAGAACAGTAAATATATAGTGCTATCTTTGCACATAAGAAAAATACACACATTGAACATAAATCATACATACACACATGACTTACAACAAAATGCTGAGTGAATAAAACCAGGTACAAAATAATACATACTGTAATGTTCAATTCACATACAAATAAAAATAAAACAAGAAAAACTAAATGATGACTTTTAGAGATGTGTGTTTAGATGTATAAATAATTCAAAATCAAAAAAGAAATGAGTGGAATTCATGAAATTATCGGTTATATGTAGAGTAGTGATGGGGGAGATGGCTCTGGGAGGACAGTCAAAGTTCTCTTTATTGAGCTGCACATAGATTAAATAAGTAACTGATTTTTGGTATTTATTGCATGGTGTATTTTAGTTTTGCACACTTTTATGAAAGTATAAGTATTTCACATTAGAAAAAGTTTAAGAGGGAAACAAAGATATCACTCAGAGAAAGAAAATAAATAATGTAAACTTATATGTATGTTTATGTTGTAGAAGTCAGCCTGTTAACCATCTAAATCAAGATCTTTGCACTACATCATACAACAAAATTTATGGGTATGGCTGTCCCTCAAAATGTAACCACGTGCCCCTGTGATGTCACTCGAGCTGATAATACTGATTCCATATAAAAATAATATTCAGACTTTGTCCATAATCTAAATTTACTACATGTTTTAAGCTATTTAATTATTCTTAATCCTGGAACCCATAATATTCTAACTACTTACTCAATTTTCAGGATATTTTAGTGAAGTCTCATGCATTCTTTTATATACAAAATAAATATTTTTGAGCACACAGATGTTTTGAGGACTTCCAGGTTATGATGGAAGGAATTTGAAACCCCTTTCAAAACACATTAACGCCACAAAAAATTTAAAAATATATATGTATATATACATTTTTATGCACACATATGTATCTCTATCTAACCATCTTCCTTACATACACTTACATAAAAGTATAAATTTACATATATATTTTGTAAGAAAAATTGAAAATAAAAATGAGTTCAAGATTTCTCTGAATGAGAAATAAAATGTAAGTGCACAGCAACCAGTAGGGGTTATAGCAATTCACACACACACACACACACACACATGCATGCACACTGGGCTCCTGAATTTGAACTGGCAGAGAAAGCTTACTATTCATTTCATATGGAATTTTAGAGGAGCAAATCACTTGTGCAAGGGTCCAGAGTCCAGACTGGGTTTCCCAGCCCATGAATGAAAGCTAAAAACAATGAAATCACTCCTGGGGCTGCAGGTTTAATGAAGCAATGAACTACAATGATAGAAGGAACAGAAAGGGCCATGTGGCCGAAGTTGGGCAAGTTATTTATTAACTTGGAAATACATTTCTGATTTTTCTTTAAGAAAAGACCTCTTAATTGTTGATATTAAAATTTATTGTGAAGAGGATCCTCACTACTATAGCACTACATCTGTAAAACTGTGAGATACAAAGGGGTGCATTTGGGCAGAATGAGAAGGAATTCCTCAGAGAAGGGGAAAGTACACATTATAGACAATGGAAAAAGTAATGGAAAAGGCAGAAAACAAAACTGTTCAGAATCTGAAGAGACCAAAACACCATTTGGCTAAGACATGGTGAGAAAAAGTGACTGAGAATAACAGAGGTATAGGCAGGAAGGCTAAGTCATGTATATTCTGATGGTTATTTTGCAGCATTTGAATTTTGTGTAAAGAACAGTGGGAAATCATTGGGAGACTGGAAGTAGTAGAGCATCATAACGTAATTTGCTTTAAACTTCTTGTTTTGACTATTTTGAGGACAAAATAGCTAAAGGGAAAAACAGGAAAGAGAAATGCTAGTAAGGAGACTAGTTCAGCAGTTAAGGCAAAAAATAATGACAATGTGAAATGGACTAGTCCCCTCAAAATGGAAAATAGACAGATTTAAGGCATTTTGAAATAAAAATACAAAGTGAAATGGCACAAAATGCTGATTGATATTATAAATAAAAAGACGGAAAAAGAAACCAAAGATGACCCCACCATTTTCTGGCTTAAGAAACTAGAAGAAGAAATTTAAGTTAGCATACAGATATTACACATACTGCTGTCAGAATAGATGAAATGACCTATAAAGAGAATGTACCAATGTATGGCTAAATGTAGCTAACATGTATTGACTATTCGCTGAATTCCAGGAAGAATGCTAAGCACTTTACATGACTTATCATGTTTAATCTTTGCAACGCTGTGAAATAGTTAATGTTATTACACTCCATTTAAAGACTCAAAAATAATGATTTTGAAGGGTTATATAATTTCCCCATGGCTACACACTAGTAAATGGTGGAGGCTACCTTTAACTTCTTAACATTCTGAATCCAGAACTCATAAGCTTACCATTAATATTACCGTCTTGGAAAAAAAAGTGTGCTTTGAACCAAGCCTTAAAGAGGTTCATTTAAAAGCAAGCAGCAGAGGCAGAGCCTACAAAAGATATTGGGGGATAAAAGTGTCCTTATATTAGTAAGACCAAGAGTATCAAGAAAAGACTGTTTCAAGATGAAGAATCTGTTCACTCTCTTGAAAGTTTCTGAGACAAAGCCAAAATAAAGCTATTAAATATGGCATTGTTAAAGTTATCACTAATCTAGACAAGTATAGTTTTCCAAATGTTCAGTGCATGATTAAAGCTGAAAGTGTACGTGACATCAAAGAATAAAATAGAATATGATATCCAATCTTATATTTGTCACCTAATGAGAATGATTGAGAAGAGATGGGGGTTGGGGAGAGAAAGTTTAGAGAAATTAATGATGCAGGAGTAGGAGAAAAAAAAGTCTGGAGATGTAAAGAGAAAAAGTGTGGCCCTTTCCACGATGGAAGTGGTCCATTGGATGGCTGATCTTGCTGAAAAATAATGTCAGGGGCTTGACACTGGTTTTGGCCATGGGCAAATTAGGAACTCAGCAATGGAAATTGCCAGATTACTTCCTTAATCTCCTAGTCACAAGAAGCCATAGATGCGGGTTGAGACAGAGGAGGCAATAAGGGTAGGAGAAGGGGTCATGGGCTTCTGGGCCACTTGGTTGTGTAGCGTACTCACTTTCAGGATTTTTTTTGAAGCCTTCTGTTTTATATACTGCTTTCAATTGATGATAAAGTCCTCTGGTAACCGACTCAGTCTGGCAAACAACATCTAAATAATGATGGTAATTAGATGTCCCGTAGTCAAGCAATTAGCCTCTATTAGTGACCTTAGCAAACCTGAACCTAAGAGAAATAGCTGAATGTCAAGGATGAGATTGTTTTATTCCAAATTCTGAAGGACTGTGCTGTGACTCACCTGTACGTGTCTATCAGCGTTGCCTACAGCATCTTTCATCTGCTGGATTTACTTAGTCACATAGGCCAAGTGACAGAGCAGCCTGCAAAACATTCTGGTCCTGTTCTAGACACTTTCCTCTTCCTAGCCTGTCTTAGTCCATTTGGGTGGCTATGACAAACATACCACAGACTGGGTGGTGTATAAACAAGAGAAATTTATCTCCCAGAGTTCTGGAGGCTAGAAGTCCAAGGTCAGGGTGCCCGCGTCGTTGGGCTCTAGTGAAGGCCCTGTTCCGGACTGCAGACGACTGACTTCTTGTTATGTCCTCACAGGGCAAAGGGGACTAGGGAATTTTGTGAGGTCTCTTCTACAAGAGCACTTAGCCCTGTTCACAAGGGCTCTATCCTCATCACCTAAGCACATCTGAATGTCCCATCTCCTAAAATCATTATATTAGGCATCAGCACTCCAACATATAAATTTTGAGAGGACACAAACATTCAGACCACACCAGAGCCCCAGTCGAAACCTGAAGTCTTTGTGGTTCTTTGGTAAATCATTCCTAATAGCACAATTCAATAAGTAGTATAACTGAAGTAGTATAGTCTGAAAAGTCTCGCCAGACACTGCATGTTCCTTAGCTGTGAAAGTGTCAGATGCAGAAAACTATCCTTCAACTTGGAAGAGATAACTCAACATGCCCCAGACCATAGGAGAGGGAGATTTCTGAATTTTTATAGGGTTTATTTCCAACCCACTGCCATATATTATGTGCCAGACCAAAATGTCCAGTAGTGACCACTTCTTGTTCACTAGTCCCATTAACATGTGATCCTCAGTATAATAGATCAAGGTGATAAACTGTGTTATGAGGAAGTGATCAACATGGGAGAGCTGATTATGCCATGAGGTAAAGTGATTATGATGCATGCATTGTGGTCCCCACCAGCTGATAGCAAACTCCTTTTGATTGTCTTTATTAATACATAGAGAGAAAAGGGCATTTGCCAGACTCATTGTTGCTTACTAGAGAGTAGGGAATGTGAAAAGTGGCTTCCAAATGTAGTGCCATAAAACTAAAATTTTATTAGGCTAATAAACCCAGCGGGCCAGGAATTCAAACAGAGCAGAGATGACATTTCTCTGCCTCATTATGTCTGCTGCTTTGGCTGGAAATATTTGAATAAATAAGGATGACTCAACTGTCTGGGGAAGCTTCTAGTCACATATCTGATGCCTGGCCTAGGATGGCTTCAAGGTTGGGTTAAGCTTTGACTGAGTATTTACGTACATGTGGTTTAGGTTTGCTCACACATAATTCTGAATGATCAGAATTCTAACATGGTGACTCAACATTCTAAGAGCAAATTTTTTTAGTAAAAAAGGCAAAAATGACCTGACTTCTTTTGATCTAGCCTTTGGAGTTAAATTCCCAGATGGAATTTGCTGAATCCATCTGTTAAAAGCAAGAAACAAATTGTATTGGTCATCTGTTTTTGCTGTGTAACAAATTAACCCAAAACTAAGTGGCTTAAAACAAACAAAAAACCAAACACACACACACACACACACACATATTTATATATTTTATATATATATATATATACGTATATATATATATATAAAATCTACACTACAGTTTCTATGTGTCAAGAATTTGGCTGTGGCTCAGCTGCGTGACTCTACCCCAAGATTTCTCACACAGTTGTAACCAAGGTATCAGCCAGAGCGGCTGTCTAATCTGAAACATTGATTAAGCGAGGATTTGCTTCCACGATCACTCATGTGACTGATACGATTCAGTACCTCACTGCTGTTGACCTGAGGATCTCAGTTCCTCCTTAGCTTTTGGCCAAAAACCTCCCTCCATTACTTGCCACACGGTCTCTCCATAGGGCGCCACATACCATAACAAGTGGCTTCCATCGGAATGAGAAAGAAAAAAAGAGAGGGCGAGGAGGAGAAAACACAGGGTTATTTTGTAAGCCAACTGCAGAAGGGATACCCCAACCATTTTGCCCCATTGTATTCATTAGAAGCAAGTCATTAAGTCAGCCCCAAATGAAGGGAAGGCGATTAAACAAGGGTATAAATAACATACCAGGGGATGGGAATTATTAGGTGCCATTTTAGAAGCTGCTTTCTGCAGCCTGTCCTCTGAACCCCAATACTTCATATCTCTTACACTTTTAATATATATTTATATTCTCCCAAGTTTCCCAAAAGTCACATCACATTACATCACCATTCTTAAAGTCCAGAATCTCACCATCTAACTCATTTCTAAGTGTGATAAAGTTCCTCAGATGGAGTGGTATGAGTTCACCTCCTCAAGTGAAGTTCCTCTCTCTCTATTGATTTATAAAACCAGGGACGAATTCTGTCACTCAAATTCTCATCACACAGTAATGGGACAGGCATTGGATAACCCCCAAAGACATTTCTGTTCAAAAAGGGAGGAAATAAAAAGCAAAAAGGAGTCACTGATAAAAACTCTGAAATCCAGCCAAATGTTGGCAGCCCCTTGATTAGATCTCAAGTCTGGATAATGATTCTTCACAGGTCTCCTCTCCCTCCTGGGCTTTTTATTGGACCTTTTAACTCATGTTTTGTTTTTCATGAAAGGAGGCATATATTTGTAGCTAAGTGGTATTCTCAGTCTTCTTTCTGCCTGCAGGGTTTTAAAGGTCTAAAAGCATCCTCATTTTGTTCTATCACTGTCCCATTCTGCCACGATGTTAGCATTTTGCTGATACTTCCCTCAGAAACTTTCTATAAATATTATTGGAGCTCACTCCATCAGACAGTAGTTTAAAAACCACGGATTTTATTGGCATAAATATTGCTCTACTTTTGGCTCTTGTAGGGAGAGCTGAAGGATGAGTCTTAACAAGCTTTTATATCAGTTGGCGAGGGCTGCTGTGACAAAATACCACAGACTGGGTGGATTAAACAACAGAAATTTTGTTTTTCCCCTCACAGTTCTGGAGGCCAGAAGCCCAAGACCAAACTGTTGGCAAGTCTGATTTCTTCTGAGACCTTTTCTCATGACTTGCAGGAGTGTCTTCTCCAGTGTCTTCACGTGGTCTTGTCTCTGCATGGGCATCCCTCTGTGGCCTGCTTTCCTCCTCTTGTAAGAACACCAGTTAGATTGGTTAGGACCCACCCTAATGGTCTTGTTTCAATTTTGTCGTTGCTTTAAAGGTCTGATCTCCAGATACATTCACATTCTGATACACTGGGGCTTAGAGGTACAAGATACTAATTTTGAGAGGAACATAATTTAGCCTATAACAGCTTCCTATAGACAGCTTAGTATACTTTGAGAGTTTTTGTGAGGCCCAATCCATACTTAAACTTTTTTTCAAGAGCATTTGTATGATTAAAGCATACTCTGAGGTATCACCTTCGATGTCTCTGAGGTTTGGATAATTTTTTCAGCCAAGCCCTTTGCTTCATCTTTCGAATATATTTTTTTCTGGCTGTGATCTGGATTTCAACTTGGCTTAAAAGCTGTTTCTTGATTTTTCCATCTTTTTATCATCTAGGAAGACTGAGAATTTTCTAAACTGTCAAATCCTGGCTTCTCTTTATTTTTATCTAGCCTTCCCTCAGTTGACATTTCTCCTGTCTCGTTTCACCGTAAGCAGCAAGAGAAAGCTATGCAGCTTCTGCAACACCCTGCTGTGAAGCACCCTTAGCTAGATCATTAAGTTCATTACGCTCATTTTATACTTTCCACAAAGACTTCAAATGAGAATGTCGCTCACCTCTCAGCCATAAAGTTATAATGATCACCTTTCCCTTCAGTTTCCAATATGCTCAGCACTTCCTTTTGAGCCCTAACTGGTCACATTTTCAAAGTTTGCTGACAATCTTTTCAAGGTACTCTAAACTTTCTCTATCACACTTCTCAAGATCCCTATAACCTCCATCACTTGGCCAGTTCTACAGCCATTCTTTTTTTTTTTTTTTTAAGGTATGTTCGAACAACATCTCACTTCCAGACACCAAAATCCCTATTACCCCAACCTAGCATTTAAAACAAACACTTATTATTCCACAAATTTCATAAATCTAAGATCACCAAGTCAAGTCTAGTTAACATCCATCACCATATATAGTTGCAAATTTATTTTCTTGTAACTTTTAAGTTCTACTTTCTAAGCAACTTTCAAATATGCAACAGTAATACGAATGATAGTCACCTTTCTATATATCATATCCTCGTAACTTACTGATTTTATATCTGTAGGTTTGTACACTTGGACCCCCATTATCTATTTTCTCACCCCCAACCTTATGCCTCATACCTTGAGCAGCTACCAATTTATTCTCTGTATCTATGTATCTATGGGCTTGTTTTTTTGTTATTTGTTTGTTTTTGTTTTTTAATTCCGCATGTGAGATTATACAGTATTTGTTTTTCTCTGTCTGACTTATTCTACTTACCATAATGACCTCAAGATCCACTCATGTCATCACAAATGACAGGATTTCATTCTTTTTTCATGGCTGAATAGTACTCTATTATGTATTAATACCACATTTTCTTTATTTATTCATCAATCCATAACACTTAAGTTGTTTCCATACCTTGGCTATTGCAAATAATGCTGCAACAAACACAGGAGTGCATATATATTTTCAACTTAATATCTTTCTTTCCCTTGAATCAATACTCAGAAGTGGAATTGTCAGATCATATGGTAAATCTATATTTAATATTTTGAGTAACCTCCATACTGTTTTACATAGTGGTGGCACAAATTTACATTCCTCCCAACAGTGCATGAGGATTTCCTTTCCTCCTCATTCTAACACACACTTGATTTTTCTTGTCTTTTTGATAATAGCCATTCTAACAGGTATGAGGAGATATCTCACTGTAATTTTTATTTTGATTTTCCTAATGTTTAGTGAAGTTGAATATCTTTTTCATGTGCCTTTTGGCCATCTATATATCTTATTTGAAAAAAATGTCTATTCAGATGTTCTGCCCATTTTATAATTGGATCTTTTTTTGGCAGCATAATGCTGCCAGGTTCGTTCTTTCTCAAGATTGCTTTAGCTGTTGGGGATCTTTTGTGGTTGCATATAAATTTTAGAATTGTTTGTTCTAGTTCCTTGGGAAAATGCCATTGGAATTTTGATAGGTATGGCATTAAATCAATAGATTGCTTTGGAGAGTCTGGGTATTTTAATAATCTTAATTCTTCCAATCCATGAGCATGGCATATATTTTGATTTACTTGTGTCTTCTTCAGTTTCTTTCATTAATGTCTTATAGGTTTATTGCTCAGGTCTTTCACAGCCTTTCACCCCACCTAATTCTAGGTATTTTATTCTTTTTGATGTGATTGTAAATGGGATTGTTTTCTTCATTTCTCTTTCTGATAGTTTGTTAATAGAGTTGATATACTTCTGATAGTCCTCTTCTTAACAGCTCTGAACGCATGCTTATTGATTGCTATATTATGACTACTAGACTATTCATTCTACTCCTGTGATGGAGGAGAAGTTAAGAGAGTGTTTCAGAGTCAGGGGACATGGAAATTCTAGTTTTTCATGTATATTTGGTTGGTCTCTAAAGTATCAATGCAGATTTGAAAATCTCTGCTGAATATATGTGTGTCACAACACATTATATTTATGATTGGAGAAGGTCAAATGATATGGCAACTGCATGCTAACAACTCCAGGACCTCAGCTCTCACAGAGTGGATGCTATAGTCCTAGGCTGCAAGTCATTTTACAGCTCTGAGTAGTGAGGCTGATCTGGAGTTGAAGTATTTCTTAATATATTGATTCCTAGGAATGGTTTAAGTGATTGCCACATGTAGGTGTTTTAATTCATGACTTTTTAAATGAATGCTCACTTTCTACCAGGCTCTGTGCCAAGTATTTAAGTAGGAGCTTTTCTCATTAAACATCATTTTTTTAAATTTTTTATTTGCTTCTCATTTGGTGCTCCTTTTGCTGGGAATACACTCCCTCCACTTACTCCTCTCTAACTTGCACTTCTCTTTTACCCTCAACACTCAGCTCATGTCCCCTTATCACTGGAGTGTTTCTGACCCTTGCATCTTGCATGTTTCCTCTCCTCTCCACCTCTCCTGCCCTTCTAGGGTTATGTTAACAAATATTTGCTATATTAATTTGTCTATTTTCTCCAGGAGAATGGAGCTAAATTGAAGATTACCTACCTGATAAAAGAGAGGTGGTAAATTGTGTTTTTCCTTTGAATTAATTAGAAGGTGTTTATAGGTAAGTCAGAGTCTGAAATGCAATAGTCAGAGAAAATATTTTAACAGAATTCTTGGCACCATGTTTGACCACGACTGAAAGTTTCTATGGTTTCTATGGCTAAAAATTATGAGAAATTTAGGTAAATAATTTTTCTGGGGATGTGGAAATAAGGTTCATATTTTTATTTAGTGTATCTAGTTCAAAGGGTTCTTCTATCATTGATTGAATTAACAGCCATTACATAATTAAGAGAAGTCAAGGCCACTGCAACATATTATTTTACTTATAATAAATTGAAAGCCAGATGATTTGTGCTAATTATTTCTACAAATGTGCTAATAAACCTATATGAAATTATTGTTTCAATGGCAAAGATCTTTTTTTTTTAATTTTCTGTACTTTAAGTGGAGTACAATAAAATTATTCTGAGTTTCTGTGTAGAATTGAAAAAGTAAAACTCACCCTGCTGACAAATGACTGATATTCACTTGAAATAAGACAACTCTAAGACCCTAACGAATCCCCTTTCTTCTCACTAACATCTTGTCTAAGAGATTTGCCCTTATTTGCCAATGACAATTCTAATGCTGCTCAAAACTTCCAACTCCTATAAATATTAAATTTCTACTGTCTAGCACAGGGAACTATATTCAATATCTTGAAGTAACCTATAATGAAAAAGAATTATATGTATGTATATGGATGACTGTAACAGTATGCTGTACACCAGAAACTGACCCAACGTTGTAAACTGACTAGACTTCAATTAAAAACAAATTTTTCACCTCCTAGCTAAAAATATTAAAATATCCAGTTACTACCTTGTCCCAACTTCTTGAAGACTTTTCATCTAGAATAGGTGTCACTCCCCTAGTCCCTTTTCAAAATCAGCAAACAATGCTAAAACTTAATAAGGTTTCTTTCCCAATTCTCCTTTACTGAGCTGTCCCTGTAATCCCCCAGGTTTCATTTTCTCTTCCTGCACGCAGTCAACTAAACAAACAGAACTATTTTTTTTAACTGCAGGTGAGTTCCTTGTTGTCTTGAGTGATCCTTATGGGCCTCAAAAGGTCTAGGCATAACATTCACACTTACAAATAGTGTTTCAGTTTCTATAGTTGACCAGGGGCTTGACGACGATCTCAAGCGCAGTTGGAAGTACCATGCTATTTAGTTACTTAAGTTCTAGACTCGTGTCTTCTCTTTACAGCCCTGGAATCTCAGTTTTCTCATTTCTGAATTGGGAACTGGCTGTCAATGTCCCTTAGAGGAATAAGGTTTTTAGAGTTCTACTCTATCGGTAGATAAAAGAAACAGGTGAAGCCTCTCTACATTGCTTCTAGGCTTAAGTTTATCCACTTGTTAGACAGCCATTACAAACTATTGAAGAAAGATAAATTAAAAAAATTTTAAAGTTATTTTTAAGACAAAATCTTAAAAGTTGTTTGATACAAAAAATATCTTTGTCTTGGGTGGTCCCACTACCCTATTAATGTGATTCTTGCCTTTTATTTATTTATTTTTTTTTTTGAGCTTCAATATACCCATAAATGTCAAAGAAATGAAGTTAACTGAGGTATCTTGGCAATTAGATTCTTCTCATTTTCTAGCCTCAATAAATTAACAGGGAAATAGTCAAGAATACACAGATTCCCACATACTTTCTTTTTATTGAAGTATAGTTGATTTACAAAGATGTGTTCGTTTCTGGTGTACAGCATAGTGATTCAATTATACATATATATATACATATTCTTTTTCATATTCTTTCTCATTATAGGTTATTACAAGCTGTTGAATGTAGTTGCCTGTCCAATACAGTGGGACCTTGTTGTTTATCTAGTTTGTATATAACCGTCTAATGGGAGGTGAGATGAGCATCCAGGCTATTGTTTGATAGATGAGGAAATGCAGGCTGACAGGCCAGGGAACCAAATTCAGGGCAGCTCTATCTCCATATCCCATTGCTTAACTGGAGAGCCCTCTACCCTCCTAAAATGCATTAGAGGCATTTGAACAGTGTAAACAAACAAGATAGGAGGCCTATTCCTATGGAAGTAGTGATTATGTTAATAGGAACCATCATGTCTGATTGCCTCATTGTCCTAGTTTCCTTTCAAGTATTGGTTTCCAGTAATGGGGGATGACTAAGTCCAGATAACAGTGATTGAAGTTGATTTCATCGCCTGAAATGAAAACGTATCTCTCAATAAAATAGATCTGCCTCTGCCTTGTAGTATTGGAGGTGATAACACACTCCGTTCTTGTATAATACCAGTGAAGACACACAACACATTTTTCCTTTTAACTTCGCATTTTTGCCAGAAGTGGAAATAAAATATAAACATGAAATTGGAGATAAAACCTTTGGACTAATGTGATTTTTTTTTTACATTATTTAAAACTGATGCAGGCATCGGGCATATTTTTATATTTGAACCTTGTTATGGAAAACAGATATTTGAACAAATATTTCCAAATAGGAGGGGGCTCTTCAGTTTGCTCCTTTGAATTTCTTCCTTCTTTTTGCTTTACAGGTATGTTGGTGTATGGTCTCCTACGCTCACTTTGTAAGCAGTAAGTGACAGTGACCTGTGCTGAGTGCTACCAGGGGAATTATGAGCTACTCAGTAAGAATTGCTGCTCAGTTTTGGGTGTCATCCTGAGACCATTCAATTGCAACTTAAAAATAAAAGTGATCTAACCCTTTCGGAGACCAGCGTGTCAAAAATTGGCAAAAGACTTTCACGAGTGATTGCTGTGCACAGAATCAGCTTTTTGCTGCAAGCACAATCAGAATTTTCACTGAAAATCCATTCCAGGCAACAAATACAACTGGTGGTTGCCATGAATGAGCATTCAAAGCTTTACATGAAGCCCTGATTCTTTCCCCCAACTGTGTCACTGAGGAGACACAGGGAGCAAATGATTGTATATGTTTTGTGTGTTTGTGTGAGTATTATTTTGGAAACTCTGATGCACCTCCACAACCTAGTGTTAGCCCTATATGGGAGGAATATATAGAACTGACAAGTAAAAACAATGAGGGGTTCAATAACCATTAACTGCTGGTGCAAAATGCCTTTCTTTATCCTCTTCCTTTCTCCATCTAAATTCCACTACTCTAGGTTTCAGAGACTATCTGAGTAACTGCAGTAGAATTTGGTGATGTAAGAAGCCCTTTGAAGGTGGGCGATGCGTCTTATTTATCTTTCAGCCACATCTAGCTCAGTAGGTAATCAATAACTCAACTTAGAGTCAATGAAACCTACAAGGTTACCTTATTATAAAGAGGTCAGTGTAACCTACAGAGAGCATTTATATTAAGAGCCTTTTTACTCTTCATGGTGGATTATTTGATTTGTTTTCATTCAACCAACCAAATACTGGTGAGGGAAAAAAAACATTATTAAATAGAACACTTACATGGATGTATGCATTTATGAATCCTCAGAAGTCTGAGATTGATTATAAAGAAAACACTATGCAGGAATTCAGTAAATCCCTCTCCTTTCCACCAGTTGCCATTCAACACGGGTGATCATTATGTTTCTGTATAATTAAGGATCTTAACCATTATGTCACTTTGAATAAAGATGTCATGAACACTTCAGATGTGCACACTTTACAAATCTGTTAATAAAATTATTTGTATTTTCAACCATTTGACAGACATAGCAAACTTTCATAGAAAACTGAACTTTGTGTCTTCAGCCACCTATTAGAGTGTCAGTTTTTAAATTAACACTTTAGTGTGTGAGCAGAAATATGCACCCAAAGATTTCCTGTCTTCTCCAAAACTGTTTCTAATTTCCATATTGAACTTCTGTATAGCTGTATGTCTGTTTTTCAATAACTCCAATAATATTTTCCAGTTTATCTTTATCAAGGGCACTTCAGTTGTTTAACTGTTGTCCCCAAAACTTAGGATCTTAAGCTTTCTTTGAGGAATTTTTTAAATTTCTTTTTGGCCAAAGGTGGACTTTCTGTTCTATTAACATAAGAAGACTGCATATTGTATCTTTTTTTTAACATTTTTTATTGATTTTTAATGATTTTACAATGTTGTGTCAAGTATCTTAGCTTTAATATAAGAACCCGGAAAACTTAGCACGGATATCAACTGACTCCCACTAGCTCTGGTGTTCTATTCATATTATAAATAGCTCCACAAGTCAGGACTTGGATGGAACACATGTGAAATGTCACCCTTGCAATGAACCTCCCTCTCACTCTCACTGTCATAAATATTTTCATTTATCAGTTGTCTTCTTCTCAGTAAAGACATCTTTAAAGTTGTTTAAGCCAGAAAATTAGCAACTGTATGTGTTTTCTCCATTTTCATTACTCCCTAGAACCAACCAATAATTCCCACAATTTTCACTTCAGAATATTTCTCAAATAAACTGGTCATCCCAATCTCACTTTTTAACAACACTCTTGTCCAAGCCACTCACTTCCTTTATCCCCACTACAGAAATCATCTTCTTGTCTGGTCTCTCTGCTGTAATTATTATCTTGTTCTTTATAGATGGCAACTAAAATGATACACTTCTTTTCAAAATCATTAGCGTGTGGAAACCATATTTGGAATCATTTAGTAGTTTCCTGCTTTACCTAAAAGACAAATATTTTAATGCACCATAGGAGGAATTTATTTATACCATGATATTTAGTTCATGGAAAAATTCTCAACTAAATATTTGTTCAATGAAAGATAATATTTTGTTGAATAACCTTATGAAAGAAAAAAGTTAAATTATGTGGCAAAAGAAAGTAAATCCATGTCAAGTAAAACACAGCTTAATGTTAATTTAAACCCAATGCATACTGTAAATTTAAAAACAAACCTAACGACTAACAGCTAAATCATTTGGGTTGAATATATGAATTTATCTACTTTCTTTCTTCGGTGATGGTAAATGAATAGAAAATCCATAAATGGTGGGGGAGGGTATAGCTCAAGTGGTAGAGCGCATGCTTAGCATACACAGGGTCCTGGGTTCAATCCCCAGTACCTCCTCTAAAACTAAATAAGTAAACCTAATCACCTCCCTACTAAAAAAGAAACAAAGAAAGAAAGAAAGATCCATAAATAGGAAAAGAAAAATAACATGATACAAAATACAGGAAATGGATATGACAATAACAATTTGGTAGCTAAAAAGCAAATGAATAAGAAGTAACTTGACTTGGCATATTTCAGAACATATGTAAAGGTAAGAGGTAAGTTATTTTTGTCCCAAATGCTTATGAATTAGGAACCCTTGGTGTAGAATAGCAGAGTTCTGAGTGAGGCTGAAATCACAAGGGATAATTGACAGTTCATGCAAGGAGTAATTATATAACTTAAGAGTCTTTATCCCAATGCTGCAGGATCTGGGAATGGCCCAGGAATCAAGATGGGAAAAGAGTGATATTTATTAACTCCTGGACAGAAAGAACCTGAAAACTTTCAGGAAACAAGGCAAAGCTGAGAGATTCCTCACTTGTTCTATTAGTAAATGGTGAATAAGTGAAAATCTGAAGACTGAGTTCAGTACTCGGGACACCCACTTCCCATTCTGCCTCCAGGAAGCTGGCACTCAGAATAGACCTTTCTTGTTCCCCACTGGCCAATCCAAGCAAGTCACTATAGAATTATTTTTTTGGAAATACAGAGTAGCTCAAGAGAAGAAACAATAGGTACTATTATTTTGTTTCATTTTTATGTGATTTCTTTATTTGCTCACCTTTATTACACGAGACACAGTAGAGTAGATAAGGTACACTCTTGCACTATGTTCTTTTTTTATGCCACATTATTTCATAGAGACCTTCATTCATTCTCATAAATTCATAGTCTTCTATTATGTGTATTGTGCTTTTATTCAGCCATTATCTTATGCATGGGCATTTAGTTTTTCTCCCCAGTAAGCTGCAATTATAAATGACACTGTAGTGAAAGTCTTTGTGGAAATGCATTTTTGTATTATTGGTGATAGGTCTCAGAGTGAACTCATAGAACTGTGATTGCGGGATCAAAAGATAAAAACCTATGATGTTTTAGTTAGGTATTGCCAAAAGTAACTCCAGAAGAAATATACAGTTTTGTGCCTTTTTCACCATAGCTTCTCAAACAGAGTAGTTGTCGAACTTTTTATTTTTGAAAACTTTGTAGGTGAGAAATGATATCTCAATGTGGTATTTTAGAGAAATTTGTAATTTTAAAATAGCTTTAGTTTTCAGAAACAAAATTCTTGAGTGAGTGCAGAGAATTCCCATATAGCAAGCCCTCAATTCCTGTTACTAACTTCTTAACGTTAGTATCACACTTTTGCTATAACAAATGAACCAAGCTGATATGTTATTATTAACTAAAGTCTATACTTCACTCAGATTTCAGTTTTTACCTAATGTCTTTTTTCCTATTCCAAGATTCCATCCAGGAGACAATGTTACACTTAGTCATATCTCCTTAGCAACTCTTGGCCATGGTTGTTTCTCAGAATTTCTTTGTTTTGGATAACTTTGGCGGTTTATTATTAATCAATTAATCAATTAATTAATTAAGCCAAGGGGGAGTGGTGATCAGGTGATCAGGTCTTTTGGGGGTTTTTTTTAGTGGAGGCACTGGGGATTGAACCCAGGACCTCGTGCATGCGCTCTACCGCTGAGCTAGACCCTCCCCCTGCTTCGGCAGTTTTGATAAGCAGTTGCCAGTTTTGTAGGATGCTCCTCGACTTGGCATTGTCTGACGTGTTCCTCATGATTAGACTGGGGCATGTAAACATATGAAAACCACAAAAGTGAAATGCTTATTTTTATCACAACATATCAGGCGTATATGCTATCGGTAAGACTCACCATTGTTGAAGCTAATTTTCATTATCTGGCTGAGATAGTAATTGTCAGGTTTCCTCTACTGAAAAGTTACTCTTTTTTTCACCTTCCTGTACTGCATCTTTGGAAGGAAGTCACTATGTGCAGCCCACATTGAGTAAGGAGTAAGGAGTTATGCACCACTTTCTTGAAGGTAGTTCCTAAATTATTTAATGTTGTTCTGCAGAGGAGATTTGTCAATTCTTTTCTATTTTTAACGTATTCAATCATTTATTTATATCAATATAATTCAAGAATATTTATTTTATACTTTGACTTGTAATCTAAAGTACTTTAATTATTTCAACACGTAAGTTGTTTCAACCCTGGCTATTAGGAGCTCTTTAGTTGACTCCTGTGTCCCTTTGACATACACTCATCGTTGCGCTGTGTGTGTTTGTGTATGTGTGTGTGTCTGCGCCTTAAATGCTTCCTTAATTTCCAGCATTACAAGATGCCCCTGGTTCACTTTTTATGTATCTTGCCCTAGACCTTGACTCAGCCACTTCTTTGAGGACCCTGGTCCCTTTTTCTAGTTAATGGTATTTGAAAACAAACTGGGCTCTAAGTGTACTTGCTTCTAATGGAGTGTTTCCATTAATGGCTTCTGGACCCTCTCAGCTGACAGGGTAAGAAAATATATGTGTGTATATAAGCCAATTTATATACATAATAAATATTTCTATATGTAATCACCTACGTGTATTAAGCCAAACGTGAGTTCATATTGATTTCTCTAAATCTGATGCATGGCCACATGAATCATGCTAGCCTCACCCCTGGCTTCTCTGAAATCTCCTATTCAGCAATAAGAAACCCGGCCACCCTCATCCACCATGAATTTACTTAAATGTTGCAGTCCTTTATGCATACACGGTGTTTCAGGATTATTAGCCCATACTCCTGTGTAAATAATTGTATCAGCCTGTGTACAGGCTTAAGTTCCTTTTGCCTTTGCTTTTACAGTTTCTACTCATTTCCAAAGATAACTTGGTTTGCACGTTTCTCCCAACCCCTTCAGGGAGTCGTTTCAGGTGTAATCCAGTGGGATTCTTTTGTCCCATTCTGCCTTCCATCCTGAGAAACTTCAAGTTTCCAATTTTTTTTAAATTTGAATACGTTAAGGCCCGAGTACATTCTATAGGTTTTGACAAGTGCACTGTGTCATGTACCTACCATCACAGTACCAATGGGATATCAGTGCCACTGTCCTAAACATCTGTGCTTCACCTCTTTATGCCCCATCCACGCTCATCCTCCCGCAGGAGCTGATTTGTTTACCGTCTCAGAAGGCTGACCATGACATCGATAATTATTCCATCTCCAGAGGGAGCAAACGATGTTTTGTGTTAAAATAGAAATATTTATGGCATAGTCCCACAAAAACCCCCCAAATCCAAAGGGGTAGAGATACCTTGGGAAGTCCATAGGATCTATTACGGACTGAACTGTAACCCCCTGAAAGTCATATGTTGAAATCCTAACCCCTCCTGTGTTAAAAACCTTCTAATCTTTATATCCAGCCTAGACTAGTCTTTTCAAACCCCACTGTTTACCTCAATAAAAGATTTTATAAAAACCATAAGCTAATATTAAAAACCATAAGTTAATATTAAAAAATAAATACAGGTCTTTATGGTACCTTGCACATAAAAATAATTTTTGATGTATAAAAGAGTTGAATATAAGAAACAAAATGGAAAAAAATAAGAAAAAAGAGAATATCAGACCGTGTAGATGAATCACTTGTGTTATGAGTTCCAAGTGAATTTGCCACCTCACTAATGGGGACACAGGTAATTTTTCACTCCCTGCTCTCCGAAGTTTGATACAGTTTCTCAATCTAAGGTTAGTGATTAGATAAAAGCAAATAATGGGAGGGCCATGGAAACGTAAGCTAAAAAGTATAATTACAATGAAAGACAAATATAGGATTCATTCAAAGAATGAATATTAACCAATTCATTAATTGGTATTTGTCACATCCTTCCTCTACCAACACACTGGTAATGATGTACTGAATAAGTCAGGCAAAGGCCTTATTGTAGTTGAGTTTACATGTTTAGGGTGACAATAAACAAAATGTGAAAAATGAAGCTTTCTGAGTATAAATAGCAAAAAAAAAATGGTAATTTGGAAGGAAAGTAATGTATCTGAGAAAGTAGTACATTAAGCTATTCTTAATATTCTCATTACAGTATGAATTAGAACTTTTAAATAGTTTATCATTAAAAAATTCTGATTTCAGGGAAGTTATCCCAGAGACAGGAGTGACGTAGTTGTCTTAAGAACCAAAGGTATTATTAAATACTATGAAAGTCCAGATGGATATAGAGGATCTAAGACAGAAGAATTAAAACAATGTCTCCTCTTTCACAAAAATTGGTGACAAAGCCTAGGTTTGGAATGATAAGAACTTGAATTTTAATCCATGAGCTGTCACTTTATAACTATGTAACTCGGGCAACTTTCTTAAGACTCATTTAAACAAACAAACAAAAAGTTGACTCCTCTACCAATCACAATTTTCTATGGGCACTGAAGGAGCATATAGAGAGCATTCTACAGACAAAGTCATGGAACAATTGCCCAGTTATTGTCCAATTAAATAAATGCTGGCTGTTACCATAAATATTATTCCATCATCACATTGTTATGATTTGATATGATAGAAGTTATATGAAGTAGAACAATAGAAGACATTGTATAGTTTCATATCTCACTAACTGCTTGTTTTTTCAACTGTATAATGTGTCTTTCTCCATGTTTATGAAGGAGCCGATATGTCTGTTTTCTTTTCCTTCTTGCTTCCGTACTAGAGAGAGGACTTCCTCAACATCAAATTGTGTAATAAATCCTATCATACAGCTTCTTCTTCTAGGAGGTTGCCTATGTATCCATCAGCTGCAAAGCAATGATGGAAAAGGAGAGAGAGGTGGCGAGATGGAGAGAGACAGAGCACAGCAGGCTACTGGAAGGGAGTTACCCACGTGACTCTGGGAGCTTACTGGGTTATGGAAACCTGGCGTATAAAATCACAGGTTGCAAAGATAATTTGGATATCGGTGGATCTAGGCAACGGAAGCCAGGGTGGTTTGGGAACATTGGGAATATCTGTTGGTAATTGCATTCTTTAAATAAATAAATAAATTCCTTACATTGCAGATGCAGTCTTTGCAGAATTTCTTAGGTAGCCAGCCGACTTAGTTCCTTGCAGCACTGTTTAAGCTGAATCAACTAAGTGTGGCTGCAGTCAGATGCGTAAGGGAGAGAAAGAAATTAGAGAAGGTGGTACTCTGGGTGGAAACTGAGTGATGAATACGATGATAGCTGTCATAATTATAACATAAATTAATAGAGGAGAAAAATAAAATTTGATTTATAGATACTTTCAGGAGCATATTTATAAAATAAGATGTATCCAGATATGGAATGCATGGCCAATTACTGTAGTAACACACTACACTCTGTAAGAAAAATGAGAGAGACAAAGAGAAAAGAGTCCTTGCTCTTAAGGAACAAACTTCATTTGAGGCAGCAATACCTTGAGCTGTCAAGGTAGTTTTAAATAACGAGGACAGCTTCAAGAAAACATGCTTCAGAACATCTTGGGATAGGTCAGAACACAGGTAGGTACATCCAAGTTAGGTGGGAATAAAACCAAGGTGATTCACTTAAATCAGGATGAATCAGAACCTCCTTTTTTGGGGTTTGTTTTTTTTTGTTTTTTTTTTTTTAGGTCTACTGAGATGGGTCCTAAAGAAAGTTTACGGTATAATTGGACAAGGAGGACTTAGCAATAATTTTTAAATGGGTGAAAAGTGAGGAAATACGCAGAACAAAGGATAAGAATATGGCCTTATGTACCCAGGTAACAAGATTTTTTTTTAATACTGTGACTTTATTGGTGAGCGGCAAGAAATAAAGCTCTGGCTAGTTTCAAACCACGGTGGGTCTTGAGTACAAGGCTGATGATTTTCATGCTGATCCGACTATAAGGAAAATAACGATCTTTTAAAATTGGTTCTACAGCCTCATGCAGGTTGAATTTTACATGGTACAGCTTGAAGCAGAGGTTAGGGAGGACTCTGACAATAGTTCCTGGTTACGGTCATAAGAAATCAACCCAGTATGCTTTGATTGGATCATCTTATGTAAAGATTTTACGGATCACAACAGGAAGCATTGCTATAAGCAGTCTCTCATTAGCATAAAATGTTCAGTGTCCTGATTATAATTTCTTGAGAATTAATGGCAAGCTATTATATCTGTATCTTGAAGATGACTTTTTTTTCTTCCTTCGCTCTATTCATTTTGAATGAATGAAGCCGAAGTTCTTACAACTTCTTCTGAGTCCAATAAAAGAGCTCAGTCAAGAGGGCATCCCCTAGCTACCATTAGCTTTTCTAGGGGTTTTCAAGAGCCTGCTGTTTCCTCTCGAAACACTTCAAGGCCTTTGTGTGAGGTTTTGTCATAGAATAATTTACATGATCATTTAATCCTGGAATGAGGGAAATCAGGAATTTCAGTAGTGTGAATCAAGAAAGAATATATAAAACGTCTGCTTGACTGAAATCATTGCTCACTCTTACGCAATTGGATTTCTTGACTTCTGATTAGGTATTAAATATTTAAAAGTTGGGGGGTTTTGTGATGTAAATTTGAAAGTCTCACTCCATATCAGAAAAGCAGAAGAGCAAAAATTACACCAATAAGCCCATCTATAAATCCATCATCTGTTTCAATTGTATATTAGGGGTCTCAGCAAAGCCTGCTCTCTGTCATCCTAAGTGTTAAATTTCTTCCAACTGAAAGTTCTACATCTCTAATATTAGATATTGAATATAAATACTGGTTTACAAGATTGTAGAAGACATTTTGTCATAAAAAATAATTAGGGGCATTATAATTATTTGGGTCTGCCCAGGACTTGTTTACCCTCAGACCCGTTCTTTATTCTTCCCATATTTTGCTAGGTGTGCCAGACAGGATGATGCCCACACCTGCTTCTCAGGTTCCGTCATCAGCCGCCCTCACCTGTGTCTCTGCCAATGGCAGAATTTTCAGGGACGGACACAGAGATGGCAAAGCTGGGGGATTTATTCCCCAGTCGCTCTCCTTTGCAGTACCTACAGCAATGGTGTCCTCTATAACACCAAAATCCCCGGGTGGTGACTCCAGCTTTTGCAGTGTCCCCATCCCCTGAAATCCAGTAATACCATTGTTTTTTTCCAGAGATTCTAATGACTAGCGTCCTTCAATAGTTGCAAATCTCTGAGTTGCTTCAATGTATCTTACTGGCTCCCCAGGTCTTCCATCAACTGTGTGACCAAATCCCTGTATTAAATTCTCTCTGTTATATTCTTGGAATGCTCTGTGCTTTCTTAGTTGAACAATAATCCACAATATGATGTTCACTATATTTAAAATTTAAAATTGAATTGCCTCTTTACCAAAAAAAAAAAAAAAAAAGAATTCAATCTTTCTGAAGAAAAGAAAAACAGTAGAAAGTGAGATAAAGCAAAAAATCAAAATCCCCTTTACTCATTCTCTCTCTTCAATGCCTTTCCTCACTGATGGGTATTATTTACAATTTTGTGTATTCTTGATGGCAGTTTTCTATATACTCAGAGTCATTTATAGTTTTTTAGAAACTTCTATATATGTCACCATTTCTATAAATTTAAATTTATACATATTTACACACACATTACTTTGAAACTTGTTTTTATTTAGATAAAAACATCTCTCTGTCAAACCGCTATAAATCTGCATAAATTTTTTAAATTGCTAAACTGTGATTTATAGTACGATATTCTGTAATTTATACATTATCTTATAAAAAGACCTTGAAGACACAAATTCCTATCAGAATTGGTATACATTATACCACATTCTTATAAATGAGGAGGTCTATTAAGCTTTTTGATAATTACAAAATGGAAACTGTCTCATTTTGTTATTTACTTTTTAGAACAATGTTAAAATTGTAGTTCTATTGTGCTAAAATTTATAAATTATATTTCTTGAAAACATATCGTGGCAAACAAACACTGCAGATAAATACCATTCATTGTTTAATCACCATTGGTAGTTACTAGGTATACTTAAGACATATTGAAATAGCAAATCAGTTAGCAGTGAAGTTATTCTGGAAGTCTTTTGAAATTAATTAATTAAATATGCCAGATAAACCAATAATTTCTTTTCTCCCAGTGGATAGCGTGAGCATTTGTAATGACTGCCCACTTACTTTTTTTTTTACCTTTTGACCCCCGCCACAACCCATTTTAATTAAATTCTCTAAATACTAGAAAGTCAAAAAAGTTTTTCATATGATCATTGCTTGTTTATTTTTATTATATCTGTTTCCAGTTCATCTTTTTGGTTTGTTTTCCAATTATGTTATTTGAAATACATGTGTTTGTATATATTTATAAATAGGTTAACCCAATAACCACCCTCCACATTACCTTTAATATGGAATTTTCTTCTTTGGCATTTTCTAGGTAAATACCCATCTGATTTTCAAATAATAAACGTTTTCTGCTTTCTTCCAAATCGATAAATTCTAATAATGTGTATTATTTCATTCCCAAGGATTTCCAGCAAAATAGTTCATACTTGCAATGCCAGAAGTCAACTTTCTCCAGTTCCAGACATCAGTGGAAATTTTCTAATTATATCAGCCATACCACTAATGATCCTTGTGGCTTCCTTTTATTTCCATATATTTCTTACTATGGATATTTTCTTGTGAGTCTAATTCTCTTTTCGTCCAACCTCAGAAATGTGTGTTGCAGTGAGTATGCTTTGATCAGTTTGAAAATATTTTATCCTTTAATTTCTTCATGTCATGAATTTCATTAATAAAGATCTTTTAATTTTTAGAATGCCATTTGGAATTAGAGGTTGGGATAGAAAGGAGTTAAATTCATTTGACCAGCCAGTTAGAATTTTTTTCTTTAATTAATTACTTGTATAATTCACTCTTCAGTACTCCTCCTCATTTTTGTGTTTTTCCATAGTTTTCTATTGTGCATATTTCAGGCTATGGTTTTTCTGTTCTTGTCAGTCTGATATTAATAGCTTTGTAACTTCTCTGTATTTACCCGTAAGTTTTGGAATTCCTTGTTTCTGTGGAATTGCAAATTAATCTAATGTTTATTTGCACGTGTGCATAAATGCAGCCATGTGTGTGTGTCTGTAAAGTAAATATACACTCATACACACATAGTCATCATAAAAGTCTTAAGAGAGGACTTCTATATTTGAGAATTTTTATCTAAGTGTGCCAGGATATGTGACAACTCGATTATTGAACAATCAGAATGCTTGATTATGCAATAAAACAAGGAAATTTTTATTGCATTTTAAAAAATATATTTATGTTTCACATGCACTCTGCCTTTAATAGAATCTCAGGATAACATCTCGGTTTTTGAGAAGCCTGGATGTTCAAACTCCACCCTCTGTAGCAAGAAGTTTACAGGTTTGACAAACTGTTTTTAAAACAGACAAAAATAAAACTGGGCATGTATAGATTCTGTGAAATATATCCATATATCTCACTGTCTTTGTCTTAGAATCTCTTGAAGAGGCAACGTCACAACCTCTATTTTCATGATGTGGAAGACTTCTCTTATCCATTCATTCATTTGATCCATACGGACTGAGAACCTATTATGTAAAAGTCCTAGGCATTGACTCTCAATTGTGATGAGAAGTAAACAGACCAAAACTCCCACCCTGAAGAACTATATTCTAGCAAAATGTTTCTCAACATATGCTTATTTCCTTCTCTTTAATTCACAGTAGAACTAAATCTGATGGTAAAAGGCTGATTTTAAAAAACAAAAAATCTCCAACTTAAGGCATATACATTTTGTAACTCTTAGATTCCTTAGGAATAATGCAGAATGAGGAGGAAAATGTCTTTATACTGATAGCTGAAAATCTCTTCGAAGTTGAGAAATTAGAAAAGGGTTAAGAAATTGTACTTATATATTAAGGATTTAATATGATTTTTATGTGTAAATTTATGACAGTTTCTTTTATTCTTTTCTTTCAGATTCACAGCTCAGTAAAATGGCAATTCAAAAATGTGTAATTTAAGGCATGCCAATCATTCTAAAATAAGATTCTAGTTCAGAAAAAGGGCTTTTTAAGATGAAGGCTGGGTCAACATTCTGCCAGAATTTCTGGCTGAAAAATGAAAATGTCAGTCAATCTTCGTATGTTTCCAAATATCTGGATGTTTTACACAGACGAAGCTTATGGGCGAGGAGCTGAATTTTGATATTTGTATTTTTTTCACCAGGCTATATCAAAGCAATGCCATCAAAGAACTCTCTCAGCTCAGATTATTTCCATCAAGATTTTAAAAAGAATAATTTTAGACATTGTAGCAAGAGGTTCCAGGCTAAGCAGTGACTCCATGGACAGCTACAGAACAATTAATTACTTCTTAATGCTTCATCATTCTCCCTTTAACCTCCAAGTGATAAAAGAAAAATTTTGACAAACTTGTCATGTTTATCAGTGAACCTTTCTTGTTACTGTAGACCACAGTAACTTGACCACCCTGGGAGCACCATACTACGATGAGTTGATTGCCCTCAAAGTAATCGTCACATGCAAATCAATTTAAACTGAATTCAGTTCAGAAAAACTCCCAAGGAATTCCCCTTCAAACCTAAAATTAAGTTAAATTTTATTTATATATATATATATATATATATATATATATACACACACACTCACATACAATTTTAATATGATTTTTTATTGAAATACAGTTGATTTCCAATGTTGTGTTAGTTTCAGGTGTACAGCAAAGTCATTCAATTATACGTATACATATATATATTCTTTTTCAGATTCTTTTTCATTATAGGTTATTATAAGATATTGAATATAGTTCCATGTGCTGTTTAATAGAACCTTATTGTTTACTTATTTTATATATAGTAATATATATATGTTAATCCTAAACTCCCAATTTGTCCCTCCCCTCCAGCCCCTTTCCCCTTATTAACCATAAGTTTGTTTTCTATGTCTGTGAGTCCATTTCTATTTTTTAAGTAAGTTCATTTGTGCCATATTTTTCATATTTTACATGTAAGTGATATCATATGATGTTTGTCTTTCTCTGTCTGACTCACTTCACTTAGTATGATCATCTCCAGGTCCATCCATGTTGCTGCAAATGGCATTATTTCATTTTTTATGGCTGAGTAGTATTCCATTGTATATACACCACATCTTCTTTATCCATTCATCTGTCGATGAACAGATTTATATAATAAATTCAATGATATATATATGAAATGTGGGCAGGGATGCAGGAAGTATGGACCAGCAAGCATCAGGCAAATTGCAGACGACTACTGTTCTTCTTGACATAGTCTTAACAGGGGTGGGGGGGTGTTACTAAAATAATTCAACTTTTAACAGCTTTATATGAGTATTATGACTGATTTTATCGAAATCTTTCCACGAGGCTCAGATGAAAGCTACAACAACTCTGATGACTAGGACTTAGAGCTGCATCTGCCACAAATAAATCACCTCTCTTAGAGCACTTACCTCACTTCCCTTCTTGTTACCTTTATTTACACAGTGTTGTCCATCCAATCCAGCATCTGCGTCTCTGAGAGATTTTTATACTCCCACTCCCTTTAAATGGACTCACCCAAGGCAGGAGAAGAGTTAGCCAAGAGTTAGCTGGCTAGAGGTTGCTCCAGACTGCTGAAATTCTGCTTGGCTCCAAAACATACACAGAAGTAGAGGTCACCTCCTGATCTTTAAAAACGTCATCATTTGGTCCCTGGGAAAATCTAAACCTGACTGAAGACATCTTACAGCTTGGAAAATGCCCGTCTGTGACCTGTATCCTTCCTTCTCCACGCCTCACCCTCTCCAATCTCCAATTGGAAAAGTTCAACGCGCATCCATTCTCATCTTGAAAAGGCTTTTTCCTTCTTCTCCTTCTCCCGCTTCTCTAGACATTATAGTAAGAAAAACAGTGTTTTAGAAAAGTGCTTGAATGTAATCATCTGTGGAAAAGTTTTAATTAATTTTCTTTACCTTGCAATTTCTTCTGCTTCTATACTCTGGGGAGAGTTTAATAAATATTTCTTTATGAGCCCTTGATTTAAATTGATCTCAAAGCACTACTTAGGAGATGATATGTCTTCTTTCCAGCTCACTTTGGGACCCTAATATAAAGTTTATTGGAGATCCACTCTAATATATCCAGTTCCCTGAGACTTTTGGTCCCTCTGTCTACTATTTGTCACAGTGGTTAGGGCATTTCTGCTTTCCACTCGTTAGTGCTGTCCCCCAGAGTCTTCAAGTGTGTGAAATGTTATGGACTGACAGAGGGAGCCTACATGAACAAATTCACGTTTATCCAACTTCGTGTTTAAACCCCTTGATCTGGAAGTCTCAGAGCCCATTCTTGTAGGTACACTACCAATTCTTGCTTGCAGCATGGGCTTCTGCAGGCCATTCAGCATACAGTCCTTTACCTCCTTTCAAAGCCCAGCACTTACCTGACTCTATCATGTTGTTTTAATGACGTAGTGTCCAAAAAGTAGTTGGGGGCAGACTGAAAGAGGTCTCTAATCATCTTTGAGAATTTGCGATGGCGCCGGCCTTCAGTAGAGAGGGGTGGGACAATAACTGAAGGCCACGGAGACTCAAGATTTTTAAGTGCATCACTAACCTGCACTTAAAAGCAGTCACTAAATTCAAATTTTAAAGTTTCCTTCCTTCCCAATCAAAGTCTTGACTTTGGGGTGGCAGACCTGCTGAGATTAAAAATTCAGTCTTCTCTAGAATTTCACGACAATTCTGACCATGGCCTGGGACTGGCCATGAGGTTTTCCTGTCTTCCCACTCCTTATATTCTGCCAGGAAACATTTCTGGTTTTCACGTGTAACATTGGATTGCTGATTTATTACCCTCAATCCTTTGTTAGTTTTATCTACAGTATTAATTGTTCCCATCAACATTCATCCAGTTACACTGCCCTGTAATGACTATTTTCTCTGCTAATCATAAAAATCTAAAGCATCATTCCTGAGTGCATTTCCCTTCCACTGGGATACGACCCAGGACTGGTGAAAACTTGATAAGGCCATAAGATGTAATTTTATGTTGGAGAATTTGGGTCTTTGGTGTAGCTAGGCTTTTCTCAAGTCTGCAGAACCATGGATGCTATGTCTGTCTGGAGAAAGAAACTTGGAACTAAGATTTTTGTTCTTACCTAAAATGCCTTCAGTCCTCAGTTATCCTCAGTAGCCTGGTAGTAATATGATTAGATGAATGTGTATTCCCTTATAAATTTTACTTCAATGGAAACTTTTCAAAAAACTTTGGATATGAAAATTTTGCACATGGAAATCTGCTGAAGCTAGTTATGCAATTAGCATGATTCCTAATCATTTAATTAAACGGGATTTAAAATGGGGCAGAGCGGGGTCAGTATGTTTCCGTGGTAGAGCATCTGCAAAGTATGCATAGGGTCCTGGGTTCAAAACCCAGTACCTCCATTAAATCAATCAATCAATCGATAGCCATTATTTCACTCTAGCCAGTGATCTCTAAGTTATTTACTTTGAGTTCAAGTTAGCCATCTTTAGAGAAAATGTGGCCCCATAGGTTTGGGGAGGAGCTTATACAAGAAATGTTGTGTGTATCATCTAGCATGTGGCCTTGTTTGTAGGTTACAGTAGACACTGAGTCAACATTTCCTTTCCAGCTCTCAGCTCTGCCTTCAGTGTTACCCGTATTGATGACCATCTTGCCCAGTGGCACTGATGGCTACAACTGACCCCACCCCATCTGCCCCACAGCGGGTCCAGGTCACTGAGAACATAACATCTTCTCTTGACGAAGTTCCCAGAGCTCATTAGGCTGAAGCCTTCTAAGCACCAGAATCTGATTACTGTGTAGAAAACTAAATCTCTGGGGATCGTTTTTAAAAGATACTGCTTAAAACAATGGTGTGTTTAATTAGCACAATTTATATCAAGTCACACAGGCTCTTTTACATACTCTGACACTGTAGCATATTTACCCTAAATAGACAACCTAATTACTTAAGGAAATTGCCTGTTTTTGCAGAACTGGAGTGTTAGAAGAAATGAACCCCAATTATGAAACACAGAAGGATGAGGAAATGCCGATTTCTTGTTATTTTTGTTTTGTTCTAAAAATGTTAATTCAGATATAGTGTCCACAACAATTGCAGAGTTTAGTACAAGTGAATGAATAAATCTCTTCAATATGGATCAAAGGGGAGCTTCATCTTTTCTGGTTTATCTAGAATTCATAAATCCTGAGAAATGAGTGCTGAGCGTGTGGTACATTGTGACAGAGAAGGGTGGTGTTGGCTCCGTATCACACACAAGCAGAGGCTGGATGCTCAATAAAGGAGGGGAATTTGTTGGGAAGTCACTTAATCAAATTAGGAAGGGATATGATAAATTTAATCATTACTGACCGCAAAAAAATTAAGAGTTAAATAAGAGGGAGTTATTAAACTTAAGGTCATTCTCTGGTGGCTTCATTTTTGTGGTGGTGGGTTTTATATGTTTAACATACCATTACAGTTTCTGTTTTTTTAATTGCAGTATAATTTACATGTAACATTTTCAGGGGTACAACATAATGACTTAATATTTGTATATATTGCAAAATGTTACACTAAGTCTAGTTAACACCTATCCCTGTACATAGTTAACACTTTTTTTTCTTGTGATTAAGACTTCTGAGCGACTTTCAAATATGCAATACAGCACTGTTAACTGTAGTTTGGCAATCTGTTGTGATTCCATGTTTCTAAGGCAAATTTCTTAGGAGGAAAAACAAAAGGGATAGAAGGGAAGATAGAATTAGATTTTTCAAATATTGAGGAAACCGTGTTTTCCGCAGGGGTCTATTTAGATAACAATTTATAAAAATCTGTTATTTTTATTAGCTTTAACTAAATAGTAACCACACTGCTGGTCAGTGCAATATAAGAAACAAAGAGAACTGTCTTCTACGCTTCCACAGATATTTATTGAGTAGTTATTGCACGCAGTGCACTGTGCTTGGTACCAAACTGAGTGGGCCTGGCCTCCTGCCACTTTGCCCTGCCCTCTGCTTCCAGGGCCCCACTCCCCTTTCACTTCTTGGTGAAAGGCATCTCCTTCTTGATTTACTTGGCAAGGGAGCTGCAGAGGCCAGGTTTGCTGGCCATTCATACCTTTGGGCCGCCTGGAAGAGTGTTCCCCAGGGAGGGTTGAGGGTGACAGTCTCCCATGAGAACAATACACACAGCTCAGGTCACCAGTAGGTTTGGAGAGCAGAGGGCTTTTGCTTTTCTGCTGCCTCCTCCTTTTGCCTTTTCCACCTCTACCTTTGCTCCTAGATGCACTTTTATTTTTTTTTTCCACCAGCACATCCTATAAAGAAAAGAAAAAAATAAATAAAAAGATACAACTTAATAACACATGACACATGGGAGGCAGGGAGCCACCACCTTGCTCTCCAAGTCCTTTCTCACCGCATTAGAATGTACCCCAGCCCAGATTCAACATCCAAGTGGAACTTCTTCTCAAAAGAGCAATTTGAGTTATAAAACATTCTTAATTTATATTCAAATAGTGGCATAGCTTATGTCATATTTTTATGTCCTGTTGAGCCATAGACTTGAGGTTCATTTATTTAACAATCGGGTTGGACCTGATACATCATGCTAAAAGCATTTCGAAGCATTTCGTACATAAGGACTCACGTGTTAGTAAAGTCCATCAGTATGTCTGTATGGACAATTGTTACTAGCAGTTTTACAAGGGGATTTGGCCAGGTTATCTGATTCTTTCTTACCTGGGTTGGTTAAGGGTAAAATAAATTGCAGGTTGCTGCTAACATGCTCCTTTCCAAATGGGAAAATCAGAGACAGATTATGTAGATGGTCAGATCGATTATTTTAGAAAGATTAAGAAAATGGTTTATTAAGGTCTCTTGTACTTAGTTTCCCATGTTTTATGTTAAGAATTGTCTTTGGAATCAGAGCGACATGAATGCAAATAGTGACTCTACTACCTTGGGTAAGTTATTTAAACTGTATCAGTAACAGTTTTCTCATTTCTAAATTGTGAGAAACAAAAGCATTGGCCTCACAGCATCGTTGTGAGGATTAATCAGGCAGCAAACTCTGAGTGTTGCCGGTGGATCCAACCAGTGTTCCAGGTTATTGTCCCGTCCCAGAAAGAATTCAGAGACAAGACTTGGAGGTTAAAAAAGTAAAGTGAAGATTTATTAAAGGTTGGATAGTACACTCTCAGGGGAGAGCGGGCAGGCTCAGGTGAGCGGCTGCCCTGAGTTTCTTTGACAAGTTAGTTACACAGGGTGTAAAATGAATGAGCAGAATATTCATTGAGGAGGAAAAGGCTTGGGGTCGTATTTCCTGATTATCATCCCAGCTCCACCTTCCCAAAGGGAGGAGGGATTTTTGTCCTTATTTGGTCTGGATGGGAAGTGTCATGGCGTCAGTGCATGATGGGTGCTTCTGATCTGCAAGGCGAATTTTATTGAAATAAGGGCATAATGAGCAAAAGGTTACATTCATACATTGGAAATTTCTGCCTTTTCTCACCTTTCTTTGTTGGTCTCCAGGCCAAAAGGTGTGGCCCCTTATCAGCTCAAAGATTCCTGCTTTTCTTTCTCTGCCCAGGGGCCCCAGGTGCTTATATGATGTATGTTTTCCTGCATTTGGCCTGTGCCCCTCCTTCCTGCCCAATTCCTGCCATTTGGTCTGTGTCCCCCTTTCTCTGCTCATATCTAGCTATCTGCTTTCTCTAACATGAGCACTATGCTAAATCTATGCTCGATGTTCAAAACCTCTTTTTTCCATTCTCCATTCCTCCCAGATTCCCAGTGTTCTCATCCGGATTCACTGGATGAATCACAAGGCTGCTAATCCCAGTTATTCATTGGCTTATGATGTGGGCTACATGGCATGTTTTTCTTTCCTGGGTCTCAAATACTTCCATATTCCACATAACTCCCAACTGATTAATCCTTTCTTTTATTCAGTAATTTTGATTCCCCACCCAGATTATACACTTCATGAATACTGGAGGCACGGCCAAGATTTTTTTGTTTCTCCAACTTTCTCTCATAATACCATGTTCCCAAACTGAAGATTTATAAGCCTATTTTTTCTATTATAATCAAGTTCAATGGCATCAGATAAACCTATCTGAAAAAATTCTTTTACTTTTCGGTGCTTTTAAAGATATCTCAGCAGCTAGGAAGATCATCAGTCACTAGTGGTGCTGTGATGATTTTTTAAATGACAGTTTTCTCTTTAATTCAGAGGACGGTTGATCCAAAATTCAATTATTTTCCTTAGATGCAAATGGTTATCATAAAAAATGCTATTCTATCTCTTTGGAGATAATTAACACTTTATCTCAGTTAGATTGCCTTTTGCTGCAGTGATGTTATCTAATTTATTGTAAATGTTTAAACTTTACAGCATGCCTAATTGCCGTTAATTTCCAATCTTCTAAAATATTGAGAAAAATTGAGAGTATAGTCTTTGGAGTATGCTAATTATTTTTAATAGAAAAGGATTTTGATTTTATTTTTAATTAAATTAATTTAAATAATTGGAATTGATATTGGGCTTCAGGCTATCAGGAGGAACATTTATAATCTAAATCTTCATGAGCAGTCTGGATTTGTCACCATAAAAGTAGCAATCAAAAAGTCAATGATCTCATAAAGTGTGAGTAAAAATGAAAATTAAAATGCAAAATCTAACAGTCAGAAAACAGGATCATAAAACAAAAGTGGAGATTATTATGTAAACTTCCCACACAAAAATAATATAAAATATTTATAAAGGAGAATAAAAGTTGCATATGGGTAAAATTAGAAACAATAAATACCTGAATTGAAATCACTTGACAGCAAAATTAACATATATGTGAAAAGAATTCAACCAATGAACAGAATCAAGGAACCTGAAACAGAAGGAACTTGTGTAAGAAGGAACTTGATATATGACAGAGGTGGCATTGCAAATACTCTAAAACGATGGTCTCTACATCAAATGATGCTGGGACCATTGGATATTTACATTTAATTTAGAGATAATCTTGGATATTTTATCTATATTTTTGGGCCTCTATTTGTTTTAAGGAAAAATATGTTAATGGTAAAATAATGAGTATGAAAACAAAAATTTAACACTAATTGTAGATTCCTATGTGCATTATAAGAGCTAAGTTATGAAATCATTTTTTCAAGCAAACTCTGACAATTATGCCATGCATGTGACATTCTTTGTATGAGCCTGAGCATTCAAAATAATTTTGACGCACATCGCAAAGGCTGTCCTCCAGTAAAAGTAATTAGTCAAGACCCACACATTGAGAGGTTAGCCTGAGAATAGATGTTATTGGCGGTACTGATCCAAGGGCAACAGTGAAGTGAGGAAGCTCTTTCCCACAGCAGGGCTCAGACGGTATCAGAGAGCCCACGTGATCCCGGATCAGTGCCGTCACCACCCCGCCTCCCACACCCTTTCAAACAAGTAAAAAGAAATCCTGTCTACGGGAATACCATCCAAATTTCCCATTTAGGCCTTAGGACTATCACAATTACAAACAAATAGTGCTAAAACCAAAAAATGAAGGCATAATTAAAGATCATGAGTATACCAAGGGGCAAGCCAGTGTAAGTAAGAGTTAACATAAATCATAAAAAACTGATCTAGACTACTGAAGACTAAAGACATTAGAGTTGTCAGATGAAGCTTTGTCAGCACTTATGAAGTGTTTCAGAACACAGGGGCTAAAAATCTCAAAGATAGACAATTTTAAAAGAAATTTTTACATATGAATGAATCTGAAAGATAAAAGCAAATGGAACTTCTAAAAATAATAAACTTACACAGTTAAGCAAACATTCAAAAAGTTAAACAGTAGACGAAGCACTGCTCAAGAGTTAAATCATATACAGAAAGATGAGTAAGAATAAATTACCTAGAATGAAGCAGCAAATCAAGGAGACAGAAAAGAGACAGGAGACATAATGTTTTGATTTACGATCATTGAACGGCTTCAGGTCACTTACTCCTTAACTACTCAAATTTAAAACTATTCTTCCTTCTTAAGCCACTTGGGACAAGATATAGTTCAGACTTCAAAATTTCTCAGAATTAGAAGGATACACTCTGTATAAGTAACACTGCCAGGATGTGCAGGGGCACGGTGACATTTCTTCAGCAGAACACGTGAAGAACCACAGGAAGTGAGATGCGTAGTGATTCCAGGTCGCCTGACTCTGTTTAGATCAGGCTTGTCTGCCAAGCAGGTTATGGGGGATAAAAGCACTTTATTTCTCAGACACTGAAATTCAGAATTATATATAAGAATGTGGACATGTGTCCCTTTCTGCAAGTTTTCTTCAACTTCCTAGTACCCACATAGAGTTTCAGAGGAAGACTATTTTCCATTCATAAGAGTTTCGCACAGTCACCATGTTGGCTCTCCACTGTTGTACAACATCTATGATTATGTCCAACATCACAGGAATATTACTGCAACTTCCCTTTTGTCCCTTTGGTACAAGGACTAAATCTTACACTGTTTGACATATTCTAACATTATACGTCTTACATTCTGAAATTCATTAGCTTCTTTCTACAGATAAATTACTTCAAATGGAGTAAAATTGAATCTGCATTTTAAAAATAATTGGGGCTCTCATCCCCAGTGATGTTTTGGTTTTCTGGTTGACTTTGAGTGCAAAGATAAGGTCATTGCTTAACCATAACTGAACATGGATTTAACTCTTCATAAAAGAAGAATCTTATAAGAAATCCATGTTTATACATATCTTATAAGAAATATGTTTTTTAAAAAACGTGTGCCATTTCTTAAAGGGGAAATTGCAACCATTTCTCTAATGGTTACTCTGGGTAATTTGTTGTTCTTTCTGTTGTAATGTATTTTTAACTTTTCACACTTTTTTTTCTTATCTTCACTTGGACTGATTAGTTCAACCATTAGATTTAAAATGACTGCTGAGATTGTCTCTGGCCATTTGATAAGCACATAATAATTATTGCAAAATCACATATCTCTGACTGTGAGAACTCTATGGTCTCCTTGCATATGAATGCCTAGTAAGTGCAACATAAATGAATGAATGCAGGTTTTTAATTATCAATGGTGGGTCTAGTGGTCTCTTTGACATTCTGAAACTATTACTACTAAAAAACAAAGCGTTGATTCTGGGTTGTCTCTTTACAAATTACTGCTCACCATCTATTCTATTTGTTAGTTCACTTTGGTGTTTCCGTGATAGAGATTTCTACACTCATTATTATTTTTATACCAGTTTCTTTTATTAAATTATATGCTATCTAGAGAAGGCAGTTTTTTAAATGCAAATAAAAATAATTGCATAACAAAAGTGTTTTCTCAGAGACCATAAATTCTATATTCTCTCTCAAGATAATAACTCTTTTTGTCTTGTGTTATAACCCTAAGTGATTCCTGGAAAATATTTGTTGCTTCCAGGATGTGCACCAATAAACCCAAAAGAAGATTAGATGCTGTTAAGAAAGCATCTAATAGTATATCATGTAAGATGACTGTATTAAAAGAAAAGCAGGAAAACAATTGTTTTTTGTTTCCACATGAAAAATATTAATTCAATCGCTCACCAATCTAATAATAATTTATCAGTATAGAGAGTGCTTTGAGGAATTTAAGGATGAAAGTAAAATAATACACACTCTCATTTACTACATAATCTGTTAGATCAGATTAACACATACAGTTACTTCTTATTTTAAAAATCACTTAAGATTCCAGAAAAAAATTCAGTCTCTTTAACTTAGCACACCCGTCCTGGTCTTTTATGAACTGGCTTTTATTTATTTTTGTGGTTTTGTCTTCTACCGCAAACCACAACAAATCTGTAACAATTTATATGAATGTTTTACATGTTTCTATTTCTTGTGCCTTAACTTTAATAATTGATTTAATATGTGAATGAATAAAGACAATCACACATAAGATCCAACAATGCCTGGTAAAACGTATAGGAAATGTGACAGAATGAAACTGTGTGATGGAAATTCAGGAAAATTAGAGGGTCAATTGTACGAGAAATTTTTCTTATGAGAAAAAATAGTGTCTGAGTGAAACAATAGAGCATGAGAGGAAAATAGAGCGGGAGAGAGGACCTGAGGGCTTTGTAAGTAGAGGGACAGCTGAAAGCAAAGGAATTAATCCCCATACGTGGAAGAACGCTGATACAGTCCTGCTCTCAAAGATTTGGCTTTTATTTTTCCCCCTGCTTACTGTGCCTTTTCTGATCCAGTTTTTAATCTCGAAGTTCTCTTTGAAGTTCACTTGTTAAAAACTAGGAAAGTTTAGTAGACGAAGAAGGTGGTCTTCAGCACACAGAGAATCCTCTGTCCTGAGAATCCCCCGCAGTTGTGAGTTTCTCTTCCTTATTACCGTTCCCATCATTATGACCTTGCCATAGATGACTGTGGATATTGTTACCAACTGGGGGTGGTTACTACTAATAAAAGCTGTGCTGCGTACCTTCCATTTGCCAGACCATCCTTTGCCCTCCTCCCGCTCACTGTTTGACAGTAAGGTAACCAGTGGGGAACCGCAGTAGATCAGCCAGAAGAAACAGGTGATGGTGGAGTTTCCTTACTGAGTGATGTCACTTGGTCTTCACCATCTATGGAAGATCATGGGACCTTCTTTTTCTTTTCATCCCTTCAAGTATATGGGTTGTAATAGCTCTGCTCTTACTAGCTTTGAGGTTTTACACTTTACTTTGTGTACCATTTAATTACTGCTGTCAAAGAAAACAAAGAGTCTTCCAGTTGCATCTCTGACATGTAAAGAGCTTGGAACTTGTTGCCACAATTCTTACAAGAAAACAGCGGGACATTTTGAAACTGCCACCATGAAATCTGGAGGGACAAGTGAATCCGGAGAGTCATGGCCAAGAACTGCTCACTTGGAACGGATGTCTCCAGGGAAAAAAACCTAGTAGGAAAACTTACATAGCAATTTTGAATAATTGCTGGAGACTGAGAATGGGCTAGTGAGAGAGAGAAACTGTAGGGCCAGCAGTCTTAGAGGCCCCCATACTTTGTGACTTTTACATTCATGAACCCCACCTGGTTCTCATGGTGAAGAAATAAAAAATATACTTCTTGACTCTAGCTGAGGCAAAAGAGTAATTTTTTTTTTTTTTTTAATGTCCAGAGTGTTCTCCATAACAAAATCCTACTCTCTAGGGAAGAAAATCTTATCAGAGTTTTTTCTCTGATGGAGAGGAGCAACTCTTCTACGCCAGACCTCTGTATATTTACTTTCTTACCTAAGGGGGGTGCTCTACCACTGTAGAAACACTGGTGAAGGTCACAGTCTTGGGATACAGTCCCACTAAAAGACTCAAGTTTGTTCATAAGATTGCAGAATGCTTCTGCCCCCATTGCCCCCACATGTGACTTCCACACCACCAGGACTTCAGTATAATAACAGTAGATTGCAGCTAAAAGAGCTGCAGGACACAGCATCTCTGCGGAGGCATTCTCAGGAGCCCAAAGTCGGTAGCAGAGATAAAAAATCAAGATATCAGAAGAATCTAAAGCTTCTGGCATCTAGAACTGCATAAAACATTAAACATAGCCCAACTTTTAGCCATATTGACATAAATTCTCATATTAAAGGCCTATTTATCTCAGTTCCTATTACACTATACAGGATGCCTGACCTGCAACAACAGGAAAAAAAAATTATAAAACATGCCTGGTATTAAAAAAAAAAAAAAAAAGACTTCATAGATAAGACCAGCATCAGAACTAGACTCAGATATGATACAGATTTTCCAATTATCAGACAGGGAATATAAAATAACTATAATTAATACAGTAAAGACTATAATGACAAAATAGACAATATTCAAAAATTATAGCCAATGTAAGTGGAGAGATGGAAATTCTACAAAAGAATCAAAGTGTTAGGGGAAAAAATACAACATAAATAAAGAATGCTTTTGAGGGCTCAACAGTAGATGAGACACAGTAAAGGCACTTTCTCCTAAGATCTGGAATAAGCAGGGCTGTTGTCTCTTACCACTGCTATTCAACATTGTACTGGAAATCTTAGATAATTTGATAAGACAAGAAAAAGAAATACGAGTTATGCACATTGGCAAGGAAGATAGCAAGCTGTCTTTGTTCACAGATGACATAGTTATCTGTGTAGAAAATCCCAGTAAATTGTAACTAACAGTGATTATAACAAGGTCACATAATAAAAGGTTAAACAGAAAAATAAATTGCTTTCCTACATAACAGCAATGAACAACTGGAATTTGAAATTTAAGAAAACTTTTATAAAAGAACAAAAATGAAATAAAATATAAATCCCACCCCCCCAAAAAAAGTATATGATCTTTATGTGGAAAACTCTGGAACTTTGATGAGAAGCATATAAGATACTTTTTAAATGGAAAAAAATACCATAAAATTTCAGTTCTCCTCAAATTGACACGCAGGTTTAGCACAATTCCTTTCAAAATCTCAATAAGATTTTTTTTTTAATTATTGGCAAAATTATTCTAAAATGTATATGGAAAAGCAAAGGAATCAGAAGAACTAAAAAAGGTTTTAAAGATAATCTTTAATAAAGGAGGAAGTAATAACTGAAAACTTCCCCAACTTGGGAAAGGAACGAGTCACCCCAGTCCAGGCGTCCTGGTCCCAGCACAGCCTCCTAAGGAAATGTGCTCCCAAACCCTCTTTGTCCTATGCTGCGCCTCTATTCGGAAAAACGAACAAACAGAAGAACAAACACACGCTTGAAGCTGTGCCCCACTATTAACACTCCTGATCTCTTCTCACTCAGTCTCTAGTCCTAGCCTGTCAGCTCTGGGGGGTGTAAAACCCAGGGAGGAGCAAATTAAATGTGAGAAACGGAGGACTGTTGATAGCAATTTAGGAGAGGTGTGCACTTTCTCCTGCAGGGGGATGCCCTGTTTTCCTTCCATTTCTTGATGGATCAGTTTATCCAACATACACCAAATAGGAGAGACCTGACCATTGGAATGCTTAGCTAACTTTTAATTATATTTCTTTTCTATTTTATTTTCGGCCATTAGAATACAAGTGGGTCGGTCTCCTAGGTAACCCAATCCATTGCTGATGAACGCGAAGCCGGAGTGCTTTCTGAGTGATTACCCGACAGAAAAGGAACTACAGTCAAATGCTGTGTGCATTACAAATGAAGAGATGGGGCTATTGAGAAACTGAAGTTACCCAAAGCTTCTTTATGAAGAAAATCTCTGAAGAATCTCTTTCCTCTTACTGCCTTTGTGTTTGAGCCTCTGAAAACTTTGTATTTTCATAATGGCATTCTGTCCTTGGAAGAGGGAAGAAAGGTATCTTACAGGAAGTCACCTGGTTACAAATTGAACTTTCTAAATGATAAGAAAATTAAAAATGACTAACCCGAAATTCAACAACGGAACTTTAAACCTGTGTTTATTGCTTAAGCTCTGAAGTGAGAAGTTACCTTTTTTTTACTCTGAATTGGCTTAAGGCCACTGAGCCTGAATTCTTTAATTTCTCGTTTCAGTATTAAGTGTGAAATTGTGCGTACGTGTACTCTAGTTAAAATCAGTAACATTTGTTTTCCAGAACAACTTTCCAGAGAGTAACTTTATAGGCTACCGTGATTAGCCTTTACTTCAAATGTAAAATTAAATTGTACGGGTTTTCTTTATTGTTTTTCTGCTGGAGGAAAACATCATGCCATCCGCTATTCATAGGCAGCAACCGTTACATTTTCAATAACCGTACTTGCTAAAAATGTGAAATCAGATACACGTGTCTGAGTTATCCTTCACAATTTGTTGCAGTGACATTAAGACACATCACTTCAGTGCGGGACTACTGTACACGGTAGCAAGGGAGGTACGAGAGGATGTCCCATGGAATTGAGAAAGCCACATTATTTCTTTGAACCTGAGTGACACCTTATGTAAAATGAGAGAATAACGTTTACCTAGAAGTGTGTTACGTGAGGAAAATGACAATGTTTACCTGATATGCTTAACCTGGAATCCAGAATATAATAGTAATTCATGTTTTGCTTTCTACCTCCGTAGCACAGAGGTCTCTCAGCTTTGCTTAGCTTTCATCATTAATGGATTCGGCAATACATTTTGTGTTCACATGGCTTTTAAAGCAGTGCATTAAAAACTATGTCTTCGTGAATGAAGATACTAAAGTTTTCCACTGATTTTTCAGTTTTCGCTGAGGCTCAAGGGTCAGTTTTTGTTTGTTTAAAACCTGCCCTCCATCCCTTCCCAAATTAATCAATACATCAATTCAAACTCCTTTCCAGGAAGATGGAACAGAGCCAGATTACCTCTTACAAATGCATTCCAAAACTCTTTCGCATACCATCAAAACCTAATGCAAGATTTCAAAATGGGCCAGTGTTATCTATGTGACCAAGCTTGGAGGTTCCCCTTTCAGGTATAAAGCATCTGTAGTTCTGCCTGATTTTTGCATCAGCTTCTACTGGAACATAGAATGAGTGGTCAGTAAGTACTTGTGGCATTGAATCAATTCAGCCGACTTTGGGCAGTAAGTAGTCATCTTTGCACTAGGCAAGCAGCACTGCTCTATGGGCACACAGAGGAACTGTCACACTATCTCTTCCCACAGACATCTCACGGTCACACAGAGGAAGTATTTCACAGACATGAAAAAAAAAACTTCTAATGCTTTTGATCCATGTTTTCCTATGTATTCAGGATGATTCATTCATGTTCTTTGGTCACTTCCAACAACTCCTTGTATTCTTTCTTTTTGCAGTCACTAGTGAGTTCTCGAAGTTAAGGGGTCCGATACTACCAAACACACCAGGTCTACTTCATCTTAACAGTGAGAAGGATCGGCACACTCTGTGGACACCCTCAGAGCCCTGCCGACTGCACTAAATGTGCAGTACAATTTCCCTGCTTTTTCCCCCCACCAGCTGTATTTTCAACTAAACCATCATATTTTCGCATATATGTTCCCAAATTTTGACATATCATTTCACGTCTTGACACAAAAATCTCTGAGATGCATTACAAGGATATGAAGCCTGCAATTTACAAGGCTCCGCTAATGACCTGTGTGTACAAATTCCCAGGCGCAATCTGAACTGGCTCTCCTTGCAGAACCGAATGGCAAAGGCTGCTAGAAAGCCAGCTCTAATAAGATACGATTATTACGATTTTTTTTTAAATAATTAAAACTAGTAATAAATAAGGAATTGTACAAACAAAAGAAGTATAACCCCCATTAGAATTAAAATCTGGTCTGGTGGCTTATTTTTAAATTTATTTTTATGGAAGTGACAGAACTGAATAGAGTGAAAGGCGGACCTGTAGGAAGGATTTCTGCTTGTTCTGCCTGGAACTCATGATGTTGTAACATTCATTTAGCCCGACTTTTGTACTTCATAGTTGAAAACAGTGAGTCACAAAAGACTAAGAAGTTTGCCACATACCTAGGCAGTGGCTGAGAATGATTAGAATCCATTTATCTTTATGTTTAACCATTTTCACGATTAGTTTAATTGTAGAAGTATCACAAATTAAAATTTATTTTGTCTCTATAATTTAAGTAGTTACAAAGCTTAACTATGTGGGACTTGATTTAGATTGAAAATAGAGTCATTGTGTATGTATATATATATATATATATATATATATATATACACACACACACATATGTATATTTATATGTATAGTACATACTATATGTAAGTTGAATGGTTGTATATTTTATATTCTATGTATGTAAAATAAAACTTTTAAAATTAAGAAACAAAACTAAATTGAAAAGTATACTACTCTTCATGGATGGAGGACCTTGAGATTGTCATTCTAAGTCATAAGCCAGAAAGAGAAAGAAAAATAACCATATGATATCACTCATACGTGGAATCTGAAAAAAAAAAAAAAAAGAGAGAGAGAAAAGAAAAAAGAGGACACTAATGAACTCATCTACAAAACAGAAACAGACTTACAGATATAGTAAAGATTTTTATGGTTACCGGGGACTGTATTCAATATCTTGTAATAACCTTCTATGAAAACAAATATATGTATATATATGCATGACTGGGACACTGTGCTGTGCACCAGAGATTGCCACAGCATTGTAAACTGACTATATACTCCAATTTAAAACAAAGAAAAGTTTATTACTCTTCAGATAAGAATTTCTTTATTTAAGAAAAGTGGGATTAACAGATTCACATTACAATATATAAAACACAATGCAACAAGGACCTACTGTATAGCACAGGGAACTTTATTCAATTTCTTGTAATGAGCCATAATGGAAAAGAAACTGAAAACATATATATGTATGTGTGTTTATGTATAACTGAGTCACTTTGCTGTAAACCTGAAATTAACATTGTAAATCAACTACACTTCAGTAAAAATAAAATATATATATATATAAAAAAGAAGACTCTAAGAGAATCAGCTATTTCCATTGTTAATTTATTCACTCATTTATTTAAAAGAACATTGGTTGGGGTTCTCTGTAGGTCAGGCAGAGTGACAATATTCCACCTAAGTGTCTGGAGAGCCGTCATTTACAGTCTCAGCTGAGACGTTAATTTCCATTGTAGATGAATGAAAGACATGCATTAATAATTTAATCTTTTGTTCAATAAATATTTCTTAAGCCCTGACTGCCTGCCCAATACCGTCGGCCGTCGATGAACCAGACTTGTTCCCGACTCTCGTGAAATTTATGCACTAGTCAGGGAGCAACGGATGTTAAAACAGGTAGACAAATAGGTCATTTATTATAAGCTGGGAATGAGGCAGGAAGACGATGAACTAGGAGCCATGGTCGAACAAACTGAATGGCCACAAGGACGGGAGGTGACCCTGAGGGCTACTTGTATAGGGTGAGGGGAAGTCAGTCTATGTAAATAGCAGTTAAAGTGACTTACAGGGTGAGATGTACTCAGCCATGGGGCAGAAAAGGAGCAATAATACTTCAGGCAACTACAGAGGGCCTATGTCAAGAAAAATACAGTGCATTACAGAAACTAAAAGGAGATAAAAATGCTAGAGGTTACTTAATTTGAAGAAAATGGCTCTGAATCAGATCAAAAGGATTCAAATTATCAAAGATGAGAAATGTAGAATTTAGTTGAAGTAAAATGGAAATTATACGAAGGGTTTTTTTAAAGCTTTATTGAGATAGATTTAACCTACTATAAAATTCTTGCATTTAAAGTGTACAGCTCGATGGTTTTCAGTAGATTTACAGAGTTGTGCAATCACCACTGTAATTAAAATTTTTTATTGTGGTAAAATACATACAACCTAAAACCTGCATTTAAACTATTTTCAAGTGTGTAATTCAGTGGTTTATGTGCATTCACAAAGTTGTGCAACTACCACCACAAACTTGTTCCAGAACATTTTCATCACCTCGAACGGAAACCTCATAACCATTAAGCAGTCACTCTCCTTTCCTTCTCCTCCAAGCCCTTGAGATCTGCTCACCTACTTTCAACCTCTATGGATTTATCTATACTGGATACTTCTCATACATGGAATCATATAACATGTGGTCTTTTGTGTCTGGTTTCTTTCATTTAGTGTAATGTACAGAAATGTTCATGGCAGCTCCATTCTCGACATCCAGAAGACGTAAACAACATAACTGTCCATCAACAGATGAATGGATAAACAAAATGTAGTATGTCTAGACCTCGATTATTAGTCAGTTGTAAAAAGGAATGGCATTCTGAAAATGAACCTGGAAAGCATTATAATATTGTTATAGAACATTTTACATGAAGACCTGTTAAACAGAACATACAAGAATCCAATTTACTTTTGAAAACATCCCATTGGCTGCCATGTGAAGACCAAATTGAAGGGAGCAAGAGAAGTGGGGAGAGTCGTTAGGGAGCTCTCGCCGTGGATCAAGTGAGAAACCGTGTTTGTTTAGACTAGGAAGTTGGCAATGAAGGGAGAAGGAATTTGACACCTTAGAAAGATTTTAGAAGTAGAATTATCTGGCCTTGTGCTTTATTGGATTTAGGGAGTAAAGTGGAGTGTGAAGTCAGTGCAGATGCATGGGTGTGGGATGCAGCTCTGTCACCTACCACAATGTGCAAGACTATAGAAGAAACGGATTTAGGGGGGAAAATCAGTAGCTAAGATGAGATTCTGTTCAATGTCATGTGTCAGTGAGGATGTGGGCCAATTAGAACTCTCATATAATGGAGGGAGAAGATAAAATGTATATATCCACTTGGTACAACTGTTGAGTGGCATCCTCAAAAAAAAACAAATATGCCCGGGGGTGGGTGGTCTAGCTCAGTGGTAAAGCGCGTGCCTAGCACGCACAAGGTCCTGGGCTCAATCCCCAGTACCTCCATTAAAAACAAAACAGAAAACAAATAAACATCAAAAAAAGTCAAATATGCCCAAAAGATGCACCCCAATAATTCTAGTCCTGAGTATATACTCAACAGAAATAAGTACATATGCTCACCAAAAACAATACATATAAATTTATTACAATGCTATTCATAGTCTCCCAAAACTGGGAGCTACGAAAATGCCCATTTACAGGTAAATGGATAAATTGATTGTGGGAGCAGATTATAGATTCTGACCGACACATAAGCTGCAACTCTGAAAGTAAGAAACTTCTTTTATATCACACAGCCAGTGAATGGTAAACTTGACTTTAAACCTGTCACTATGTCAAAATACTTTATTTTATTCACTACATTTCACAGAATGCTCTCTCCCCTTTTTATATTTTCTGCTGACTTACAGGTAGAAAACTGTAGCCAGAGGGGTAGTCGGAAGCCTGTAGCGAAAATTTGATATGAATGGGGCAAAGGTGTTAGGATGACTGGGAAATTATCGCATTAGGAGGCTCTAAATGATACCAATACATCACCACATCTTTCCCCATGTCACCTGCACCATGAAATAGCAATGAAATTGTCATTATCAAATGAAAGAATATTTCACACAGCCTAATAGTCCTGATATATCAGAGTGACTGTCAACTGTTAAGCCATGCTGAACACTGCAAAAAGAATTTAAAACATTATATCTTACTATTTACTATTTTTACTCCCATCAGCCAAACCATTGAAATAAACACACACGTAGTCAGGAAAACTGAAACTGTTGTGCCTTCTCAGGGACTCTCACATTCTTCTGAAAACAAGAAACAAAAAACAAACAAACAAAAACATAGAGTCCTAAATTGTTCATTGGGAGTTCTGAAGAGGCCATGTAAACAAACAGAATGCGATGTGGTTTATACATTCCATCAGGTCATCTCAAGTCCCTCAAACAGCCAGATGACCCCACGTCATCTTAGTGAGGAATTGCAGGGGGACTAAATGGATAGTCAGGGTTCAGCGGTGTTAGCTAGGGTTCAGCGGTGTTAGCTACAACCAGAATATGAGATTGGCAAGCATCCGCCTCTTTTCCTTTTCTCTTCCTGGGAATCCACCAGATTTTCTGCCAACAGGCGTCTTCTTTCACTCAAGTCTGCTCAGCCTCCACTGCCCTGCCGGCCTTCTCACAAGAATGGTTTTCCTTCCTCCTAATAGTTTTATAAATCAGAGCAGCGTTTGTCTTCCTCATTAGAGGCTATGTTAATAAGGACACAGAAGATACTGTCTCAACCTGGGTCTTTCGCATCCGGAGCTTCCTCCTCATCTCACCTGAGCCAGGACCCCTGCCCTCTCTTGGCCAGGCTTCTCAGACGTTAGCCTCTTTTACACTTGAGACTCCCCAATAATTTTGGATGCTTAAAATAGGGATTTCCATATTTCCTTTTTCCATTTGCTTATCTTTACCATTTCACTGTAGACATGATACAGTATGTCAGTTTCCTAAAGCTGTCTTAACAAATGATCACCAGCTGGGTGGTTTAAAGCAACGTCAGTGTGTTCTCTTACGATTCTGGAGGCCAGCGGTCTGAACTCAAGGTGTCAGTGCGCCCTCCTAAGGCCCTGGGGAGAATCTCTTCCCTGCCTTTCCTCTAGTGGCTGCTTTCAAGCCCTATCACCCCTTAGTTTATAGCATCACTTCAGCCTTGGCGTCTCTCATCACATGGCTACCTCCTCTTCTGTCTTCTCCTTTTCTCTAATTGCAAGGACAATGGCATTATCTAGGGCCCACCCAGCAATCCAAGAGGATTACATCTCTAGATTTTTTAATTTAATTACATCTGCAAAGACTCTTTCCACATAAGCTAACATTTGCAGTTTCCAGGGATGTGGACATGGCCAGATCTTTTAACGGGCCACAATTCAACTTACTACATCTGGTGAGATCAAGAAGAGGCATGTGATAGAGTGTAAAACAGCTTTTTTCACACCAAGTTCTGGTTTTGTTAGTCTCCATTGCCAAGTTAGTGTCTCTCTCTCCTGGGCTCAAGCAGTATGCAATATTTTCCACTCTTACCAGCAAAAGTCCCAGTTTATCTGTCTAAACTCAGTTCTGAGACGTGCTGGTCTCTTCCTAGACCCTGCCTTATATTAAAACATATATATTCAAGCACATTTATTTTTAGAAGATGCTTTTCAAAATTTAAAGTTCCTTAGAAAAACGCAGAGTACTGAAAATGAGATACAAGCTGTTTTCATTGTTCTAGATTTGTTTTCTAGATTTTTTTGCTTGATAATCAACACTTATAATGTAGGAACAGACCCCAAACCTCATCTAGATATGTAGCCAGGGGGAGGGGATCGCTCAAGTGCTAGAGCACATGCTTAGCAGGCATGACGTCCTCAGTTCAATCCCCGGCACCTCCAGTAAAAGATAAATAAATAAATAAACCTAGTTACGTCCCCCTCCCAACAAAAGGGAAAAAAAAAAAACTAAAAAAACACCCTAGATATGTAGCCAACAATATTATCTCTGACCCAGAGAAAAGTACTACTCTTAATCAAATGACAAGAGTAGAAAATACAAAAATACCAAGATTGAGGGACGTCCTGATCAATTATATTGTGACCCTCGATCTTTGGTTACTCCTTTGACTTAGAAATATATATGCAGTTTGTTTAACTACAATTTTTTAAACATAAAGGTTAGAGATTGGAAATGTTTGTATCTTTCCCTTTCTGTGGGAAAAAAATCGACGTGATAAGAACTCTATGGTTTATCATTTCAGCCACAATGATAATGATTCTTAAACTTATCAGAAACAGTTACTTTAATTTGCTTCTGCAAGGAAGTGGCTGCTGAGCGGAGTCCTGTAAAGCTAATTAATTTTGGTAATTGTATCACATGGTGCTTGAAAACAAGTATTTGCAGAATTGCTGAGAGAATTGCTTCTATACGTAGCTTGGCAGGAGGTATTTTTGCTTTCAATTTGTATTCTCTCATATTTTAACAGATGAATAATTTTCCTCCTGGCGAGAGAAACTGATACAGGATATGACTTCCTCTGAGGCCCATGATGGTCCAACCAAAGCCTGTCATACAAATAGATTAATGGTCCACAGTTTTCTGCACATTGAAATATTTGTCACAAGAGTGAATGTATACTTTCTCCCCTCCATTTTATGCTCGCATTATAGTCCTTGTCAAAGGAAATTATTATCGATTATTATTTTTTAGAAAAATGTTCTGTTCTTGGTATAAAATCTGCTGTTAGAGTGATAAAAAATACAACAATAATATTTCTAGATATAATTTCCCTGAAAATTTGTTCTCAGGACAAAATATAAAAGAGCACACAATAATACAAAAAGTCCTATTACCTTGGTAAATGTTAGAATGTACTGATTGAAAAAAAAAACAGAAGTCAGCCCACTGTCACCATTGCATTGTGTTTTTAGTTTTTGTGCAGAATTCTGCTTTATTTTTCCTTATATTCTTTAGATGGCCAGCAGGCCTGCCCCCACATCACACCTATTCTATGAATGGTGTGGGGAGCTGGGATCATATTGAAAATACCCTGCATTTAGATGACTTCCAGGAAGTAATTTAAGCAGCCTTGCTTTTTACATGGCAACACGTGGAAGGAAGAGCTTTTGCCATTTCCTTTCTTTGTTTCTTGCGGCCCCTTACAGAGTACGCAGGTGTTCAAAAACTTGCTAACACTGAATCTGAGAACAGAGAAAATCTATTTAAGAGAATGAGAGTAAGACTTCATTTGAGATTTCTGTTACATTCATATGGTAAAACCTTAGCCATTTTGGCCCTTATGTGATGATCCTAAGAGATGATACTTCCTAGGAAAATCAAATGTCCCCACATCAAAACGGGGTACACATGCATCTCAGTTTCTGGTAATATACAAACAATGTGGGAACTATGTTTGTCATTTCTAAATAGATAAGTATGTATCTTTGCTCTTACCATAATTTAAATTATCTAATGTTTTAAAATCACATTATTTAAATATGATTAAAATGGTTTTAATTGTCTTCAAGAGAATCCATTTCCTCACTCGTGTAACACCAACCCAGCTGTTCAAATATTAAAGATGTTTTCTAAACTTTATTTCCATTTACAACTAGATTTTAAGTCCTCCATGGCAGGAGTCCTGCCTTTCCTCTTTTTGTTTCTTTTCATCCTATTGCAGTGATGAACACCCTACCCATCCATAGGCAGCTTCTGTTGTAGTAGTGAAGTGGGACGGAAGGGGGCAGGACACAGCCACTGAAGGAATGACAGCCACTGAGGACAGGACAAACTGGTTAGAACCAAGATGACGAGAGATTTGACTTCCAGTAGACCTTGAGCCTCATGGCACAGCCACAGGCGCCATGACAATTCCTAGGGTGACCATGAAAGGTCAAAAAGGCGGGGGGGGGCATTTCCTGGAAATCCTCACTCCTTCCCCAAAGTAGTTGGAATAACCCTCCTACTTATTAGCATAAGAAATTATTAAGCGCATAAAACCTAACAACTCTACACCTCATGGTTGCGCTCTCTTGCCTTCTGAGATGGCCCACGCTTTGTCTATGGCGTGTGTACCTACTTGTACTTTAAACTAAATACCCCCACACCTCTTGGTCTCTCTCCCGCTCACCTTTCTGAGATGGCCCGCATTCTGCCTACAGAGTGTGTGTAGCTCCTAAGCCAATTTCCCTTCTGAGTGAGACAGACCCCACTCTGTCTGCAGAGAGTGTGTCTCTCTAAATAAACTTGCTTTCACTTTACCAGGCCTTGCTCTTGAGTTCTTTCCTGTGTGAGGCAAGAACTTATTCTCCCACAACAGTAGTCTTTTTTGCCACCAGGATTGGCATTTCTCCACATGCTTTAAGAAAACACTTTTTTTTTTTTAACTCCAAAAGTCATCAGAGTTTGAGCCAATGTTTACTGAAGATTTACTGAAGATGATACTCTGAAAGTATATCCACACCACCATAAACTCCAGGAGTCCTTCACACTTTTCTCAAAGCCCCTGTTCAGTCCTTCTGTCAACCAGAGACTTCCCTCTCCAGCAATCCCCATTCCCCTGGCATTGCTCAGATTTCTAGCTTTCTCCTTTTCTTTGTTGAGCTGAATGACTGTCTCCTTCTGCTGTAAATGCTTGCAGTTTTCTGGTTATCAACAGAGTTATCAAAGTCATTTTCCCTACAAAGAAACTTTCAGATCAACTGCTTGGAAGATAGCATTTTCTCCACGCATCACAAATACACCAGTGGGTATTTTGATAAAGACGGAGACATGATGTTCCAACAGGTGTTCTAAGAATCGGAGCTTCTTTCAAGTTCTGGTTTGACGTGCAACCAGCAGATAAATGAGCCTTGGACATCTAATGTGCAACACAGTGATTAGAAACTACATACTGTGCTGTAAACTTCATAGTTGCCAAAAGACTGTATCTTAACTGTTCCCACCACAATCGAGAAGTAATAGTGTGATGTGACAGAGGTGTTAGCTAACTCTGTGTTGGTAATATGGCAACATACACATGTATCAAATCAGCACATTATACACCTTAGACTTATGAAATGTTATATGTTAATTCTACCTCAATAAAAATAAATAAATGAAATGTATTCCGTACCTGGAAAAAAAAAGTTCTGGTTTCATCACTTATTTGTATAATGTTTACTAAATGATCTATCTTGTCTAAATCTTACATTTCTCACTTTAAAAATTCAGAGTATTAGACATTTCTTATTACGTTTTCTGTAGGATTTAATAATGATATTTGGGAAGCACTAAAGATATATTCTATGTTGTTTGAAATAAAAGCACAGACTGAGAATTTTTTAAAAGGCCATTGTCCTTCCTAAGAACAATAATTCAGGAACAAAGATGGGGGATTGCAAACTGGCCAGCAACTAGAGGACCCCTGCACTCATATTCCTTAACACAGCAAACTTATAATTCATGCATGAGCAAAACCTAAGACCCTCTCAAAGAATTGTCTTAGAGTGATGGGGAAAAGAGGAAATGCGTGGCACTGGGAGAAGAGAGGAGGCCAGGCTCTACTTAACAACAGAGAGAAAGCTGTACCTTGCAGACAAAGGAAGAAAGTGATGACTGTTTAAAGGAGATATTGATACAGGCATTTGAAAGAAAACATATTAGTGGGAGAGATTTAGGATTTGTGAAGAAGCCTCAGAATTTACTTGTCCAGCACAGGAAAACACTGAAGATATATAGTGGGGTGGCTGTGTTTGTTCTGGGTAGTAAAATGTTAAGTACTTCTTTGTTAGTTGAGATTTTCACCTTTCAACAAGACAAACTTCTGTTTATTGTGGAAGCTGATTTCTTCCTCGTTGGCAGCGAGTAAGCTCCCAATAAATAGAACAAATGTGCCTTCTGCATTGAATTTTAATTTGTGTAACAAATGGTTGCTTTGTCCAAGTGTTTGATTGATATGATGCTTTGTTTTCGTTTTGCATAAAACCATTTTTACTCTGTTCCAATAAATGTCTTTATTAATAAAATAGAAAAAAAATAAAGAAAGCTAATTTCAATTCCAGGAATACAGAGTCACACCTGTCAAATAAAAATGGGGAAACAAGAAGCCTCTTATTAAAATAAAAGAACTGACATCAGATAGACATCTTTGCACTGCTATTCTCCTTCCTACACGGCATGGAAGGAGACAAGAGAAACTCAAGAGAGTGCCCATGACTTCAGGGGATGGAACTGAGATCCTAGTAATGAGATATTGGTTAAAAAAAAAACTATGTTAAGTAAGCATTTAAGTAGCCTTAGATGTTGTCAGCTTTCAGGCTGTGATAGGATTGAATGTGTGAGATTTTTTTGTCCCCTGAGCCTAATTTTCTTCAGGGGAAAAGAAGAAATGCTGTCACACTAATCTTGCCACCCACATTTATTGTGATAAATGGCTTCCATTTGATTGTGTGATGATATGCGTGGGGATGTCAGCTTGAGAATACGGGGAACTCCTTTCCTCATTATCCTTCAAAAATTTCAGTTTAGATGTTGGTCAACTATACAAAGCAAATCTCAAGATTCATCATTCAACCAGGAATGGGAAAGGTGAAAATTCCAGGAGTTGGCATGTGAAATCAGACCTAGCCAAAAGTGTTACCTTATTTTTTTTAACTTTATGATGCAAACTGACTTTAGCAGCCATCAATTAAACACCGATCTTATGTTACATATTATATGTATATATATTTAATATGATATGTTATACATGGTGTTTTATTAATAATTTTGTTAAACCAGTGATGTCTATCATGGTATCATTTTATGGGTACTGAAATTGAGCCTCACAGAGGTTAAGAAATATGCCCGCTATATATTAACGAAGGAACATAAATCTGATAACTGAGCAATTATCCCATACAGTTGAAGAAGGAGGTGGTCCACAAAAAAGGGGCTGTGTAACATATTTGGGGGTTACTGTTTCAAGCTTCACTATTTTTTGTAAATCTTACCTAATTAACGCCTACTTACTTTAATAACTTAGGCTCATTCATTCCCATCCATTATGTAAAGTCCCAGGTGATTATCTGCCGTTTTAAAAACCGTGTCTTTCTTTTTTTTTTTTTAATTGAGTCCCTTTGGTAATCTGGCTGTCCATTATCACTTTTTGCTGTTTTCAGTGTTTGCCCTCTTCATCGTAATTTTATTTTTCTAAACTTCTCTGGGTTTGGGAACTAAATGGCGAAGGCAGAACAGAGAAGCAAGTTACAGTATTCAGGGTCCGAGTATGGCCCAATATAAACATCAACAGAGACAGTGCCAGTCATAGTTAAAGTGCTTAATGTGTATCAGTTAGCTCAGACACTAAAGGCACCTCCAAAGCTCCAGATGTCCGATTTTGTATACACAGAATATTTGCCTCATCATAAATTTATCATTATAGCATCCTTTGAGCCTTTATTCCTAATTTCACAACATTGAGATCATCTAATTAAAGAAAACTCAAGCTTCCTACCATTGATTGCTTTAAGTTTAGACTTTTTTTTTTTTTGATCGAATACTTCTTTTAAAGAAATGGCTTTATTGAGGCGCAGTTGACATACAAAGAACTGCGCATATTTAATGTGGACAATTTGATGTGTGTGGACCTACGCAGATTCCCATGATACCATCAACACAATCAAGGTAACAGACATTTTCGTTGTCTCTCAAGATTTCCTTGTGATCTCTTTGTTTTTGTTTTGCTTTTTTGTGGTAGGAACACAATATTTTATTCTTTCAGGTCATTCATTTTTCCCTTGGGTTCGTCTCACCTCACCCTTCGAACTCATAAAAGCCTCACTTCTAAAAGCCTTGGCATATATCTTCATCATAATTCTGGTTGACAATTTTGCTCTAATCCCTTCTATCTAGTCAACTATCTTACCAGTTCAGCGGGTCCAGGGCCATCATATCTGGGGAACCAAACATAGTTACAACCCTCTGGGGATAATTCACCTGTGAATTTCAGTTCATTTTCAGGAATAAAATAAATACAATCACACACACACATTAGAATAAAAAAAGGGATATCTGAGAACACATTTTCAACAACAATAATCTCTAAGACCAGGAAACAATAACTTCCAAGAATCCTTCAAGTATTCCTAATTTTTATATGTTTTTTTTTCTTCATTTACTTTTTAAATCCTGTCTCTCCCAGGAAAAGATTAGAAACAAAATCTTAATTTTTTTAATGTTTTTTAAAACTTTCTTTTTTTTCCTTTTTCTTTTCAAACATCATGGAGACTTATTCATAGAACTCAAAATTCCCAAGTAGTTTCAATCTCTCCAAACACTTAAAAATATTTAAAGAACTGAAACTCTAATGTGAGAGCCTTGTAGTTCACAGGAGCAGAAAATGGAAGAACTCATAAACAAGCTGTTGACAAGGAGAAGGTTTATGACTAACAGATCTGTATTTATTGAGAGCAGCTCGATTTTGTGTATCTCCACAAGAAAAGAATGTCCCATTCCTTTTTCTACTCACCTCTGACCTTAGGAAAAATGCCAAAAAGCCTAGTTCTAGACACACAAATCTATATAAAACCCCTAATAGTATAAAGCAATAGTGATTTTTCTCTCTCCCCCAACTCAGGTAATTCATATGGTCTATGAAACAAATTTTCATTTATCCAGTTGTGTTCTAAATAAAATGTCTGTATACATGTATATGTGTGTGTATGTAACATATACTGTATATATAAATTAAATATTTAATCTTCTATTTAATAGGTGATTTTTGCTTTGGATAAATTACCTAAGTAAATTTGGACAACAACAATATTTTGGGGGGTAAATTGAAATATGTATGTGGACAGCTAACTCAAACTTCATAATGAGCACTGTAGAGACGTATCTTTTTCTAGAATCAGTTATAAATGAAGCCTTGAATCAGTATAAAAGAATCTTCTACAGATATTTTGCCTGTTCCTCTATGCTTTTAAAATTAATATTTCTTTATGTCTTCATCCAGGATGGCAGTGACAGATACCACCTGCTCATCTAGCCAGATTTTCCAGCTATTTGTCAGTAAACGGAAAGCCTTAGAATCTTCTACACATTTGTTCCTCAGGTTTACCAATGTGAAAAACTACTTCATGCTTTATTATTTCATTTTCCTGTTAACTTTAATTCATTTTCAGGAATGAAATAAATACAATCATACACACAAACACACACACACACACACACTCCTTGGTATATAGCCAAAGATATGCACGTACATGTGTCAAAAAATATAGACAAGAATGTATATAGCAGTACTATTTGTAGCAAATGTAAACTGGAAACAACTCAAATGTCCATAGAAACAATATCATGGATAAATACGACATGGACTATTCAGACAATAGGATGGTCTACACAGTGATAACGAACACAGTACTGTCATACAAAACTCACAACAAGATGGGTGAATCTCACACAAAAAGACAAAAGAATACATAATGTATGATTCCATGCCTATAATTTGCTAGCTGGGAAAGACGTAAAATGCTGCATAAGTGTACCACCATGTCTACACTTTGCAGATAATGGAAGAATTAATCTAAGATGTCAGATATCAGAATAGTGGGTTTTGGGGGAGGAAAAAGGGAGAGAGGTTGGGAAAGTTCAGAAGGGGAGCTTCTGGGATGGAAATAATTTTCTTTCCATTGACAAGCATACATTTTGGAGGATATGTAGATATTTACAATGTGTGGTTTGTGCACTGCTCTGTATGTCCTACTTCAACATAAATGAAAAGTTCTCTCTTTTTTCTCTGTTTTATCATATAAAGGTGAAATCATGTAAGCTAAAAGCACTAATAAGTGTATTTAATAAGTGATAGTCTACCTCTTGAGATAAATACAGCCAGTTCTCAGTAGAATTCAGTTTTCCTTCATTAGAAATATCGCAGCAATGGTACCCGGGGCTGGGATAGAGTGTGGACAGATTATCATCCAGTAACTGACAGCGTACACCCACATGTAAGGGACCCCAGGCTGCTAAAAGAATTTCGTGGCATAAACCTAGAAGAGTTTACTTCTTCAAAACATTTACATAAAATTAAAATGCAGTTTTAGCTACAATCATTTGGTAAATAAAGAAACTGATATTCAAATATCAGTGTACTTTGTAAGAATAAAATCAAACTGCATTCAATTATATTTTAGCAGAAATATGCAACTTTCAGTATCATTCTTCCTTCTTGCATTCAGTGATTTATATATATATTTTTTTCAAAATCCAGAGCTAATTGAGAGTCTTATTCATTGATTTATCTCTTTATTCAGCAATTCCTTTCTGAGCCCCTGCTCTTTGCCATATTCTGTGCCAGGCACAAAATATAAAAACAAAAGACTTTGCCACTGTCTTTAAGGAGATTTTAGGATAGAATGTTATGGAGACGTTAAACATTTATTACAATACAGTATAATCTATCTGGATAGATTTACTTTTATTGCACTATGGAGGTAAGGAAGAGCGGCTTCAAACCCGAAGGAAGGGGATGGATCAGAACAAGGCAGAGGGATTTGCTAAAGGGAAGCTGACAAATTGTAGTTGGACAGTGAGTGAAGAAGGGCATCTTCAAAGGCACTTTCATCATTGAATTTATTCTATTAATTATTACTTATTTAGTATCCATCCGTCAGTAAAAGACTTGAAGGGATAGAGTTGGACTACTCTTTAATCATTGCGAGCTGTCGTTTCCTGAGAGATAAAATGTGACAGATCCTTAAAGAATGGGAAGATCAAATTTAATGTAGCCCTTAAAATAGAGCTCTGCTAACAAACAAGGTCTCAGGGAAGCCAGCAAATCACTACTAAAATGGCTTCCAGACAACACCACCATCCAGATATGAGGCCAACGTGACTCCAGTAGGAAACGCTTAACCTTGTCTTGGTCCCATGTGCCTCTAAATCTTTATTGTTAACAGAACCCATGTTCTATTTGGTGGGGTCTTTAAATAATTTACTAACAGATCAAGGAACTCAGAAGCTATAAATGAGTGCACCAGGAGAAAGACGTTTAAAATACAGAGCACAGGGACATGGAAGGAGAGAGTTATTACTGTCCTAGAGAACATAGTTTTGTTTATGGTTTAGTTAGACCATTGGAAATGTTCATGTCCTGAATATTGTCCTAATCTGCAAAACTGAGGTTTTTATCTTTGTGCCCTCACTGCCACTATTTGAGAAGCTGTGTCTTTACAAATGTGTGTAGGCTTAAGAAATGTCCAAAAATTAATTAAAGGATAAAACAAATTAAAGACAAAAATAACATGATATCTTATTTGTGAAAAAAGCTGAAGGAGAATTTCTAAAAACAGTAATAATAACTAAAAGAACCCACGTAAAACTAGCGCAAATAGGAAGACTCAGATATTAAAGTGGCTGTCAGAAGTGTGGATGGACAGTTAGTAACCAGCAAGTAAGCAAAAATTAAGAGGATAAGAACATCAAGTAAAAGAAAAGCTATGACAGTGCCAAAGAGACCATGGATATTTGCTTTATTTTTTTTATTTAACAATTGATCGCCTACTGTATACAAGGCAATAGTCTAGGTGTTTGAAATTCATTGGTAGTAAACATGTAACGGTCCCTGCCCTCATGGAACTTACATTCCAGTGGGAGTAGACAGTCCCCAACAATACTGCATTTTTTTCAGTCTAAATGTTGCAACAGTGATCAAGAGTGATACATACAGCTATTTTGCTAATGCATTTTGCATTAACATCTATCATGCATCAGAAATCGTTAGATACCTATTCTGCAAAGGCTTCCTGCCAAATGCCAAGAAAGATGAAATGAGACATGGTTTGCTGATTATTCTGGAAGCCAGAGATGTTTCAAAGTTTTTGGCGACTGGAACCACTGCTCTCTTGTACACCTGGCTTTTAGAGACATACTCCCTTGCTTTATTTCACTATCAGGGAATATTTAGTGTATAGTTGACCCTTGAACAACATGAGTTAGAACTGTGTGGGCCCACTTACACATGGATTTTTTTCAATGTATATTACAGTCCTACACAATCTGAGGTTAGAGGGGCAGGGCCTCTAATCCTTGTGTTGTTCAAGGGTCAACTGTACACTAAATATCCACACAAATCAGTGGATAATTAGGTGGGTCATTCAATCCATGGCACTGGGAAGGCTAGGGTCATTTGGAATAATCTGAACGTGGGTCTATTCCTCTTCACCCTGAATATTACAGTCAATTTCAATTGCTTCACTATTCAAATGAAAACAAAAATAAAATACATTCACAAAAATACAAGAAAAAAAACATGGAAAAAATTATTTCCTGACCTCTTGGATGTTGAGACCTCTTAAATTATGATTCAAAATACAGAAGCTAAGAAATTTTGTAAAGGGTAAATTTGACAATATAAAAAAAATTCTATGTATAGCAAAATGCTATAATCTAAATCCAAAACCAATGACAAAGAGAAAAACATATTTGCAATTTATATTCCAAAGGATTAAGTGCTTCCAGGAATCAGTAAAAAAAAAAAAAAAAGAAAAGGATTAATTAATCAATTGAAATATAAACAAAGAGTATGAATAAACAATTCAAAGAAATGGAAATATATATGCTTTTTAAATATTACATGTTCAACCTCAACTTAATAAGGAAATAAAAGTAAAGACTCTAATGAATATCTTTTTTTTAATCCACACAACCAAAACACATAAATCTTCTAACACTCTGTGGTTGAGGCCATGGGAAAAATATCTCATTTAGAATACAAATTCATAAAATCCTCCCAGAGGAAATTTAAATGCATTTCTTAAATGTATAAACTAAAGTGCCTTTTGACCTAGCAATGCAAATTCCTCGGTTTTATCCTACACACTTGTTTTCAGATATGTGAAGGGATGTATGTAAGTTTGCCCAACTGGGAACAGAATGTGGAAGAGATATATTCTAGATCCATGTTTTTCATTCTGTCTTCTCCCATGGAAAGTATGAAGATTTGGGGAGCTTGGGGGAATGCCTAGAATTCCAATAATCCATCCAAAGTGATTCTCTGTGCAGACTCTGCACCCACCTTGTTTCACAGGTGGGGTGAGTCAGCCCTAATGCTGGCAGAAGCAGTTTTCATGGCCTCAGCTTGGACCACGTATGTTGTCTGGCCAATTGCTTTAGGATGTGGGGCTTCTAAGTACCTATCCCATTTCTCTTTTTGCTTGAAGACTCAGCTAAACTGATAAAGAACGAGCCCCCCTTTAACTTTCAAAAGCACATACAAAAATCCTGCATTGCAGAAATTTGAAGATGAAAGTACATTGAAGTCTTTGTGATAAAGACCTTGGATTTTTGATGGTGGTCCCCTTGTGTTCTAGAATATGCTGACATTTCTCAGAGGACTAAAGTCCCTGGAACTCTTCACTTTATTCAAACTTGATCTCAACAATTAAAAATACAGATTAATCAAATTTAGCAGGATAACTTTATATTCACCTTATTATGTTTATCTACATGATAAAGTTCTGCCATCTTTTCTTTGGCCAGATTTTTTTCACATCTTACCTTTTTTTGGTTTTTTCTCTTCCATTTCTCAAGAATACTCCTCTCATCTGGAAGTTGTGTTCCCCAGCCTTTTAAGGAAATCTCAAAGTTGACTTTTCTACATAATTTTTGGAAAGGGGTAAAAATACTACTGTTCAGAACCTAGAAACTGGAAATACTGTAGTAGGAGTATTTTGGTAATCATAAAGTCACTCCCGCTTCATCATCTGATCAATACACACTGGCTTTGGGTCCCTCTTGGCTTTTCATGTGTTACTCATTGCTGTTACCAAGGTGTGGAAAGCTTTCTTCTGACCCTCCTTTGACTAACCATCATCCACTCATCCTTCAAGATTCGGCTTAGACCTAGGTTGAAAAATATGCTCAAAAAGAGCTAAGCTGATTGTCAAATTAATGCCATTGTCAAAGATACAAAAAAAAGTTTTAAATCTGATGTTTTCTCCACCAAATCCCTCATAAAATATAGAATATTTTATATGAATGTTATTTATTCAGATTGAACATGATATATATTATACCTATTACCTTTTAGACTGAAAGTGTCAAAATATATAAATATTCCTTTATTCTTTTTTATATTTGTTGTATTAATACGATTATATAAAACTACTAAGTCCCCTATACTGTACACGTATCTCAGAAAATTAGTACCATCAAGTCATAGGATTTGCGGGAACTCTAAAACTGACCTAGGTGAAGTTTCTGCTGAATTAAAGAATTCACTCGAGTACATTACTACAGAATCCATATATCGACAGCTTGTCACCAGCTATCGGCTTGTGAATAGTTCAAGTGAAGAGAGGACCTTGTAAAGCAGAGCTCTTTGGTGTAGTTTCGAATTTATAAAATCTTTTGTTATACAAAATCAGTGTCTGCTTCCCTATAATATGCCCACATTCTCTCCAGAAATCTAAAATCTATCTGCTCTTTAAGCACCTGGGAACTGGATGCTTGTTTTGTTACAAGTGTAGGATCAGATACTCAGGGATAAAAAAAATAAATAAGATTGGATTTATACCCTGGAGGAGGTTCCTGTCTTGTGATAACTTTTCAGATGTTGGAGGAAAATTATTCATTTAAGGTTAATATCAGTATGCTCTAGTATTTAGGTAAATTTTTTAAGTATAAAAATCTAAATATATATTAGATGACAATTGTAACAGGTAATCTACTCAGAGAGTTTTGTTGAAATATATATATATATAAACATATACAAAATATATATATATATTTAGTATGTCGATGCAACTTAAAAATATTTATTTTTAGGTAAGTTTAGCAGCACTTGAAACCTTTAAAGTTTCTGAGTCATTGACTATTGAAGGTTTATCAAAATAAATACATCAGGTACATCTTTAATAATGACAGGAAAATCATCTGATAATTTCAGTTCTGCAGAAGCCACATGTGAGTTTCTGTCTATAAAGTGATGCAATGGTTTCAAAACCGAACACAATCTCTATATACTATTATGAGATTTTTAGGGTATGAATCACAGAAAGCAAGAGTCCTTCTGTATTCTGCACTGTTCTTCTACCTTGTTCACTTCTGAAAACCATATTAGAAGGGGCTACTGAGGTGTCTGAAAACAGTAAAAAAAATAACCAAGATGAAGAAACATTTAGAAAAGATTTTTCAGAAAGAACCATGAAAGCAAATAAGAGAGTGTGAGGGATGGATGTAACTGTCTTCCCATCGCAGAGCGGCTGTCACCCAGAAGAGGAAATAGAGCAATTTTTCTGTTACTCTAAAGGGCAAAACTAAAACTACTGTCTGAATGTCACTGGGTAACATGTTTCAATTTATAATAGCAAAAGTCTTCTTTATTGAATCTTCCCCCATGTGAAAAAAGATGTTTCACTGAAAATAAAAGTGTTACAGCAAAAAAAACAACTGAATATTTGTGTCTTTGGAAGCAGTTCTCATGCCGTATGTGGTGTTTAAAGGGAGACAGGTGGGAAGGACAAAAGAAACAAAGATGACAAAATTATATTTAAATTCTGTATATAGTGACTGCATGGAGTTGGAGAAATTGTCAGTCTTCCAAAATTATGATAGACAAAACACAGAAACAATTCCCCTAATTGTAATATATATAACTTAGTATGTGTGTACATATAATCTTAAACTTATACAGGGCTGTATGTCAGTTATATCTCAATAAAATTGGAAATAAAAGCATGCACTTTTTTTGTCTTGATGATTATTGCCAATTAACTCTCTAAAAATGTTCCAATTTTATTCCCATCTGTAGTGTGACTGCCTATTTCCCCACAAGCTTGCCCAAATATGCACATTAAAATGATATATATTCTTATTACTCATTTTTGTTTGTTTGGTTTGTATGTATATACAAACTGCCTCTTCACACGTGTCCTCTTCCTGACCATTTTTTTCTTATTCATTTCCTCCTGCTGCAGGCAGTTACTTGTCTTTCAATATTGCTATTTCCTCTAAACAGAAGCTTTAGGAGAATAAACTCTGTATGTTAAAATAATAATAATATATAATAATAATAATTAATAAGAAGAGTTTGGAGTTTGCATGGGTGGCTTAGAATAGGTGCTCAGATAGAACAAGATTAGGAGAACATAAAAATACATCATGTGTTATAAAGACCCAAGCAGTACCTGGAATTTAAAGGGATCCAGTAAACAGCAGATAGAAATGTGATCATATCCATACCTGCAAACCAGAAGCAAAATACAAGAAAGGGTGAAGTTGAAATGTTCATATTCAAATGAGGTCTTTGGGAAAAACACATCTCATTAAAATAAAGTTGGGCCTGGGATAGCATCTCAGAGTCCTGCAAATGAGTATCATTCTACCACTTGTGATATCTAGGCTTATATTGCTCCCGAGAAACTGCCTCTGTTATAAATGGCTTTGTTTTGTTTTTGTATATTTTGATAAGAACTAGAACATGACGGAAAGCTTTTCCCGGGTATAAGATCTTCAGTGGGTTCAAGAGGTTACCTTATTATACTAAACTCAAAGAGAGAAAATGTTCAGTTATCTCTCGTTCCTTTGAGGCATTGTCAACACAACAGGGCTTGGCTTCAAATGAAAGAAGACATAGTATCAAAGAAAATAATAAAGATCTTTCTATAAGACTCTAAATAATATACACAGATAACTCAAGAACTCATCAACCATTCTGGACAGTGGATTAAAATATTGTCATCAACTTCAACATGTTAGCAAAAAGCACTTAATATGCCATCGTTCTGAACCTTTGCCTAAATTAAATCTTAATGTGCTTAGAATTTTATCATCATCCTGACAGTTTAATAGTACAAACATGATCAGTAAAACTTGAACTGTGTCCATGTACAATGGTATCCATTTTGCTTAAATTAAAATCTCTGGTTTTATTTCAGTTTAGTGGTAAAATAAGCAGAGGATGTCTTGCTTGTTTCTTCAATTTGCCAATTTTGTGATCTACTTAACTTCAAGTGATAGGACATTTAGTTATCACCTTTTTATTGTCTCTGACTCAAAATGATTGGGTCCCAGTGCAGCAGAGTTTATATGAAGGCCAATTCAACACAGAGAGTCAGGCTTTAGACTCACCTGATAGGTTTAATTACTAACGGATCTCATAATTTCATTGTGAGGCAATGTTTCACTTATGAACCCAAAAAGTGTCCCCAGGTTAATTATTTCTCCTGTCTTTGTGCCACTACTTTGCCCTGATCTACCTCTCTAACAAAGCATCTATCATCGTAAAGATCCTTTTTTCACAATCTCATTTTTCCTATTAAATTGACATGTTCTTGAGACTACGGCTCACAGGTAGCTCATTTTTTTAATCCCCTGTTCACTGCACATTGCTGGGCACCTAGTAATCACCCAATTTCATTTTCTTGAATTGAATTGATGGAATGATACTGACATCCCAGAATAAACAATCTGAATGGGCTCTATCCAGGTAGAAATAAATGCTCATTGACCTTTTGACATTCAGACCTTTTGCATCCATTTCACATTTGGAGGGATAATGGCAAATCTATATCTACTCTGATCGATACCACACTGCTCCTGAAACACTGCAGAAGTGGAGATATCCTTCACGACAAATTGTTTCTGTGAGCAGTTTTGCATCCTTTTTGGTTTCCAGTGGCTGCAGTGAGATGACAATAAATAAAAGGCAGATGGTGTTAGAGAGTTTGAACATCTGATTGTCTTGTTAATAAACAGACTAGCCCCTGTAGAACTGTAACATTTGTGTTACAGTTGTTGCTGTTGTTCATTTGAAGTTAACGCAAGGGCTACAGCCCCACCACCCTGAAACAGTGGACTGAAAAGAGGAAATGTTAGCCTAGTTTGTGAGTGAGACAGCCCAAGTTCAGTAGTTAGAAAATATTTCAAATTATTGATTGAATCTTGGAAATCACCTAGTGATTTCTTAATAATGTCTTCCCTTCTTAGGTAAAAATAATAACATATGTAGTCCATGTCTCCCCTTATTTTGATAAATTTCCCATTTTATTCATCTACAAGACAGATAGTCTCTATTTTAAAAAAACATCTTATGTAGATTATTATCTAAATTACATAGATATTTCATGAACTTTTCATACACTGGCCATAATACCAATAATAAATTTGAAAATTAATGTCATTGCCTTCATTTAGACATTGAGAACAGAAGCACAAAGATTTTAAGTAACTAACTCAAGACCACAGTGAATTACATGTCTGGGATGCAAAGCCCAGTGCAGTGAGCTTGGTATCCCTTCCTTTGTCCTCTACCCTCATTCTTATGAGATCAAGTATCTCATGGAGTTAAAAAAGCAATTATGAAATTGACAAAGCGATTCACTACCAGGTTGGAACATGTCCTTCTTTCTTAGCACTCGCAAAAAAGGGAGTTCTGTTTATGCTTGTCAGTACTTACTAAACACAAGACCATACTAAAACCATCAACTCTGCCTAAGAAAATACACTACAAGCGCTCGTCAAGTTTACAAAGTAGATCTATGTATGTGCTTTATCTTGTTTCCCAAAATGGAAGCAGTGAATAGGTCAGATGCACACAGCTGTGTTTCTATCTGAATAAAAGACTGTGTGAATGGGAAAGCAGGGAGTCTCAGGCATTCATTAAACTAGTTGCAAAGCATTCAATTAACCAGACATTGTCAAAAGTCTTCATTTGAGATGTCACTGTGAAAAACGATTTTCCAATTCCCTTCAACCCAAAATTTGGACATTGTCTTTCAGGTGGTGTGTCAACACAGAAATAGTCTCTATAGGATAGTTCTGTAAATTTTCACTTTATGACTGAGGATTCTAATTTCTGGTGGCATTAAAAAATGTTGAGCATCTTCCTCTACCAAAAAAAGGGATATTATTTTCACCTGAAGTATACATAATTCAGTAAGTTTAAACATAAAATCATTTCTGACTTGAGCTAAACAAAAAATAAAATAGTTAGGTTATAACTGTTTAACTGGTTGTCCATTTCCCTCCATCGTCTAAAAAGGAAGAATTATTTCCTCATTGAGCAATGTCTTTTCCAGCCTTCTTACTGGTGGGGGGAAAGTAGAAAGGCAAGAATGGAACAGACCAAGTGGTCCTATGCGAGAGTAGATATTGGGGGAATAGATGCTGGCTCCTTATGATGGGACTGTAAACAGCAGAAGCCTGAAGAAAAGCAGAATGGAGGGTATAAGCAGGAAGATTATATGAACAATTATATAAAGATGAAGATTTTACGAAGAATTTGAGGAGAAACACTTTTGGAAAAAATAAGGAAATCTTTCAGCATATTCTGCTATAACGATTTTTCATATAATTTTTAATAGCTTATATATCTTTTCAAATTTTATTTTTGAGGTTGATTTGTGTTTCTTTTTTGTTGCATTATTAAACTGGTGAATGGCTTAAAGTTCACCCACTTTGCTTTAAAAAAAAAACTTTGTTGGACTGGGAAGTAGGATTTTGGATTTGATGTGCATTATCTAGCTGTACTGCATCAATAATAACTTCTTAACATAACCTCAAGCTTCCTGAGTTTAAGGAGCAAGGAAATAGAGGTTGATCAAAGTAACCCATTGTGTTTCTTTTAATCCATGTCAAAATGAGTAGACATTGTGCAAACCATTCTACCAATTAGATCTCAAACATCGGAATAAATGGGCATCAGTAGTTGGATGTGTGGAGTGTAGCACCAGATGTACTCACTGTATCAGGCCCCCCAGTTGAGAAAGTCTAAGAAACTTCTGAGCATTTCAGCATTTTTCCCAGATTCCACAAACAGATAATTGCTTAAGAAACTAAAATCATTTCAAGAAGAAGAGAGAGGCATCTGGGGCAGACCTGGTTGGATCTAGACCCGATTGGGTTCAGGGCCACTACAGAGCTTTGCTTGATATAAGTGGCTCTAAGCTTCTGTGGTTGGTAGACAACCAGACCAGCTCTGCAGACATAGGGAGAGGAGAAAATCATAGGGTTATCCCCTCATCCAGATAAAAAAAAAAGGAAGTCTAGTCCAAATTAACTGATGGAAAAACAGAAGAGTACTTGAGGCAGAATCTGCAGGGATAGGGGATGAGAGAGTGAATGGGTCACATGTTCTCCCTATGTTTTTGGCTTGGGAGGCAGGAAGGAATTTGGCATCGTCAACCAAGACAGAAAATACGAGGAGAGAAACCAATTTAAGGTAGTTTTTCTAAAATAGAATTCGTGTGGGAAGAGTGGATCCTGTTTGGTACATATGGCATTTGATATGTCTAGTAGACATTTGCCAAAGTTTTCTATAGAGTATTATATGTCTGAAATCTTTTAACTGATGGCATGATTGCTAACACAAAAGGGTGGAAATAACCTCCTAAGGAAGATGGGATGCAATGAGAAATTGAAGCTAAATAGATTTAATGAATCTTCTCAATTTTAAATGGAAAAACAACTTCTGAACTGAGTAATCCCTGAGAAAGTAGTAATAAATAAAAGTTCCTTCACTGACATTTGTATCATTGCACAAATCTTATTACAAAAAGTATGTGAGTCTTTCACAGTTGCCCATACCTTTTGCCAGGTTCAGATTCTGGGTTAGCGAATCACTGTGTGGCCTCATGGAAGGAACTTAAACCCCAAGCTACAATTTGTTTACTCATGTTTACTTACCCTTTAAAATTATGGTGATAGTTAAATCTTTTAAAGTGTGTAAAGCAATTATTACAGCACCTAGGGCCCCACAATGAATGACTGTTTCTACTCCTTCTTTAACTCTTTCTCCTCCTCATTATTTGTATGATTAATATTTTCATTGCTTTTGACATTGTCCCTCATTATACAGGTAGACCCTGTTCACTTATTGGTTGAAAAAAATTTGCTATGTATTTTTTTTTTACCTACAGTAAATTATAAATATCATTGTGGTTCAGACTAACCTGGGTATGAGTTCCATCTCTAAGAAGCAGTTGTGTGATCTTGAGTATGTCATTTCATTTTTATTAGCTTCAAGTTCCACAGTGCAGTCCTGGTATTTACTCCTGTGATGGAGAAAGATAGCTGCTACGAAGGAGCGGTGTCAGCGGGATCAGTATCAGGAGGTCCAGCCCTTCACATAGCTGTGATTTCACTGGGATACTTGAAATGACTTCAGTATGAGAAAAGACTTCCATACCCACATGGACCAATGCCTAAGGATATGCCTAAGGATTATGGCTCAGAACAACAGCATCCTGCCAGAGCATAACAAACCCAGATAGTCCCTCTAATATTTTTTCTTCATTTTTAATCACATATCAACCAACTTCAGTCAATAGATTGACTTTAATAGGGTACCCTGAGTATAGATTTTAATATTGAGATAGAAGATATTTGTCAGTACTTGCTAGTGTAACCGAGCAGGACCCTATTGTCATCATTGGTGACCATCTGATATCTGTAACGATCCTTGTAACTGCTTAATTTATAATGGTTTAAAGGGTTTTTCTCATGCTTTTGCTGACCAGGGTTGGGCTGGAGAAGAGGGAGTCTTGGGTGATCTGCCCAACCCCTTTGTGGTGCTGTGTGCAGTGACCATGCTTAGTGCCTTGCTTTTGCCCCCAGTGCCCTACTCCTGACCCCAGTGTCCTCCTCTTGACCCATTGCGACTTCCTTGCATCCTGTTGCTCGAGCTGCAGGCCTTAACCTGTAGCAGCAGGAGTTTCTAGGCCTCAGCCTGCTTAAACGTCTAAAAGTATTTATCAATCTGACTTTAAACTGCACAAATTTTTTCTCTGAAGCTCTTTTCCACAGAGCCCCTTCCTTTACATCCTTTGTTCTAGGTACAAGATTGTTAAGAGAGTCTGAAAGCCAAAGGTGAACCTCATATCCAGCAGAAGGGAAGGGACTGCTGCATCTGCAAAAACAAGAACAACTTTGCAACAATTCGTTATCCTGCAAGTTATCTCTATGGAAACTAGCTCTGCCCCTTGAACTCTTAAACTTTTACTATATAACCTTCTGCCTTCTCTCCCAGCAGGCTCACAGTCTTAGAGGCGTTAGCCCACTGTGACCTCCTTTGCCTGGCAAAGAAATAAAGCTGCCTTTTCAACTTTATCCAAAACTCTGTCCTTGAGTCTCAATTTAGTAAGTAGGGTACAGAGGCCATATTTTGACAACACTAGTAATTGTGTTCTTCGGGCTGCTGCAACTATTGGTTTTTATTATTCTAAAAAGAGAAACAGAATATATTACTTGGAGCACACGTCTCCATGGTCTGGAAACAAATGTTTTAGTAAGATTTTTAGTTGTTTAATTATAAAAGAAAAATTATCTTCAGGAATTGATAAACTGTGAAAAAAAAAAAAAAAAAAAAGCCAAACTATATAAGTTTCTCTTCACTGAGAGTGAGTTATATTCTTCTTCAAAATAGTGTTATTGAAGAGGAAATGGGCCTGAGATGAGTGAAGAAGGGAAGAAAGTGTTTTGGCATCTTAGCCTCAAAGAAGGATGGCAAGTTTATATCTGCATGGGGAGCTCATGGTTAAGGGAAAAATAGATCAAGTTCTGGGGAGGAGAAGAGCATAGCATAAGTGAAAGAAATGCTTGTCCACTGGCAGGTAGAGCCTACGTACACTAGGAAACGTTGAAAACGTTGATTATAACACAGCAAGACTGAGAAGTAAAGTGCTGTTCCAGAACAAAAGGGTAGAAAACACGAATGACTCCACAATGGATTGATAGATCATTTGAGAAACATCTAAGAGAAGAGACTGTGGTTAAATATTGAGTTTGTTCAAGTTGTCAGATGGCTTGTACTATTGTTATTTAGGAGAGAAGTTAGGAGTAGCTGTATTATAAGACTTATATGGAAATATTTCTAAGGCACTGGCACTTTTCAGCATTTTTAACAATTCCCTAAGTGATCTGTAAAAACACAATCACTTTAGTCCTCTGTACGTCCTCAACTTCCAGTTCTAACAAGGATAATTCATTGCACCCACCTCCCCTACACCAGTCTTCTCCAACTGAGAGGGTTTGCTCCACATCCTTTTTGAGTCATAAAGGGCAGTCAATAATTTACCATAAGATACATGTCAGTAAGAATTTTTTTTACAGTTCTCGAGTGTTTTGGGAGCAATGTGATAGTGAACACAGTTAATATAGATTTGTTTTTACTCTTTCTCAAAATGAGAGAAATGGGGGGGGGAGTATCTGTGAACATTATGCAATGAAAAAAAATTGAATTTTCTATTATCTTGCTTCAAGATTATTCTTCTGAATGTATGAATCCATGCACTTACACATATTGGTCATCTTCTGGGATGCTAAGCCTGTCAGATAAGCAACTTCAGGATTGAATAAGTTGATATTGAGTTTAATCAGTTGGGTGGTTGGAAATCTTTTTAATTTTTTTCTGGAGAAAATAAATTGACAGGGATTCTTATTGTTACTACTGTAGGCCATAGGAAAGGCTAACAAGAGAAATAGAAGTTCCAGGATTCAAGTTTATCAGTCTGACCATTCCAGTATCTAAACGACATAAGACATGTACTTTTCCCTGTACCAAAATGGTGCTTGAATCTATTGGCTTAAGGCCTTGTCAAGATACTGTCTAAGCTAATAACCCAGATCCATAATTGTGTGTCCATGGATATGACTCGATAAGGCATCTCTTCTCAAAAATATTTTTTGTTTTAACAATGGTCATCCTAGAATAATATATATATGTATCAAACAAATCCAAATGTATGAATTTCAGAAAATAACTCTGGTAGGTGAATCTCTTTCCACCTGAGTATAAGAATGGTAGAAGCCATACACATCCTTCATGTTTCTGAAAATAGCATCACAGCATGGAATCAAGAGAGAGGGAGAGAGAGAAGGCATGAGTACAAACAGCAAGGGAAGGGAGCAAATCTCCATAGATCTGTGCTGTGGACACTCAGATAAGTATTCTGACTTCATGTGGCTTCAATGAACAGCAAGATCCTATAAATCTTTAGAGATTGAAACATCTTTGTTATGTATTTCCCCACCCGAAGGAGTACAAACACCATGTTTTAATATGTCAGAATGTTAATGTTATCTCTCTATTGCAGAAGAAAAAATTCTACATGAATAGGTATTGATTTCCTGACTGGGTGTTACTTACTATTTCACCTGATGTTAGTAACCGATAAGCCTTGCACAGGATTTCATTACAGAGATTCTGTTTCTCCCAGCTTTGTGCAGACTCTGATGCCAGGCCTTTTTATTGGTGTCTATAATCTGATGGACTTCAAATTAAAAGCAATGAAAATCACATTAGTCTGTCTCCTAGATGAGATGTTGTTAAGACTAATGGGATAATGCAATCAGAGCTTTCTTAATCTTTGTATCTTAGAATCCAAATTTTCAGACAAATAAAGACTGTGATGAGTTAGTACCCATTGTCATACAGGAATACTGATAGATTTACCACTGTTGGCTAAAGAAATGTCCTCTGTAATATGATTTTTTTTCCCCTATGATGGGTGTAGAAAAGAGGAGGAAAGATAATAAAATTAGGAAGTCCACACAGAGGCAGAATAAGTGTCATCACATTAAAGAAAAGTGTGTTATCCAAAGTCTGATGACTCATTATTAGTAGCATGTCTACGTAAGTATGTTTGATCATATTTGTTGAAATATAATTTATTATTACACTACTATATATGCTGTGGTACAAGTAAGTCACAATAAAATCAGCTATTATTGGTAAGACTACAAAATGGCATCATATAATCAAGATATACAAGATATTCAACTTATATACAAAGTATTCCAATAGATAATGGAAAGATCACGTGTTAGCAGTATCTGGGATGATCTAAGTTTCCTGATCTTTAATTCAGTGTTCTTTTTACTGCAACATGTTGGCTTTTCATGCAATTTCCTCTTATTTAAAACCCTTTAGTTGTAAACAATATCAATATGTTATTCAGTTATTTATTTACCTCACATATGTCATCATTGAACTACAACTGCATATGAGTAATCTGCAAGAAGCAGGCTGATAAACAATTATTCCTTCCTCAGTCCCTCTCTGTCTCTCAATTGGATGTTTGTGGTCCAAAAACATTGTCATGAAAGCCAAAGAAAGTGATGGGAGGGTATATTTCAAACTGCTTGAATTAGATTAGACATGGATACATGCATAGCTCATCGTTTTTTATTGATCATTCAATTTTTTTTTCCTTTCTCATTCAAATAAACCTGATGTATATTTAGTGTATTTTGTGAGAGAGGACATTGTGGACCATTTGTACATTAGTAAGCCTAATTGCTTAGGATTTCTTTGCAGGTTAATGGACTCTGTGTGTGTGTAAGGGACTGACTAAGCAGCAGACATTTTATTTTAACCCAAGTGCACCAGTAAAATCATAAATATTATCTTTTCCAACCTCCCTTAATTTTAAGCAAAAAAAACCAAAAGAGCAAAATACTGGGATGACTGACACATGATTCCCCATGAAAGAAGTAGCACCTTCTCAAATCTGGGTACTTTCTTTGCTCCTCTGAAAATGAGCATCACTAAACTCACTTGTAGCTCTCTGTGCTCATCTCAGTAAGGGCATCTGCTTGTAATGACATGCTTTGCATGTACATATTCACCAGTGTTACCCTGTACAAGGGCCAAAGATGCATGTTTCAATTGTCATCATCTCCATAGATTAAAAATAGATTAAAGAAGCAACTTGCTGAAGCAGTTGATAGTGCAAGAGGACATGAGAGCTAAAGTAAGGGGAAGGAAAGCAATCACCTGGGATTTATGAAAGACAGATGATTGACAGCAGGACAGGAATAGAGGAAAGTAGAAAAAAAAAAAACACGCTACAACAAAACAAAACATGATCGCACCAGCTAAGAAATGAACAGGCACTAGTGGTACCCAGTACAGATTGCTGGGCTGTGATTCAGTCCGTCCAGGGTAGACCTGAGAATTTTATTGTCAGCAAATTCCCACGTGATGCAGATGCTACTGGTTCATGGACCGCACTTTGGGTAGCGCAGGTGCATGCATATGGAGATCGTCTCAGTTCTAAAAGCTGGTGCAAAGTATGGATAAAATGATCCTTGTTTAATGATAAGCTGAAAAAGAAAACAACAAAGAATGGCTACAAGGTAACTGATGTAAATTGTGCAGCTGCAAGAAACAAAAATGTTGTCTCCAGGAACCCTGGACACATGATCCTTATAACAATTTTGTGACATTCAGCTCTAACGCATGAATACACCGCTATAATTAGACATCCTTATTTTTCCTTTGAGTACAGCACACATTGAGTATTCGCTCTTTGCCTGGAACTGTGCTGTATGGAAAGACAGAAGCAAAAGTCCCTGACTCCCTTGTCTGGTGCCTCCAGGAGCTCCCAGTTTATAGATGGGGCAAAGATATAAGCATATAACGGCAAATAGAAAAAATTATATGTAATCAATGTGTGTTCTTCATAGTGTGATTTTAAATCTTAATTCTTGGCCCAATCTTGTTGAAACACAGAGATTTGTCTTTAATTTCTTCTCCCTTTGTTAAGGGGAGTCCAAGAACCCCAATGATTTATTCACTGCAATATTGTCAGGAGAAGCCTCGGGTATTTCCATCAGTCCAATCCAGTACCCCTTTCACGTGGCACTGATGACAGAAAGGAGCTACCTCTCTTCCAAGATAGTTTTGGGCATGTTATGTCACTGCAGTCATTTCTAGGGTACAAGGGTAAGAAGAGGAGCATCTCTAAAGTGTTATTGTGTATTCATGTGGCCATCAGTGTCATTACGTCATTCACGTCATAGTTTATTGTAAATTCTTGGGAGACACACCGGGCAGGCCTCTTCTTGTGTTCTCTGCCCTCCCTGTTCTTTTGGCCTAGAACGCTGTTTGCCTACATAGTCAGCTGCAGGGATCACTCTCTTGTTTTATTTAGGTCTTCATTCAAGTGTCACTTTTTCTAGTAACATCACCTCACTAGTCTTTGTAAAATTGGAATCAACCTTTCCAACTCTATCTGAATTCCTAGGTTTACTTCTTGCCACAGAATTTATTGTCAACTAATTAACTATCTATCAATCGATCAATCAGCCTATCTATTTGTCTGTCTGTCTGTCTATCTATCTTTCTTTCTATCTGTCTATTCTTTTCTATTTTTTTCTACCTGGATGTAATTCTTTTACAACAGAAATTGTTTTTTATCTGTTTTGTTGAGTATCCTTAATGCCTAGAACTTTGCTTGCCACGTAAAAGGCCCTTGATAAATGAATGAATGAATAAATGCATGAATAAAAAGGGTGATGTGTCTGACAAACTTCCAAAGAAGGCCTTCTCCCAGAGTCTTCCTTCTTCAAAATTCATCAGAACATTATGGATAAGAAATGTGACAACAGAGCACAACAAGAGACCGGTAATTTTTGCTGTTTTTCTATGATGATTACATGTATTCATCATGGCTTTAATGTACATTATTTTCCTTGTAAATGTCTTGTTCATTTTGATTTGTTCCTCCTGGAAAGTAAATAGTGACACAAAACACATTGTTTGATGTAGTTTGACAAAAAGAATGATTTGTCACTTTACAACTTTTCTATTAGTAGGTTAGCATTGTTTATCTTCAATAATAAATCTAATTAATATTTCACCTCATTATCTGCTATGAGAACAATTATTGAAAAGTTACAAATAGTACACAAATATCATTCAAAAACTCTAAAATATGAGTGGTGGTACCCTTAAAAGCAACCAGAGATTAGTGTCTCATTAGTGCTAAACCCCCGTATTATAGAAGATGGGAAAATATGAGGCAAATCATCTTTATCAACTACTAAATTCAAGCAAGAAATTAAGTTACAGTATATCTTTATGTTATATAGAAGTGAGAAACTTCAATAAAAATCCTTTAAAAAAAGAGAGAGAGACTTTATATATATATATATGTAAAATCCACAAAGATAGTTTTTAGTACTTCACTATCCAAGTACACACACACACACACACCCATTCAAATTGCTATCATTGTTGAAAAAATGCTTAAATAATTACTTTTGAATAAACTCTAGTAGTATCAGTTTTTCTCATTTGTTTCCTGTGGAATCGTATTTAAGTATATGAAAGACTCCAGTCTCTGCGGAAGAGAACCACACTGAAGTCATTTGCTGAGGACATCAAGTGATTTAAACTTGACTTAACTCTCAGAATAATGACAAGATGACAAGGCACTTGAATTTAATTTTCAGTTAATTGTGTAGGGCTGTGACTGTTAATACAGTTTATCAGGCACTTAATAGAAACAGTAAATGTTTGTATTGGGAGAAGACATGACGTTTATTTAAATGCTGCATAATGGGAAAGGCAGAGCAGGTAGAGTGAAGAGATTTAGATGAAGTCTTGGCTTCGGCCCCAATTTAATTTGGTGTTGGTGGAGAAGTCATTGAATGATGGTTAACTCATCAGTAGAAAGTTATAATTTCAGGTCTACCTCACTCAGAGAGGTGTTTTCAGGATCAAATTGGTTGCTCTTCACAAACAAGACGAGGACCCTGCATCCTACACAGGTTGAGGATAGATATATAACTAGTGGCATGGGTCTCAATCTAGAATGCTTTGCATATTCAGCTTTTCACGACACAAGTATAGAAAGGAAAAATATTGGCTTAGCCAAATCATGTAAGACAGGTTCTGAAGTATGGTCCCTGTACCTGCAGCATCAGAATCCTCTGGGATCTTGTGAGAAATGAAATTCCTGGGCCCTAGCCCACGCCTCCTGAATCAGAAACACTGTATCAGACCCAGACACTTGTATTTCAACAGGTTCTGCAGATGGTTCTGATTCTACCTGAAGCTTGAACACTATGGCCACTTTGTATATGATATGGGTTTTATACACCATGGTCTTTACCTGTAAAATTGATGGCAAGTAGTTCACTTACATTACTTTGGCTTTGCCCATAACCAGAGCTGTGTATCCCTGAAGGGTCTGACCACTTCTTAACTTCCCAGCTTCATTTTAAACCAAGATACCCCCGGCTCTTGGAGGTTCTGTCTCACTGTCTTTTCTTCAGGGACTTGCGGTGAGTGATCCCCTGTCCTTAAGCTCTCCTCTCTTTTTCCTAAACATGCTTCAGCTCTCAACTCAAGGATTGTTTCCTTATGAAAATCTTTTCTAATCCCCAGAGTAGATCATATCTCACTTCTATGACTCTCATGGTTTTCTGTACTTGTCATTTATAGCACAAATCACACTTTCTAAAGACATCCTGTTGTGGTTATCTGATGAATGTCTTTCTCACCTACGATTGTGCATGCTGCCTATGTACAAAGTTCATACCTGCTTTACATCCTGCATTAAATCCCTCGTAGCAAGTTCTACCCTGGCACGTGGAAGCTGACCAATAAATATTGTTGAATAAATGAATAAAATGCTACTCAGCCAAGCTCTTTCAACTTAGTGAACTGTGGGAAATGTCGAGAAAGTGGAAGACCACAAAAATAAAATGGAATAATTGTATCCGACCTTGTGAGGATTAAACTTCTAATCTAGCTTAATTAGCACTAACCACTCAGTTAACATCAAACTCAGGGTCCATAAATGACATATATATTGAAGCATGAATGGCTGAGGTTGGACATTTTATTATTTACTTGGCTGAACATAATTAATTCATTTAGGATAAATTTGGCTGCAAGTAGAACAGCAACAGAATAGCTGCAATTGGCTTATAGAAGAGGAAACATACTATCCTACCCCAAAAAATCGGGAGGCCGGGTGATGCTGTGTTTGGCTAATTAACTTAAGGATATTATCAAGGACAAGTTTTTTTTTTCCTTAAATTTAAATATATATGTATATTTGACTCAGCATTCCTTACAGTAATGTTCTTTTTCTTTAATATTGTCACCTCATTCCATTACAGGTTGTCACGGCTGTTCTTTGTACTGTAACAGCAGAGTTGACCAGTTGCAACACAGACCTCATACCTTGCAAAGACTAAAATATTTACTGTCTGATCTTTTACAGAGAAAGTTGGTCAATCTTGACTTAAACTATGAAAAAAAAAAATGGGGGGACTTCGTTCTTCATTACCACATACCCTCTATCTTTCAGCATTGGCGCGTGTGTAAATGAGGACACAGAGGGTTTGTGTACTTTTGCAATTAAATGACAAGTCCTAAGGCAGTTTTCACTTATGTTTCATTTCAAGGGGGCTCCAGGGTAGTTTTCTTTAACCCTCCAGATATGATCTAGCCACATGAGAGGGAGGAAAGAAAGGATGAACCAGAAGGAAATAAAACTTTGATCCCAAAATATCTCATAGCAAAGGCCACCCTCATCCTCCATAGGATAGTGATATGACTATACGTCCACGGGAACAACATTCTGTCCTTGATCCATGTCTAAGCTTCCCTCTTTAAAGACTGAATGCAGAGAACAAAGGAGGAAAAAGTGGCATTCAGAGATCTCTTAGGAAGTGAGAGGATATGGCTCTATCTGCCTATATGTCTATATCATGTGTTTATACTTCCCCTAAAATTTATTACTGGTGGTTCAGGCTTTGGAGAAAAGCTAGAATGCCTACAAATGAAGCAGTGCTTTAAGACAAAAGATTAGGGAAAGGAGTACTTCTGGTTTCATTTGTTCATCATCACAATTTGAAACCTCAATGGCTATTTTTCCCACCAAATAGTTAACATTCTATTACCGGAAATACTGGACAAAGTACACATGGGCAGAATATGTGCTTCTTTAATGTAGTTAGGTACTGTCTCCACATGAAACTGAAATCTGCGTGAGAATTGGAATATGAAGTTAATTATCTGGATGTCTGGTCTACCCCACTGCAGGACATTTGTAAATACCGAGTTGACCAGATATCTAAATGTTTCTTTTATCATATCTATTCATGTAATACCTCTATAGAATTTCAGTTCTATGTCAAAATTGTATTACATATGCTTTTCTACTTCATTCCCACCCCCTCCAGCAGATGAATAAAATGAAGCTAAAACCACAGAGATAGTGAAATACGTCACAGAGAGTCCAACAAAAAATAAAATTATAAAATATGCACAATTTTTTACTATTTATGGTTAATTGCTTATGAGTACATTACTTATACCTCCTTAAGTTTAAAATCTGAACCACACTCATACATTTAAATAGATTTTAGTTTTTGCTGTGTGGTCAAGAACAACTTATCATGCACTTTTTTTTTTTAATCCACAATTGAAACATAGTACTGAGTCCTTATTAACTACTTAATAAAATGTTTCTCATCCATGAATTGGTTTTCTTCAACAAACATTCATTTATGCCTGTATTTCAACTATGTTTCAATAGTTATTCACAAATACATGTTTCTACCCAGGTTTCTTCAACACTCACATTTACAACTACACACAAAATAATGCATGTGAATACTTCACAGAATACCAACTCCAATATGCTTTAAACCAAACTTGTCATTTCCCTCTGGAGTCTTCTAGTTTTCTTGTCTCCTCTAGTACAATGGACAGAACAGCAAAACCATCCCCCCTCCAAGACAGGGTCCCAGGGGTCCTCTCCAATGCATCAAATTCCTTAATTTGGTCATCTTATTACCTTTCAATTCTATATCATATTTTTAGTTTAACTATTGATATTTAAGTCATTTTTCATTTTTTCTCATTTATACTCTTTGAAGTAGGTACCTGTTTGCACTCTCTGTTTCCAATCACATTCCTTAAGTTCCCCTCCCTGTTGTCTGACTATTATTGGTTGCTTGCAAGGCAAATTTAATCACCTTATCATCTCCCAGGATACACCATTGCCTTTAAGTCTCTTATGCCTGTATTTCCAGGCTCCTCTCCCTCCATTCCTCTTATGCCCTGCCCTGCAGTTATCCTCAGATGTTACAATTCTTGGGGTATGCCATGTGCTCCCACCTACCTGTGCCTTTGCTTAAGCTCTGTCTTCTCTGCCTCCTTTTCTATCTTTCTCTTTTTATAATCACTGCCTGAACATTTTTACTTTTCCTTAAAAGTCAGCTCAAATACCATCTCCTCTGATAGCCATTTCCTGATCCTCTTAGGACATGTTTCATGATCCTTCTCTACATAAAATCACACTTGTAGTTTCTGGATTATCTCTGGCCATTTCAGCATCCTTGGGACTTCCACTTTTAAGGACTTTCCTGCACGGCAAGGGATAAATCAGGGACATGATTTCCCAGAATCTCCTCTCTTCCCAGTTCTGGATTTGAGTTTTTTTCAATAAGAGAAACTCTTTGGAAATTTGGGAGGTAGGAAAGAAGAAAGAGCCACTATTCTCTTAGTACAGTTGTAGTCAGATGTTTGGAGCAGACGGGAGATTCAGAGGCTTTCTGATGAGCTCCTAGGAATGAACACTGCTTCAGACAGTGTTGGTGAGAGTTTTTTAGAGATTCCCAAGAATTATAGCAGCTTTGCAGTAAACTTTAGAGAATGACCTGCTTTTGCATTTTAGGGTTGATCTTCAGTGAGCTTTATCCCGTCTCCGTGGAATGGCTTGGTTCTGTATCAGCTCATGGGGAACTCTGTTTTGCAGGATTATCTCCTCTGTTGATGAAGTGACCTCAAGAGAAATTTGATGAGATGTGTAAAGTGAAAGTGAAGCAGCATTCACGAATGTTCTTTACAGGTCAGTGTTTTTATCAGCTTGTGCTGTGAAGGGTCCACTGTTTCACTTTATGGATGGGAAGCAGCAGCCCAGTGTATGGCTTACAGCCTCTCCAGGTTAGCTGCTCTGACTCCACACACAGATGTACTTTTAGCTCTGGATGAAGGTCACCAGCTTCTGCGTCAGGTGGCTCATCTTATAGACTCAAAGGTGAGAAGCCGTGAGAGGTCCACATAGGTTCCAGCTCAACCTCTTGGGTTACAGTTTGCCCTTATGCATTTCGGTTTGTTCTTGCTTCCTTCCATCTCCACATCTATCCTTCCTTCTTGACTACCTGCCCTCTTGACTTCAGCCTAGAACCTGACACAGAAGGAACAGCTGGACATAAACTGGTTAGGCAGCTCCCACATGATAGAAATTTTACTGAAAAATCGGCCTCTGTACACCAAAAAATGAATTCAGACTCAGAGACAGAGTTCTTGGGAGCAAAAGAAAAGATCAGCTTTGTTGCTTTGCCAGGCAAAGGGCATCACAGCAGGCTAATGCCTCAAAGACTGTGAACCCATCTTGGGGTTGGGGATTGGTGATTATATAGACAAACAAGTTGGAGCATAACGGTGATAACAATCAACAAGTTCTCTGGTGAAACTTTCTTCTAAATCTTGATGAGTCTGTCTAGCATCATGGGACCTTCTGGTGGTCTGGAAAGTCCTCAGCCCCTGACCTTCTCTATCTGGTCAGACATCTCTGGAGCCGCGGAGAAACCCTGGAGGGTCTGGTCCTTCTCCTGAGGTTATGGTTCTGTGACTCTTTCCCTGAAACATAGCTCCTGGGTTAAGGGACAAGTCATTTAGGGCAAGGTGCAATCATGGGGTTGGGGTTGCTAAGCACATAGGCAGTTAAGTAGGTAAAACAGTGACGGGGCCATAGGAGAGCAAGAGGAAAAACAAGTCAGAGTGATTCATGCAGAGGGAACTACCAAGCAGTCTTAGCGTTAGGGAAGCCATTTTGTCTTTGGGTTTTTCACTCTTTCAGAAGGTCATACCTTGTAATGAAGTTCTTGTTCTGTACCCCGACTAGTGGTTCTGCTTCTCTGATGAAACCCTGACTGATACATTCCCTGGTCTTCAATGGCAACTTCTCTCACCCTGATCACCTCAGCTCTTCCAACAGCCACATATGTCCATGCTTCCTGTATTAAATCCTTTCTATCTGGAATTCACAGAGTAACTTCTTTTTTTTTTTTTCAATATTTATTTTTCCTTAATCCCAATTAACAGATAATATCAGTGCTTGTATTATTCAGTGGATCCCTAAAGGTCAATGTGATTAAAATTTTGTTCATATGCAATAAAAAGAACTTAACTAATATAAATATATTATAGTTATCATTCCTGGTTATAAAAATTGGAGATAATAATTTGTTTTGTATTTGTAACTTTGGTGTCTAGTATAGCCCCTAACACATAGAATGCAGCAAACAAATGTTTTAAAAATGAAATAATAAACTGATGGTTTATAATGAAGATAAATCAATCACCTCTAATAAGTAAAGAAAATGAAGGAAAGTAAACACTCTTCTTGCTCATAAAAAAGTCAGAATCCATCTGAGAAAATACAGATGAAAGAACATACAATATCTACAATGTAATTAAACATATGCAATTAAATAATAAATTATGCCTGGGCACCTATCCAACTTGCTATAGAGGGAATTTTAGAATTGAGTTAGTGATTAAAAGTGGTAAAATAAACATAAAGTATATAAAAGTAAGATTATCTCACCCCAATTTGGTGGCCCCTCCTGTAAATAACTTTAGTTCTACCTATTTTATGTCAAATTCTGAGAATTCACCTCACTACATTTCAAGGAGAAATTAAAATCAAGGGTTAGAATTTGGTAGATTATAGATAAAAGAAAACCACTCCACAATGCACTGGTAATATAGAAATTTATTGAAGATTTGTTGGGTTGACACAGGAGATGTACAGACCATTAACCTAAATTTATCTTAAATCTAGATGTTTAATTCATTTTTTATTTGGGCCAAAATCCCTCCTCATGAGTCAGTCCCCTCATTTCTTTCCATCATCTATCCTCACTGCCTCTAATGTTCCCCATATTGACCTCAGATCTCTCGCTAGCCATGCCTATCACATCCAGCACTCTAAAAACCTATTATGAGAAAGCAACAAAGTGAGAAAAAGTGGAATAAGTTTCTCCCTCAGGGCTTCTCCTCTCCCCAAAGGGAATATCAAATTAATCCTCCCAACAAAGTAGATATTTATCTCATATCATTACATATATTGCTCTTTCTGTCAAACTGCATGAATAAAGGAAAGAGTTGGTAGGGAAGCAAAATTTGCCATCTGAAAATGTCTCTTTGACATGCAGATTCTTTTGAGCTGAAAACAATCAAGGTTCAAAAGACTCAGAAATTAACTTTGACCTTCACCTTAACAGCCTAAAGGATGCAGACAGAGGACCTGTTCCAGGAAGGGAGATATCACCATGGAGAACTGTAGTATGAACAGGGAGGATCCTAGCAGTCTGTCTGTTAAAATTTCTCTGGGTCCCATTGTCTCTGCCTGGCTCAGCAAATGTTTACCAAACATTTGCTTTTCTATCTCCATGTCTATTGCCTTCCTCTCCTGTGAAGTCCCATCCACTACCCACAAACTGGTCTTTTGTATTTAGCTGAAGATGATATTTAAAGGGAGGGTTTCAGCCATTTTGGCAAGTTACTCAGTCCTCCAGGAGGATTCCCTTAGGTTATCAAACTTTTGTTTGATTTCCTCCTGTTAATCTGGCTCATCTCAATATAATCCTTGGACCTGCCAGAATGACCTAGAAGGTAGAGGAAAATTTCTTCTTCCCTGACAAGTAAAACAGATATGATTAGAATATATCCTTCTTGGGTAAATGACATCCATCAGTATCACTCCATTATCAATCTACAGTCTTGACTGGATAGGTCAAATAGATGGAGAAGATTAATGTTCTCCGGTGGTCCTTAGCTATATAATGGCTCCTTTATTTGTCTATGTGTACAATCAATTTCACAAATATCACAGCACATAAACACATGTGACACATACGCAACATTTTCCTCTTGTAATATGCATCTTAATTAATATAAAAAAAGGAAAAACTTATATCCAAAGTTTATTTGTACATATATAATTATATGAATGACTCAATGAAGAATTAGTAAAAGAATCCAGTTAGTTCCTGGAGTTATGAGTTTGTGTTTTAGATAGAGTACAAAATAGGATTAATAGCTAAAATAAAGAGTGATTTCAAAAAAAAAAAAAAAGTAGTTTCTTAAGAACTGTTTGGTTGTAATCATTCCCCTGAAGTTTGTAACTAGGTGTCTGCCACCATAACAGTCTGAAAATAAAGTGAAAATTTTCAAAAATGTTGTCCACATATTTTTCATCTTAGAGGCAATATACATAAATCAAACTGAATTTTTCTGATTCCACTGACATTTGACACATAATCAAATAGCATTTGTATGTGGGTGTTAGATATCTATATAAAATCCCATGAGAAAGCATTGATAAGTTTAGTTTCAGGAACACTTTGTTCCTTGGAATCTAATAATTGTGATTAAAAATACAAAGCACTTTATAATTAAACTTTAAAACAATCTGTACTCCATTCACTATAACATATTCAGTACATTTTGTATTTAGTTGCATAATTTTTCTTCCCAAGGTACACATAGTCTGATTTATTTTTAAACCAATTCTACTGAAGGAATGTGATGGATTATTTTAGCTTTTGTAATCAACATGCTTTGTCATATTATCTTCTAAATGGCTGTGGTTTTTTTTTTCTTAAGCCATTGTGAAACACGTGACTATTTTGTAGTTTTGTCCTGACCCCGTAAAATCAGTGTAAGTGTAACTGGATGCTGTACCATTTCAACAGACTGTGTTAGATCTCCATGGCTTAAATAAAAGACAATAATACCTCAATCATTCAAAGCTTAACATTATAAAGTTTTAAACATGCTAAATTTTAAATCAGACATTTTAGAGATTTTTAGTACAGGTCAATGAATCAGGCAAGTCTTCGCTCATGATCATCAATACAACAATCTGCTTAGAGACAGTAAGAGGGCATCTTGCCCTGTGAATCTATCATACTGTCCGCTGAAAATCTCTTTAAAGCAGTCCTATTCTATTTCTCCTCTTCTTTCTCCTAAGCCAAACAACTTTCTAATTGTATTTTTTTGCTGAGTGTCAGTATAGTATATCCTCTTTGTCCCACTCAGCATCCTTAATTTCTCCCTAACTTTCTACTCACTTGGATTCCACACAATTGCTCATGCCACTCTCTCTTAGGATCTCTCTTCTTCTTAAGGTGAGCATCTCTTTCAGTGTTTAGTTCAAAACTCATTTGTCTTAAGACTTGCAAATCTGCTAGAGAGAAACTTGTAAGTCATACTACCTTAGGAAATAGAGAAAAGGAATTTTTCCGTTAGTTAAATATATGTCTGCACACCTGCTTCCGTATTTGGCTGCAGTGAGGCATATAAGACTGTGGTTAATAATGGCAAGTAGTCTGCAGTGGGTGTTATTTATATGGTCGCTGGCAAGTAAGATTTGTCTTTTAACTCAATTATATTGATTTCCTCTTGGATTGTCTTTTTATGTACAACATTGTAGGGGCGGTTCAAACTGGTCTTTAAAATATTATTTTCACTGATATTTTATTTAAACAATAACATAATCAATTACCTTGCTCTCTTCCAAGAAACTGAATGCAATATAATCAAGTCTAGCTGGAATTATAAATATGGAACATGTTGGCCTAGCCCGCATATTTTTTAAAGAATATTGTATGCCAATTTTTTGATAACTTCTACTTTCTTAAGCAAAGAATAAGACTATAAATTCAGCAAATATAAAAAGGGATGACGGTCATGGATAAATGCTAAATAGTGTCATTAAATGTCACTTAAATTTTAAAATATACAGTTAAAATTAGCTAAAGAGGGTAATAAAGGCATTAAATAATGTGGATACTCTCTGTAGTTTGTCAAACAGTTTTTCTCTTCTCTTTTTTTTTTCTGAAAATATCAAGATAATCCATACCAAAAAGGAGCTACTCATGTATAATTATTTTACTTTATTTCCATTTGTTTTTACCTATTTTATCCTTAAAGTTTCAAATCAGTTGCAGCTGTCAGGGAGGGGGAAACTTTCCCCGCCACCCATCTTGAGTCCTTGTGTCTGGACTAATCATAAAATTGACACAAGACAGAGAAACAAGATTGACACAAGAAAAAGAAACACATTTAACTTGTGCATACAGAGGTCTCATAAAAATAGCACCTCAGAAGTGGCCAAAGCAGGCAGCTTTTATGCTTTTTAGACAAATGATAAATTTGAGAGGAATTGACAAGACAAAGAAATTTAGGTTGGGTGCTTAATTAGTATGGGATTTGAGCAAAGTTTGGTCTTAGGGTAGTAAATTAGTAAAGAAGGAACAAAGTGTGTTGATACAGGCTTCCTGGCCCTGAATTCCCCATCTCTGGTGTTAAGGATGTTTTTCTGCCTCCTGGAACAGGGAGCGCATCTGTCACATGAGAGATTTATTTCCTACTTTCAGGGAGACAGAGAGGAGGGTAAGTGTTCCTTTCTCACTGGCTGTTTCTTAAGTAGCTTTATTTCAAAGTAATCAATATGCCATTGAGGCAAATTTGGGGGCAGCTTGCCTTGGGCCTCAACAGTTTCCTCCTCTGAAAATTCCCTGGAAACTTCACATATTGGAAGTTGAGCTGGTAGATTGTTCCATTGAACCAGACTCTTAGTCTAGACAACAGTTCAGTTAATTTAAACTCATTTCAGGGTATAGTGGGCTCCCAAAGTTAGGCCTATGGTGCAAGCAAGCAGGAATTTAATACGAGACCTTTCTAAGGAGACAGATGAACAAACAAAATGGTTAATAACTGAAGCGAATTATAAACCAGTTTTTGAGTTCTGAGGGTAGCCAATTGAGAAGATATCCAGATACTAGGTTTGAGAAAGTCTGGATAGTTTGAATGTCTCTGATGATGTCATCAGATGTTCACATGAACTTTCTAAGTGGCCTGTTCAGCAACAAGCATAACGATTGTCTAAACATGACCTATTGTGGTGATTTCTCTGAAGTTTATGTCCAAGTCATGTAGCTTTAGTTTGTAGGGCTTCTGAAAAAAGGACAGGTTTAGCTCTCAATGATTGCAAGTCAAAATATCCCCCGTCAGTCTCTGGCTTTGAGTAGCTCACGCAAAGAATAAGATCTCCTGGGGCCATTGTGTTCCTAGGGAACTCCAGTGCAGAACGTACCCAGGGCTATTTTTTTTTTTTTTTTTAGAGTTGTTTCTTTTCAGAGTGTGGACAGCTCCAAGAAAATTCATTATCAAGAGCCCCCTCGAAGCACCCTGAGCCAGAACAGAAGACTGGAGGCTACGCAGACAAACCAAAGAGCATCCAGAAGTTACCTTTGCTTCATTTTAACGCTGAAATCTCCTCCCCAAATGGAGCTTAAGCCCCATTAACATAATGTGATATATGAAGAAACAACGTTCCCAAACTGAACTTGTGTGAGATTATGCCCACCTGTACATAAAATGACAAACCTTTCCTGCTTAAATATTCAGCCCCTGCCCTAATAAAAGAACTGGCTTTTCCTGGCTCTGGGAGCCATGTCTTTAGGAAATGGTCCCCTGTGGTCTCCTTATTTGCTGCAAATAAAAACTTTGCTTTGTGTGACAGTTACTCTTGGTTTTGACTCTAATTAAAAACTCACCAAGAAGCAAACCCCTTTTGGTCAAGTAACAAAAAGGGTGGAAGAAAACTAAAAGGTTGGTTTGGAGAGTTTTAGCTAGATGCTGGAAGAAACTAGAAATATTCAGGATCCAGTCCGCTTCTTAGAAAAATAACAAAAACTCAAAGACAATTAATAGAGCTAGAATGTGGTATCTACGCGTGTGTATTAGAGTGGTTTCTGCTGAAACATAATTTTTCTCCCTACAATTATACCCATTTTTACCAAAGACAGCAAGACTAATTTGTCTGTAAAGTAAGTCTAGATGTAAAACTTGGCTTGGTTATTTACGTAAACACAGCAAGACGTGATTGATCATACAGGCACTTTTAAAATCTACTTTGCTGGAACTTTTTATAAGGAATCTCTAAACTGAACTTTTCATAGGAGAGTTTATTTATTCAGACAACAATTATATTCAATAATAGTCTGTGAGCAGTGATTATGGTAAGAAGATCTGTAGAGACATAAAGACGGAAGTTGTCAGCATTTGTTGTGAGTCCTTTATTTGTCAAGCATTTGCAAGACATTAAGGGTACGGAGAATCACAATATAAAATTTTATTACTCAAAATGTAAGCCCACTTTAATTCCTTCACTGACACTCCATCCACCCAGCCTCACTCTTAGAGGATAAGTAACCTCAGGGCGCCTCTCTCAGTCTCTCCCTGTATGGTCAGGCCACCCAAAGTGGCTGCTCTCCTGCTCTCTGAGCATCCCCTGCTCTGCCCATCCCTGCCTCACCCACACTCTACTCACGTGACTCACCTACCCTCTTCATCATAGAGCCTAATCCATAAATGCCTATATGCCTGCTCCTGACCCCAGCTAGTGATTGCTCTAATCTTTAGATCAGAACTGTCTCTACTGTGATAGTTTATCAAAGGGGTGTGCCACTCTGTTGGTTTCCCTGGTAACCAAAGAACCAATTTGACACTAATTCTCCCCCTGGGAGCAAAGACTGCTGCCATGTCCTGCTTGCTGTCTTCTGCACATGGTGGGGTGTCGCTGCAGAACCTTGCTTCAGGCATTTAAGGGTCCCCTGTCCATTAAACCATTGATGTTTCTTTCACTGACTCTGGGCTCTTCTTTCCATCTTGAGGCTGGGCAAGTCACAGGGCTTACAGGCCTGTAGGCTGCAGCCCAGCACTCTCTCTCTCTCTCCATACACATAATTGGTTAATGGTATTTACACACATATATGTAAATACTATATATTCCATTTATACCGTATGTTCTATTAATCACAAACCCTCTTAAGCTCTAACCCATTTGTATCTACAATAATCCTCTTCCTGCTTCTCTTTTTAGTTATAATACAGAAAGTGGTCGTTTTATTCATCGATGGACAATGTGCCCATGTCTCCATTTCATTCCTATCTCCTCTCACCTTTCAGAAATTGAAACAGCAGGATCCGGTAGGGTCCTCCCTGGTACAAATTCTTTCCTTATTCCCTGTTTCTTATTTCTAGGAAATAGGCTTCATTCAGCCTCCTTGACCTTCCCTGAGTTCCAAAGGGCAGATTCAAATAGTTGCTAATCAGAGAAGGGAGGGAGTGCAGACACAAGGGAGGAACAGTCAAGAAACAATAGCACAGCCTTGGGGCAGGTCCTGCTTCCTCCGCAAGGAGTAGACATAACAATATCTCTGAGTTCTTCTGCAGGAATTAAGACCCTATCAAGGTGGAGGATGGCAACTTTAGCCTGAACACAAGATTCCTGGAGCACCGCCCTGTTACCTCACCACCAACCAATCAGAAAAAGTCACACACCCTGCAGCCCTCACCCTAAATCTTGCTTATAAATACTTCTCCCCCAGAACCATCAGTGAGTTAGGTTTCTCTACCATGAGGTGCCTGTCCTCCTTGCTTGGCCCTACAGGAAACCTTTCTCAGCTCCAAACTCTAACATTTCAGTTGTTTTGGCCTCACTGGGCACACAAATTTTGTTCCCTAACAAAACCAAAACCTTGCAAAGCCGAGTATGCCTTCTTTCTTCTTTATGTTTTAACGTTTTTCTCTTTTAAAATATCCTTACTATACAAATGTATGTAAGCTTTCTGATAGTAAACAAACAAAATTTTGAAAACCTTCTAAACTTCCCTTGACCTCCTGACTTCCGATCCTTCTGGAATTCTCTCTCATCCACTTCACAGCCAAGTTACTTGTAGAAAGTGTTTACACCAGCTAACTCCATTTCCTCGTTTCTTAGCTCTCCTCTCTCCACTCCAGTCTGACTTCTGCCCCGTGTCTCATTCTAAACAGCTTGCCTTCAGAACTTCAATGTTGTGGAAGTCAGTGATTATTTTTATCCCTCATCTCTTGCCTGAATCTCTTTTTTGAGATTCAGAAGCATAATTGCAATGCCATACTTGACATTTGCTTGTGAATATCTTAATGGCAACTCATTTATAGGATGTCCAAAAAACAACCCATAATCTTCCTGCTCTAAATCCAGTCCTCTTCTGCTCTTGCTGTCCTCAAATAAAGGGACAATTTCCAAAGTAGCCTGGAGTCATTTCTGATAATTCCCCTTGTCTCACCCACTGTATTCTATTTAAGCCAAGTTATCTTTATTCATTTCATTTGTTCCCCTTAATGCTTGTTCTCCCCCTCATCGCCATCTGTACCTATGCCAGTTTTCTAGACTCTAGAGGACACCTGCATTCCTTGGCTCATGACCCGGTTCTTCATCTTCAAAGCCACCAGCATAGCATCTTCTCATTCCTCTCTCTCTGATTATGAGCTTCCTATCTTCCTCTTATAAAAACTCATATGGTTACATTGGGCCCCAAAATAACTCACAATAATTTTCCCATTTCAAGATTATTAATTTATAGGGGAGAATATAGCTCAGTTGTAGAGCACATGCTTAGCATGCACGAGGTCCTAGGTTCAATCCCCAGTACCTTCATTAAAATATATATATATATAAACATTTTTTTAAAGAGTATTAACTTAATCACATTTACAAATTTCCTTTTGCATGTCAGGTAACATATTTACAGGTTCTTGGAGACTAAGACATGGATATCTTAAGTGGGGAATTACTCAGCCTACCACAGTCTGTCTAGTACAAATCAGAGTTATCTTCTGCCTGGGCAATTGAAGCCAATCTCTTAACTTATGTCCTTTCTTTATTCATCTCCAATATCAATTCTGATCTTGTTGCCCAAAGAACGGTCCCTGTCCCTGATGAGCCAAATAACTCAGACTGGGTCTTAAAGAGGCAGCTTTATCGCTTTGCCAGGCAAAGGGGACCGACAGCAGGCTGGTGCCTTCAAGACTGTGAGCCCACCTTGGGGATGGGGTGGGGTGGTTATATAGCCATAGCTCAAACAATAAACAATCAACAGAATCATTTCCATAAGACTTAGAGTGGCGCCATGATGCCTCTAGGTGACCAATTCCATAAAGGCTAGGGGTGAGATTTCTTTATCTCATAAGCACTCAAGGCGTGGCCTTCTTGGTATTTAGCCTGCTTTGTAAGGTTACGGTTCTGTGACCTTCTCCCTGGAGATTGACTCAGAGACCAAGCACGATCATAGCTTTTGATTACTGGGAGAAAATAGAAACAGTAAGATCAATGGCTTTAGTTTTAACTGTGGGCCTGGAGCTGTGAGTAGCAACGGGTCAGTCAGGTCAGTTGACTGTTCTAAGGGCAAGCATAAGAAAAAGCAATCTGTTAGCCCAAGGGTGGACATTTTATTGATCCTCCTTCAATCCCCCATGCATCTATTTACATTTTAACCAGAGTGATGTTCTTACAAAAAATTATTTTAGTCATATTCTAATCAGTTGATGATTCCTCACTGATCTGAAAATGTTGACTACATTCTTGAATGAGGACAACAGGTCTCATAGAGCCAGATTCTTCCCAATGTATTCTCACAGCGAGTTCTTCACTCTTGACCCTTCAGTCACACTAAATTGCTCTTAATTCCTAAAAGTATCAAGCTCTACAATGCCATATACTCTTACACAGTTTTTGAACACGAGCACTAGTGGATATGTTTTAGTAACAATTCCCCAAGGACATTTGGAAAAAAAAAATCCTACTTCTAAAATACACATTCATGGACAAAACTATTCCTGACCAGTATTGTTCTGGAAGATCCTACTGTTCTAATGTTTTCTCTCATTCTCACTCATAGCACCAACCATGCATTGTCCATTATTCCCACCTATTTCCTTTTTTTTTACCTTTCACCAAATATGTGATAAATTTGAATAAATATTCAAAATTTATTTTGTAAATACCAATTACTTAAAAATGGAGGAATGCCTTTTCTTTTAAATATGTAGACTGCAACCTGTTTAAAGTAACAATAGACCAACGTTTATAGTACGTTTTACAAATTTTAGTTCAGGATTTCTAACATTTTCTGTGCTTAAAAAAAAAAGAAAAAAGAAAAAGGGGTCAATTTAGAAACATTTAGAACTTCCTCTTTTGGCGTACCTTTTCTCCTCTTGAAAAATAGAAGGGCAGACCTATCTTCAAGGTTCACACTCTGTACATGCTTTTGTTAAAAAAAATACAATGAAAAAAAGATAACTTTGTGTTGGTGAAAGGTACCTCAGTGGGGTCCTCCCTGGTACAAATCCTTTGTCTCCAGTTTCTGGTTTGTAGGAAATAGGTTTCATTCAGCCTCCTTGAACTTCCCTGAGTTCCAAGGGGCAGATTCAAACAGTTGCTAATCATGGAGGAGAGGGAAAGCAGAAACAAAGGAGGAACAGTCAGGAAACAATAATACAGCCTTGGGGCAGGTCCTGGTTCCTCCACAAGGAATAGACAAAACAACTTCTTTGAGTTCTTCTGCAGGAACTAAGGTCCCCACCAGGTGGAGGGTGGAAACTTTAGGCTGAATACAAGATTCCTGGAGCACCACCCTGTTACCTCTCCACCAACCAATCAGAAAAAAGTCACACACCCTGCAGCCCTCACCCCAAATTTTACCTAAGAAAACGTTTTCCCAAATCACTGGGGAGTCCCAGTTTTTCAAGCACGAGCTGCCGATCTCCTTGCTTAGCCTTGCAGTAAACCTCTGTGTGCTCCAAACTGACGTTTCTGTTTGTCCTCACAGTGCATCGGGCACATGAACTTTTGTGTAGTAACACTGGCTGGCATGATCTGGTCTGTAAAATGTTTTTATACTTGTTAGGTAGTTAGATAAGTGGGGGGACCAGGCAGATAAGTGGAAGAGAGGGAGGATGATCTGGAAGATCTTTGAAATGAGCGCCAGCAAAAACAAAAACAAAAAAAAAAACACGACTGCACAGAAGCAGAAAGGACTTAACCAGACATGACCAATGTTCTTTGTAATATAATTCACACTGCAGTTTAGCCCCCCACCCCTTAGTGGGTTTTTCTGTGTACACCATGGGTTAGGACATCTGCAAAGGGGCCAGACACGACTAAGCATTCCAGGGACAAGAGCCGTCAATCAATCAAAAGACCACCTCTGAGCGAGGGTATAAGAGACAGGGGAGACAAAAAAGCCACTTTTTCCTCCCTTGGATCAGCCCACCTCCTATTCTTGGAAGTGTACTTGTCCTGTCCTTTTAAATAAATCTTTTAAAAATCTTTCGCTACACAATGCACCGTCTCTCTCCCAACTGTAAACCTGTCTTTCAGGTAGGATAAGAACCGGGGTCTTCACTTTTTTGGGTAACATACTTATTTTAACAAATCTTGTCTCCTTAATTAAAATAAAATAGGTAAGGATAATTGGAATTAATTCCTCTAAGTGTTTCTTATGGGTAAGAAATCAGTGAAGGAAACTCTCCCCTCTTCTAACATGATCCTATTTGAGAACAAGCACTAGGAAATTTCAAATTTATCACCATTTTAAACCAGTGGAGTTGGTGGAGTGAAGATCTGGCTTGGGCTGCGACTCAGTAGGGTGCAGGGCCTCTGAATAGTTATTTGTTCCAGTGACTTTGAGCTTCAACTTAAACCTTATCATTTTCCCCACATGAATACATGAAACACCCAATAATTAGAGTTCAACGCTCAATCTCAGGAGCAAGGGAGGAGGTGGGGAAGTCCTTATTTACATTATATCATATACTTAAATAGCCATATCCATTATGGAGTTAAGATAACCAGGTTGTAAAAATCTTCTCTTTTGGGGACAGGGGTTAAATATAGAACATTGGCTAGTTTCTTTTCGTATTCAACTAAAATGAGCTGTATTTTTTTTAATGTTTATCTCTATTACCTAATTTTAGAGAGAGTTTTTTTTTTTTTTTCCTTAATCATATTGAGACAGGAAGGGGGGAGTGCACAGCCATTCAAGGAATAACACAGCAGTTAACACCAGAATGGTGAAATATTCAACCCCCGGTAGGCCTTGAGGCTCAAGATGATGGGAGTTTTGACTTCTAGTAGACCTTGAGCTTCATTATATGCCCATTGTAATATATTAACCTGGAGAATAACATGCCCACAGGTGCCATGACAGTCCCAAGGCTAGCCACAAAAGGTCAAAGAGTGGGAAATGGCCAACTTCCTGGGAATCCCAGCCCCTTCCCCAGGCTAGTTAGACTGGTCCTTCCACTTAGTAGCATATGAAGCTCCTGAGCCCATAAAAGCTGGCAACACAGTGTTATCTTTCTCTTCCTTCTCTTCAGAGACAGCCCGCACTCTGTCTATGGAGTGTGTACCTACTTTTACTCTAATCTGAGCACCCACACCCCACACCTTGTGGCCTTTCCTCTTACCTTTTGAAACAGTTTACACTCTGTGCAGTGTGTGTATCTCTAAATATATCTGCATTTACTCAACTGTGGCTCACTCTTGAATTCTTTTCTGCACGAAGCCAAGGACTCACACTTGGCAGGGCGTGTCCCAGGGACCCAACAGAAGCCTGGGACATGGCCCTCCTCATGCCCCACATCTGTTTTTCCTGCATCAATATGAATTACCTGGCAAGAACTGAAATACGTTCTCTATAATTTCAGTGAGTTAGAACACAATGATGTTAGTTTATATGGACAGTTCCACTGAAAGGAAAATAAGAATATAAGCAAACAAAACCCCCACAAATGACATCTCCCCTCCTCAAAAAAATTAAGAAATGAAAAGCATCATACTTAGCCGGCTGGTAGTGTGAATGAATACCTGTGATAGGGGAACTTGCCAACCCTTACAAATATTTCAGCAGAGCACAACATGCCAACATATATATTAAAAAAAAAAAAAAAAACAGTAATGTTTATAGACTAAAATAAATTGCATATAAATATGGGAAATAAATGTTTCAAAATATTTTAAATAATTAGATTTCATTAACATTTAATCAATCTAAATACATAAGGCTATGATATGATAGCTAGTGATTATCTCTTAACAGTTGATAGAATGCCTTAAAGAGGAATAGTTCTGTGTCAGATATTAATGATAAAGAGATAAGAATGAATGAGTTTTGGTCTTCAGGGCATATACAGTCAATGTTGGGGGAAAAAAAAAATCAAGAAAATAAGGGTCCAATGACTAAGCCATTAGTGCTATCATACTGATTATTATAGTAGAAAATATATACATTCTTCAAAAGAGGAAAAAAATGCAAAACATACAACCAGACCGTATTGGTACATCATTTTACACCCAGTAGAGTAGCAACAATTCAGAAGTTTGACGATACCCATCGCCAAGTGCAGTGACAGTACAGAGAAGAATCTGCAAAGCAGAAAATCGAGTAAGTGCTAAAGAAGTGGGAATTTTTAGGACCCACTGACAAGAGGAGATAAGCTTTTAGCTGAATCATGCTTGATAAGCAAATGCTACTAGTATGAGTAATAAGGACATTCTGGGGAGAGGGGATTATTAACTAAGTTATAATGGCACAAGAAAAATAGATACGGAAGGAGTGTTCAAAAGACTAAAAGTGGCAGAAGCTGAAGAAAGAAAACCATAAAGAGGTAAGGAGGTGATTTCACGCCCGTCTTGCCCAAGAAGTCAGAGAGGAAGCATTGAATATGACTTCACCACTTACCCTTTGTATTATACACTGAGTTGGAAAAATAACATGAATGTGTGCAATTTCACCCCACCACAGTTCAAACTCAGTTTATGCCTTTTGTTTTCTTCTTTGGAAATATGTTAGATATATTTAGAGTTCCAGGCTGTTTCTTTTATTAATAACAGAAACCCTCCTCTATATTTTGTATTGATTCAGATATGGAAACCATCAAAAAATTGCCCAAATTGGTCTAAAAAGAGTAAAATCTTAAAGAAACTCACACAGGGAGACTTTACTTTCTATTTAACTCACAGGCTAGGATTTTCTCACTACATGCTAATTCACACAAACTCTAAGGCACGTTTTTTCATCTTACCCTTACATATCTGAAGTCAGAGAACGAAAAGAGTAAGAATAAGAACTACTGTGTTCAAGGAATTGGGTCCTTTATTATAATTCAGCTCCATTAATATTCTGGCAACTGAAAGGTACAAAATTTAAGATTAATTTCCTCAGGGAAGCATGACAAATCTGTTCTTTGATTTAAGTGAAAAGAGAACAACTTATTCACTCTGCACATCATAATTTCTTATTCCCCAAATACTCTTTACTTCTTTTCTTTTCTTTCTTCCTTCCTTCCTTCCTTCCTTCCTTCCTTCCTTCCTTCCTTCCTTCCTTCCTTCCTTCCTTCCTTCCTTTCTTTCTTTCTTTCTTTCTTTCTTTCTTTCTTTCTTTCTTTCTTTCTTTCTTTCTTTCTTTCTTTCTTTCTTTCTTTCTTTCTTTCTTTCTTTCTTTCCTTTTTTTTCTTGGAAGAAAGCTACCCAACGATGAGTTTTGGGCCACAGGCAAAGTTGAGGGTTAAGTAAGTCATGCAAGGAGCTACTGCCAACATGTTGTATGAAGATCTGTGCTGTAAACTGCAGAACATGCTGAAGTCAGCAGTGTTTTTAGATGATGATCCAATTTGAAGGAATCATCATTTGGACATCTTAACTCACTAATACTACTAAAGAGTAATTTCCAAGGAAAATAAATGAGTGTGCCTTCACAAGTAATAAAAAGAAAATGTCAATTGCTTGGGCCAGTTAAAAGGATATGGGCATAATTACCTAAGGACTGTAATGTCTGAGCATCCAGGATTACTGAGGTTTTCACAAAGGGACTAAAAGTAGGTTATCAGAAGAGAAATAGATACATGTTTTATATGAGATATTCAAATTGCTTAATGTCTTTGTGCCTTGATTTTCTTCTTTACAGTTTAGAGGATATTTGTGAGGATTAAATGAATTAATTGCTCAGTCGTAACATAGATGATCATGACCACGATAATATTTTATTACCACAGTTTGCTATGTATAGCATTTTAAATTATAAGAAAATACTCAGCCCCTCCCCCCATTTTAGAATTGCAGTAAATTGGAAAGTTAAGAAATCCATAGGATTAAGGAAAATGGATAAGGAAAGATAGAAAAGCTTTGTTTTAATTCCTTCCATCTCAGTTTCATTCTATGCCTTTATTCCTTCATGTAACATACACCCACCCATTGATACATCCATCTATGCATCTACTCATCCATTCGTCCTTACCTAACTATTTAGGAATCAACTCAAATGCCCTATATATGAGGACAATAGTAAGAACCTTGTGTATTTTATAGAATGTTTTTAATGATAAATGAAAGGAAGCAGAGTAGGGTAGTTAAAAACTTGGGCTTGATTGATTGACAAACAGGGACATGACTAGATGGATATATAATATACAATAAATGAAAAAATTATAGATGATAAGGTAATATAGTAAAAAGTTAATTGTAAAATTAGTTGTAGGCTATACACTATATAATTTTTCAGCTTTTCTTTAGGTAAACAGGTTTGTTATAAAATGTTAGAAATATTTAAAATATAATTATTTTTTTAAAGTGTGTTTAAAAAACAAAAAAGGTTTAATTTTATTAACTCATATTGAAGCAAAAGTGATGAAATTAATTGGTCTTTTTTGGAAGAGCCTGGGGAATCAACTCCTTATTCGAAAACTTGTAAATAAAGAGGAAACAAACATTTATCTTATCTTTTCTATGCAAACTGAACCCTGGAAAGCCAAACGGTAGAGGAACAGACGTTTATCATTAAAAAAGCATTTTAATAAAAAAGTGAAGAAAAAACATAATATAATTAAAATATGAACATTTTGCAACTCTTTTTGAATTGATCTGAACAATGTCGTTAGTAACTGCTTAATAAAAAAGAGAGAGATTCAACCAGACGTTACTCCTTCCTGATGGAACAAAATTTTTTTTTAAATCAACTATCTATAAAGAAGTTCTGGGGAAAAAAAAAAAACCCTGCTAAATGTGAATCTGATAACCAAGTTTTAGGAAGTCAGAGGAGAGAGTAACATGTCAAACTCCACAGTACAATTGTGCTGTGAGAGTTTACCAAAATCCAGACTATGGGAAACTCTATGGGACAGAGGAAAAAGAGAAAATGTAGACAACTTCTAAATGAAAGGAAATTTTTAAACTCATATTAGTAATTTTAAAGAGAGAAAATTAAAATTTTGTATTACAACATTTATAAGAAACTTGGAAATTTGAACAGATTGGATAATTAGCTTTATGAATACTTTATTGTCAGTTATTTAGTGTATTAGTTAAGTTGGGATTTTTTTAAAAAGTCTTCATACTTATGGATAAAATTAAATGTAGGAATTTGCTTCAAAATGTTACAGGACAAGGGGAAGTAGATGAGAGTTAAAAAAAAAAAAGCAAAGTTGAACATAAATTGTTAGGTTTTGAAGCTGGATGATGGGTGTATTGGGGCTCATTACACTACAACGGCTTTTACTGTAGATGCTTGAAGTTCATAATCCATAATAAATATTAAAAGACTAGATTGACATAACTTAGGCTATGGAATCAGAGAACTATTGTTGAGTCTCAGCTTTTTCATCCCAGCTCTTTCAATCATAGCCCATTTCTATCATTGAATTTCATTTCCAGAAGGCAAGTCAGATGTGATCATAACTGCTTAATTAGCTCCACATCAAGTACTTTCCTGTGTTGACATCAATGACTTTGGAGAATGTATCATAGTCCTGAGTTTGATCCTCAGACTTGAAGGTTCAGGATCTAGCATTGTTTTCCCTAAAAAAGTGGTCTGTCTCTCAGGAAAAAGTTATGAATTGGAACTTCTAAATTAGAAGCCAAATTTTTTTTTTTTCAAACACTGATGGCAGGCTTACTACGGGTCAGACATTGTCCAAGCACTTTGCAAATAATAGCTGCTTTTGTCTTTATAGCAATTCGTTTACAGATGAGAAATAACAGAAAGGTTACATTGCTTTCCCATGGTCATATAGCTCTTGAATAACAGAGCTTAGATTTGAATCCAGACAATCTGTTTTTGAAACTGTGCTGGTAACCATGTTAACATTTGATAATCATCAAGAAAGAACTTAGTCAACTGGATTATAAAAGAGTTCTTGAACTCTTATTGAAGATGCTTTACACTCAAAACGAAATGGCTGCAGATTCTATGCCTCCTGCAAAAGACAGGTCAGATGCTGAGAAAATAGCCTCTTTGACTCGTATTTTTCCAGTTTTCAAAATCTGCCCAATTCTCATTTTAACATGTGTATTCCTATAAAATTCTTTATTGCCTTATTCCAAACTTTTCTGACATAAGGGTTTTTTTTTTTTTTTTTTTGGTGAATTTGTCTTAGTCTTCATTTTACAGGATATTTCAAGTTATTTTAATTCCAAGTTTCAACTAAAAATTATTGGAACTCAAAGAAGTTAAATAATTCACTTTTATAGCAAGGCTGGGAGATTCCATAATTTCCAGGGGAGAGTTGTATTTATTTTATTGCAACATTCCCAAATGAAACAGCATGTGAATGTCAAATAAGGCAGTGGAAGAGATGTTTTTAAAGACACCTCACTTCACCAACTTTAAACTGTAGTTGTCAAATATACTGTCCTTTCTTGTCACCAATATTGAAAAAAGGATCACTTCTCATTCTATTTTGTTTCTATAAGTCAATGACTCTGATTGAATTTCATTTTTAAAAAAATGGAATTTTTTCAAATTTCCAAGGCTTTCTATTTTTTTTCCTGATGACAAAGAAATTATCTTTCAAATTTCCAATCCATAACCAGGTATTATATTTTTACCCAGGTGGGGTGCCTCCTCTTCTATTTTAATTTTCCTCAAGTCTATATATTTATTCAAAGTTCAGGAGACTTTGAACCCAATATGAATTATGTATAGCGACAAGATAAAAGAATTACTCTGAAGGGCATGAGTCTAACTTCTCTCTATTACATAGAAACATTTTGCAACCAAATTTCACTGGAGTTTGTTTTCGCCACTGTTTTAGTTTGCATTTACAAGAGTTCTCTTTTTGATAAAGTTTATGGTGAGGTGAAATCTTCAGAAAGTTCCTGATTATGTAGTTCCTTACTAACACCCATATGAGCAAATATAAGTTGTTTGGGTGCTCAGTATGTTCTTATGTTAAAATAGTCACTTAAAAAATTAAATAAATAAATAAAAGAAAAAAAGATAACTTCAGTCATAGAATCCTTGACTGTCCACAAAATTACAGTCACTTCACTAGTCATATTTGTTATTGTAGGTTTTAAGGAGCAATACATAACTAAAAAAAAAAAGAGAGAGAGAGAGAGAGAACTAACTACCACTCTGTCATAACGCAAAGATTTATTACCATTGAAGAAAGTTTTAACTTTGTTGGTAATTAAATTGTGAGGAAAGACATTCTCTCCTTTTTGATTCTATTCTGAAATTCTTTTTTTTTCTTTTTCCTGTCCTAGATAATTATCCATTGCAATAGATATAAATATACTAAAGAGAGATAGGACAAGATTATTTGGTATTTTAAAATTATTTTGAAAACAAGCTATTGCTGTTATCAGAAAATATATCTTAGTTTTATTTCGCTTGGTAAAAATCAACATAAGAATTGTTTTCTGAATCACTTTCAAGAGATGTGCACAAAAATGTCTTCTCTTTTTGTTTATATGATCAAGGTTTTGTATTAAGATAGTCATAATGTGTTTTAGTTGATCATATTAATGTTAATAGTTTTCTAAGTATAATTAAGGGTAGAAATAATTCAGATAAATATAAAATATATAATACATTATAATAGTAAAAATTTTGTTACACTGTAATTATTAATACAAGTGACATCCTAATTAATATTCTTGCAAAACTAGTAATAAATGATAGAAAACAGAGATAATTCAGATTGACACAAACAGGGTAAAGTATTTTTGAATCAGTAGAAAAGCATTTAACTGTTGCATGGGTTTTATTCTGAGGTGCGTCTTGTGAAATGATGCAGAAATGCATCTTTTTACTGTAACTTTGTGTGACCTATTCCTTTTGTCTTTGCTTTTACCATCTGCTGTCTTTTAGTTATAAACTTTAAAATGAGCATATTTCACAGTAGTAAGTGAGGAGGAAAAGATGTGAATTCTCATTACGCATAAAAATGTTCTTACAAGCTCGCATTCATGATATTTCATCTGTAAATACCTTTCTTGCCCTCAAAACTGTACTCACCACCATTTCTGACTTGATTTATTGCATTCCTACCCATTCAAGAGTACATGCTAAAACATGGTCCTACAGTTCATACTAATAAATACAGATTACTTAAAATGTCTTAGTATATATAAAATAGATAAACCACAAGGATTTACTGTACATATTTGATCTTGTAATAACCTATAATGGAAAAAAAAATCTGAGAAATATATATACGTATATATGTATGTTAATTACTAAATCACTTTGCCATACACCTGAAACTAAGACAATATTGTAAATCAACTAAGACTTCAAAAAGTCTTAGTGCTGTTTATTGTCAGAAATATAGAAGAAAATCCTTCATTTCAAATCTCAGAAGTAAATGTTATTATATGTTTAAGTGTGTGCGTGAAGAGGAAATGAATCCTACTTGAGAACAGTTCTGCCTGAGCTTACCTCTAAATTGCATTGATGATCATGGATTGGCAGATGCTTCAGATAATTATTAAAAAACTATCAAGGTAGGTTTCTACACTGAGGTTGGCTCATTTGAGTCCAAGAGATGTTTAGTCAGTCATCCGATGGATGAAGGAAACTACTGTTAACTGTGGTGGTGGATTCAGATGAAACTAGGTAAAAGTAAGAATCTGAATGGATGGAAGGAAGGTGAAAAAATGAAAAGGAACAATCCATTAGATGAGGCGTACATTTTCTCAGCTGAAAAGCAGAAACACAAATATCCTGTATTTTCATCTATACTTTCCCATCAGGCCATCAACACTTATTTCCCTACAGCGTTTCAGGATTTTTGTGAGATACCTGCTTTTCAGATACTATTGTCCATCTCTGGAGGCATCTGTGATATTAATGCCTAGATGCCTCTTGACACAATAATTCTTCAAAGTAAGTCTGTCATCTCAGAGTGCCATTATTAAAACCATCCACCATTGTTCTTATATATATGGATGCATGTATGTGTTTAGCTGTATAAATATATAAATTTTATCAACTGTACTTCAATAAACAAGAAAGATATATAAATTATATATTATATGTAAAAGAAAAATATGTAAATTATATATTATATATGTACATCCTATTGCCAACAAATGACCAATATTTGTTAAGTATTTCTTTGCAAATACTTAACATGTATTTGCATGTATGCACAAAAAAGTATTTTAAGTTTTACCAATTCCACTCCTGTTACTTCTACCTTATTATTCAAGTCTAACTTAACTACTTATTTATTCATTAACTCAACCAACACATATGGACCACCTGCCTACTGTTTGCCAGGCACTGAAGAAACAAACAAGAGCAAGATGAAATATATATATAAAAGTTCGGGTAAACCTGTATCTTATCCTTTGATTTATAACCTATCTCCTAAGGCACAATCCTTTCAAGCCTCTCTGTTTTCTCTGCAGTCCCTTATTATTCTCCCAACAATTGTCTTGTCAGGTATATGTTATTATTCTCATTTTGCAGATCAGAGAGGTTGAGTCATTGTCTGAAATCACACAGTGAATAAGTAGCAGAAATAGGATGCAAAACTACATCTGTCTGCTCTAAAAATGTTGGGCTTCACACACAGAAATGTAGAATGAGAATTTCAGACTCCATAGCTGTTTATAGTGTGAAACCCACAGGTCCTAAACTTGTCTGTGTCATTCTCTTCATGTAGGTAACGATGGGTACTGCCAAGCAATCATCTTCTGCATTGGGTTGGAGACAAATAAAAATCACTGCAGAAATGTGCTTAAGACAAGGATAAAGAACTATATATGGGGGGGGGGGCTTATAGCTCAGTGGTAGAGTGTGTGCTTAGAATGCACAAAGCCTTGGGTTCAGTCCCCAGTACCTCCATTGAAAAATAAATAAACCTAATTACCTCTCCCCCCACCAAAAAAAAAAAAGAAAGAAAGAAAGAAAGAAAGAAAGAAAGAAAGAAAGAAAGAAAGAAAAAAGAAATAAGATAAAAAGCATCCATTAATAAAAGAAAGAAATATACCTATTTCATATCTCACAAAATCACTCCCTGTTCTTTAAATCATTCTTTTTTCTTTTTTCCATACCCAAAAAGAACACTATATTACATTGCTAGACCATTAGAATGTAGGACAGAAATTGAAGAAATTTTTACATTTTCTTTTCCTTTCTAGTTATTCCATCAAGTTATTTCTTCTCCACTAGAGAAGGCTAGGCTGACTTTCAAACTTGCTGGATCCAAGGTAAAAAGTATAGGTTTTTCCAGAAAATGTGTTTCTGAGAAAGAAATGGAGTGTAAATACAGCTCTGTAAACCTCATATGGCATGCATGGCATGAACTCTTCATCTAAAGAAAGTCTGAGGTAGTCTTCCATAAACAGATTTACCAATTATGTTTATGCTTGGATTTATGTTTGAAGAGATTTTTATAAAAATAGTGCACACCTGTGTTTGGTTGGCTGTAAAATAAACATTCTTACAAAGGAGTGACGATTATCTGGGGGATTCAAAACTGAATGAGAATATAAATCTTCCTCCTGCTTCCCAGTATTATAATTTTGGCCTTTGAGGCATGTCTTTTTTGCCACTATTTGTAGATCTGAAATGTAAGCTGCTTTGCAAATAAGGTTTTGTGGCTAATTTTTAACAAAAATCAAACAACCCAGACCATATCTGTTGAATTCCTCTAGGTGAAAAAACTTTCGGCGGTTTCCCATTTCCATTGTGATAAAATCAACATGTATGGAAGGATTTTATTTATCCAGGAAAAGTGATATGATCAGACATTTGTTTTATTTGACATTGCATCATCAGCATCTTTACAAATTACTAAATTCATCAAATTTCAATATTCAGATCTCAAGTTATGTGTTGTTGCCTCAGTAAAAATTTTCCTTAACTGCATTCCAGGTCATGAAGCCAGCATATACTGTCCTGATGCTATATATTTTCCTTTATAACACATTATGTTATTTGTAATTATACATTTTTAAAATCATTTTCTTAATATCTTGATTAATTTAGTTTAACGAAGGCAAAGATTCTAATGTTGCTCACCACTGAATCTCTCAAGGCTTAGCCTGGACTAGTTTGAGTTGTAACAAATGCTTAAATAATATAATTTTTAAAATGACATCCTAATGCGTCTGTGAACATGGAAAGAAATGTGCCCCAAAGTTAACATTAGACATTCCATGCAATGTGATTATAAGTTATGTGATATATACTCCCCATGATTATCTGTATTTTGCATGTTTTCTACATACCCATTATGTCAATTTTATAATAATATTTTTAAAAGCAAATGAATCAAATATAAACATCCATATCAATGATTCAGCACCACACAGACAAAATGCAAGTGAAAACTCCTTGTTTTCCACAGCAGCTTCTGCTTGTGTTATTGTTAAGATGAAATTCCAGTCCTTTGGCAAGTGCCCCATCTATGATTTGATATTTTAGAATCAAACTTTGTTTCTTCTCTTGAAAACAAGAAAGTTGTCATTTGCCTTCTGGACTGATGGCTTGATTCTAGTTATTTCACGTAAACCACATCAATCCACTCATACTGGCTTATTTAGGACCTCTCATGGAATGATCCAGCTGGGTGCTAGAGACATAAAAGTGAGAAGACATTTTTTTTTTTTTTGCCGTAGATAAGTGCTTAGAATAGAAGTTATGGTTTTAAGAATTACATGGGAGTAATTGCTAATAGAGGATAACATCTGATGCGATTTGAAGCTTGAGGCAAAAGTTGTAAGCTGTTCTAGTGAGTGCACAAAGTGTGGGATTAGTCTGATCACCTTTCAGAAGAGCTTAAATCGAGCAGAGGAAGAGGAGGGATTCATCAAGGACAAAGCGAGTGGGGAGGGTAGAGCACATGCGTAGCACACACGAGGTCCTGGGTTCGATCCCCAGTACCTGCTCTAAAAGTAAATAAATAAATAAACCTAATTATCTACTCCCCCACAAAAAAAACAAAAACAAAAAAACAAAAAACAAAAAAACAACAAAAAAAACCACGAATAAAGGGATTAGAGAATAGATTCTTAGCAAAGGGAGCAGCACATACAGTAAAGTAGAAACATAAAAGTGCCTGCTGTCTTCAGAGAGTAATAACAGGAAGGGTATGGCCGGTCCATATGGTACCCAGGGGACTTGTCAGGAGACAGCCCTTGGGAAGAGAGTTGGGAGCCAGATAATGAAGTAAATCTGCTTTGCTAAGTTACCAGCCAGCTCCAAACATACGAAATTTTACTCCGGTAGAAAGCAGAATGCATTCCGAATATTGAAACTGTGCATTTCTCTAGATTGTTACCTCAAGAACATAATATAATCATACAGCTATCAGAAGGACTATCACGCCTTCTAGTGCATTATTCTCTCTCCGTAAGAGTCAGTAATTTCAATTTACAAGTTAAAATTCACTAGTAAAAATGCTTTGATAGTACTGATGGGATGAACTGGTATCTTCCACATCATTCCTTGTGGAATTTTCAAATCCTTCTTTTGATAATAATGTCATATTGTAATGCGAGTGCCTGTTAAACTGTTTTGCCCCTCAAAAAGCAAATTCTTATGTTGACCAAGTGAAAACCTCTACTAAGAAACTTCAGTTATCATGAGATAATGTTTTACTGTTTATTTTCAGTGTTGAGTATTTTTTATTAGAGATACTTTGGAATCAGACAAACAGTGGTTTAGATTCACCATGGTTTAAATTCCCCACCTGTTTTTTGTCTGTGAAATGTCCACTACTGTGACTTTCTCTCAACTTCTATTTCCATGAGTCAAGCAGTAATAACGTCTGCCTTCCAAAATTGCTAACCCCTTCAAGAGGTATATATACGTTATTAACCTTGCCCTCTCAATCAGCCCTTACTCACATCTTACCTAGAAAGAGTTGAAGTGTAGTCTGTGTCTTTGGAAGTGATGTTGCCAAAATATTGGCCCCCAGCCCTGACAAGCCAAACTGAAACCCAGAGACAAGGTCTTTGAGCTTAGAAGAAAAGAGACAGCTTTATTACTTTGCCGGGCAAAGGGGACTCACAGCAGGCTGGTGCCTTCCAAACTGTGAACCCACCTTGGGGATGGGGTAGGGCGGTTATATAGTCATAGCTCAAACAGCGAAGCATCAATAACCATCAGCAGAATCATTTTCTCATCAGAAGACTTAGAATGGCGTCATGACGCCTCCAGGTGACCAATTCTAATAGAGTCTAGGGGTTGTCACTTTTCAATCTCTTTATCTCATAGGCATCCAAGGTGTGGTCTCCTTGGTATTTAGCCCATTTTGTATGGTTACAGTTCTGTGACTTTCTCCCTGGGGAATAACTGAGAAACCCAGTATGATTATTCTTTTCAATTACTGGAATAAAGCAGAAACAGTAAAATTAATAGCTTTAATTTTAACAACGGACCTGTGAATAGCAACTGATCAGCCAGGTCAGTTGACCATTTTAAGGGCACAAGAATGAGCAATCTGTTAGTCTAAATGTGGCCATTTTATTAATCCTCCTTCAGTGAGAAGCCTATGGATACATCAGAAACTGACTATACCCGAGTTACCATCATGCATTCCATCTGTGTTTCTTCTCAGACTTGTATATGTTCAGAATATTTTAAGGGAGAAAAAAATTATTACCTTAAATTGTTTTTAATCTTAATATGACTGGGTATATAAGTGCAAAATCCATGTTATAGTCTCTATAGCTGTTATGCAACTAGAAAAATCTGCAAATATGACTATAAACCCTTGTTTAAATTGCTGAGAATGATTTAATATAACGCATGCTATCATTTTGCTGAAATGAAACTGCTGACAAATTAGAGCTCAGTAATATTTTATGAATGTGCACATGGACACCAACAGAGTCCTGACTGATGATAGTCAGATTGTAGGGTGTTTGGCATTTTAGTACATTTGCTGGTCGCCAGGTAATGGTTCAATGCTCCCACAATTTTCTTCTGTTTGATCTATGGTTTCTTCATTGATGCTGTTCCCAGATATTATTTGTCCTTCAATTAGCTTAAGTGGGTCGTTTTACAGTAAGTTTGCCTCTGTGTGTTTTTATTAGTCTGTGATGAAGTAAAACCTTTATGCGTCAACAAAATCTGAAATATAAGTATAAATGTTGATACTGAAATTTCCTGGCAGTAACTATCAATATAGTTATTAGACTAATGATTACACTGTGCTTTCATTATTCTAGAGACAATTTAAAATATAGAGGTTTTACGGATACTAGAAAATACTTCTGCTAGCCATGAAGATTCTGGGGAAATCCAATATAAAAATATAATTCTTTAAATAAGTAAGGTATCATGATGCTTAGTAATAGAAGTTCTTTTCAATACTTGATCACTTCAGATAGTACTATGCTCTTAATAGCATCTTCATAAATTTAAAAAAATGTTGTATACATGGGGAGATACCATGATCACAAAGGTGGCTTTCCCAGGGTGAGGCTCATACATCGCACTCTGGATGTGCTGACCCCTGCGATTTCCCCAAATGTCGGAAACTCCACTGCATAATTTGTGAGACTGAGGGACAGTGTTTGCATTTTCCTCTGGAAAAAAAAAAATTAAAATAAAAAAAAATTTGTTCTTGTTGGAAAACTGAGATTACCTTTTAAACAACATGCACAGAATGTTTTGGATTTATTTTTCTAACAAGTCTTCATTCCATTTTTTGTACTGTGGTAAATCCTTACCATGATTTTATGCCACATCTTATAGCCTTCAAAAAACAGCCCATGAAAAGAATTAGTTTTGAACTGGTAATTCAAAGAAATTTTTTTTTTGTTATTATAAAGCTTAAAATTTACTGAATGTAGAGAATTCTACTTGCTAGCTTACAAAGGCACTTGATCTGATTTTAATTCTCATAATAATCGAACGTAAACGTCTTTATTCTTGTTTTGCATGCGTAGAAACTAAGGTTAAAAGAGTCAAAGTAACTCACTAAGTTCCACAGGTAAAAGAAAAACATAATGAAGAATTCCAAACCAGGCCAATGTGACTCCCAAATCCCTGTTCCTCCCATTGCAGCAATGGGTGTCTAATTTTTCATGATTATTTTAGTGTATATTTTAATTAAAACGATGAAAATATGAAACTAAAAATGCAGAATAGCCATGCTCACAAAACCTAAATAAGGTGATTTTAGCACTCCAAGGAATCTCACAAAATACTATCATCATTTCTCAGGGGCAAAAATAAAACTCGTATTTTTGGTTAGTTTTACACTGACATTTCTAAACATAGAAACAGATGTGCAAGAGTCCTTAGGAAGAATAAACTCTATAAACACTGATAATTACCTCTGCTTTGCTAGATTAAAATACACCTTTGGCGTCTTGGCAGAGCCAAGTTTACAGAATGGGAATGCCCAAATTGAGGATGAATTATTTTTTGTTCTTTTCATACATAGAGATACTTATTTTTCCTAAATTAAACACGGAAACATTAAATCATTTGTCTGCCAGTATAAATGTTGCTAAAGAAGTATATTCGGGTCAGAAATGTGCTGGAATAGGAAGTCTCAGGAGTCATTCCCTCATAGAGACACCAACTTACAACAGTATAGGAACCAAAATATCTCCACGAGAATTGTAGAAATCATCTAAGAAGCTGCGGGACCCCATGTGTGGGCAAAACCCAGAACAGACACTTTGAAACCTGTCGGAAGAGTCATCTCACTGGAGCCTCAATCACGCCACTCCCGCCCTGACAAAGATCGACCCACCTGGGAGAAGCCGGGCTCATGGCCTCTCCCCGGGGAGAGGAGGAGGAGAATGGACTCCTGTGCAATGCCCTAGCTTTCTGAAGAGCTGCCTGAGGGACTGACTTTTGTCTGCCTCGCTTGGAGCACTGATGAAACCAGCAGAGTTGGATGCCTGGGGGCCACGAGAGTGGCGGCAGCTTGGGGTGGTACCAGAGGACCTGCAGTCCACAGAGGACGGGTGTGGCTTAGCGTGATTGGGAGAAAGATCCCAACTCGTGGCTTCTCGTTGGGCGGGAAAGGAAAAGAGTAGAGCAGGCACCTGGGATTCTGTTTTTTCCGGGGCTGCCCAAGGGACTTATTTTTGTCCTAGCTGACTCAGAGTGCTAACAGGGAGCAGCGGGTGTACTTTGGATGCCTGGAACTTTGAGAAAAAACAAGCGTGGAAAGGTATGCTGCTCTAGCACCACGGAATCTGCTGTATCACAGACAGACACCAGAGGGAGCAAGAGATCATGAACTCCTGAGAAAGAAACCAGGAAACCTCTCTGGGAAATTACACTCATAAACCAAGAGAACTGTCAGACCCCAAAAGATGTTTCAAAGTCTCCCTGAATCTCTAGCTAAGCTGATTACTAAGTATTGCCCTGTTCAAAGGTAGTTTGCAAAGACTGAGAATGATGGTGATTTTTCTCACATGCATATAACTCAGCAAAAATGTAAAGGAACAGGGACATATGACCAAATAAAAGGAATAAAACAAATCTTTAGAAATCAACCACCTAAAACAGATATCTATGAATTAACCCCTGCCCAAATTCAAAACCATTGTCAAAGAAGCTCCATGAGCTGCCAAAAAAATTCAGACAGTCAACTAAACAAAATCAAGAAAATGATGCACAAACAAAAGGAGAATATCAATAGAGATAAAAACTATTTTAAAAAAACACAAACAGAAATTCTGGTGCTGAAGAATATAATGGAATTGAAAGATTTACTAAAGGAGTACAAAAGACGACATAACCAAACAGGGGAAAAAAACAAAACAGAACTCAAGGACAGGTTATTTGAAATTACTGAATCAGAGGAGTAAAAAGAAAAAAGAATGAAGAAAAGTGAAAAAGCCTTAGAGACTCATGTAGGACCATAAAGTGGACCAGTACATGCATTTTGAAAGTCTCAGAAGGAGAAGATGGCAGGAAAGGAAAGGGAGTTTATTTGAAGAAATAAGGTGAAAAACGTTCAAGTCTGAGAAAGAAAATGGACATCTACATTCATGACGCTCTGAGGACTCCAAGTAGGGTGAGCCCAAAGAGGACCCAGAATAGCCAAAATCATCTTATGAAAGAAGAACGAAGTTAGAGGCCTTGTATTTCCAGTTTCCAAAACATATTATAAAACTACAGTAAACAAAACAGTATAATCATGGCGTAAAGATATAGAGACCAATGCAACAGAATAAAAGTTCAGAATCAACATTCAACTGTATGGTTAAATGATTTTCGACCAAAGTACCAAGACCACACAAGGGGGAATGGACAGTCTTCTCAGTAAATAGCGTTGGGGAAACTGGATATTCACATGCAAAAAAATGAACAGGGACCTTTAACTCACTTCATTTATAAAAACTAACCCAAAATGGATTAAAGGCCGAATTGTAAGACCTGAAATTGTAAAACTCCCAGAAGAATGCAGGGGGAACCTTCATGATATTGGAACGGACAGTGTTTTCTTGGGTATGATACCAAAAATATCAGCAACAAGAGCAAACATAGATACACAGATCTACATCAAACTTAAACACTCTGTGAAGCAGAGGAAACAAATCAACAGAGTAAAAAGGCAACCTATGGAGGGAAATATTTGCAAACTATTCATTGGCTAAGAGGTTAATATTCAGAATATATAAATATGAAAAAAACAACTAAAAACCAATGGATATTTCTCAGAAAAAAGGATATACAAACGTCCAACAAGCATATGAAAAGATGCTCAACATCACCAATCATCATAAAAATGTAAACCAACACAACCATAAGATACAGCCTCACATCCATTAGGCTGGCCACTATAAAAGTAATAACAATAACAACAACAATAATAATAATAAATGTGGCAGGGATGAGGAGAAATTGAATCCCTTGTGTAGCGTTGATGAGATTGTAAAATAGTGCATCTGTTATGGTAAACTGGAGGTTTGTCAAAAAATATAAAATAGGACTATTATATGATGCAACAGTCTCACTTCTGGGTATATATTCAAAAGAATTGAGAACAGGATTCTATTCAAAGAGATATTTGTACACCCATGTTTATTGCGGCATCATTCACCATAGACAAAACATGGAATCAGCCTAAATGTCCATTCACAGATGAATGGATAAAGAAAAAGTAGTGTATACATATGACAGAATATCATTCAGCCTTTAAAAAAGAGGAAATTCTGGCCTATGCTACAACATGGATGAAATTGAGGTCATCATGCTAAGTAAAATAATCCAATTGCAAAATACCAATGCTTAATGATTTCACCTATATGATGTATATGAAGTAATCAAGCCCATAAAAATAGAAAATAGAATGATGGTTGGCAAAGGGTTGGGTGGAACAGGAAGGAGAAATTGTTCAGAGTAGAGAGCTTTAATCATGCAAGATGAAACAGTTTTAGAGATGTGTTTTACAGCAATGTGCATGTATCTAACAATACTGTGTAGTATGCTAAAATAGTTAAGAAGATAAATTTGTTACATGTTTTCTTAACCCCATACTACATATATGAGTATATTTGTGCTTACCACCATAAGTCTCAGCATAAGGAAATCATTATAAGATTGACTTTTTATCTGTTTTTTCAATTGGGCAAATTCTGTTTCCCTTTGTTTCCTACATTTAGATTGAATTTCTTCTCTTGGTCAGAACTAAAAATGCTACAGGACTATCAAGAATCTTAAACCATGATAACTTTTAAATTTTAAAAATTTAGGCAATATCATTTTCTTATCTTTTGCTTATGTATTTTTTTTGAAGACCAAGACAGGAATGAAGGTATGTAACAACTATCAACTCAAATTCTTAATATTAATAAGGAAGAGAAGTCTAACACCGAAATAATCTTATTACACGGGTCTTTTGACTATTATGAAGTTTCCCTAGTCTGTGAAATACATTGAACACTTACAGTTTCAAACTTGGACTTTGGTTTCATTCCTACTGGAGGAAAACCATCTGCTCTGAAATTTTCTTTACACCTGAGCTCAAACCAGCTTTGTATTTTTATCACAGCTCCAAGTTCAGAAAAAACACAAAGAGAATTTTTACAAATAGCTTTCTTAGAAACTATCTGGGCCCATGGCTGTTTGGGGATATAGTTTTTTGAAAAATGTAGACATTTCTTTTACAGGTATTGGCTTATTTAAATTTATACTGCTTCCTCCCTGGTTTTAGTAATATATATCATCCCAGAAGCATACAAAGGAATTTTATTTTGTATACATTAACACAGATTTGCACCTAACATTGTCTTCTTAATAGAAGACATTTTATACATTTTTCTATATTTTGACTTTTGTTCTTGCAAATTCCAAATAACATTTTATTTATGTATTGGGGGTTTGTGTTTCTTTGTTTATTCATATTACATGCATGCCTACACTTTGCCATTTATTTTGATTAGATGTTTTTGATGAGATTCAGAACATGCTGTCCCGAACTATGGCACCTTGGTATGCTGGGTATCTTAAGGTGAAAGGGTTTGAGAAAAGACCGGAAGCAGGGAGGTCACTCTGACCTCATCCCCTTCACTCTTCTTCCCTGAAACAGGTCATAAAACTTTCATATGAAAGTTACCTTCTGTGTACCAGGAGGAGGGAAGACATTCTTACCACCAGAGATGGAGAATTTGGGGATGAGCAATCTGTGCAAATAAACCTAGTTAAACTAATCCTGATCTCCCTCGTTAGCCTTCACTGCTTTATCCTCTTCACCCCAACCACTTTGTCTTGTCATCTTTTCACAAATTTGTTGTTTCTTTGTCTGACTAGTATAAAAAATTCCTAGCTTGGTCTCTTCTTTAGGTCTTCACTCTCTTTTAAAGTGTTCTATGTAATGTAAAAACTCAATAACGTTTTTATGCTTTTCTCTTATTAATCAGTCTTTGTCAGTTTACTTTTCAGACCCAGCCAGGGACTCAAAGAGGGTTGAGAAAACTTTCTTTTCCTAGATGTCCATAAAGCCTTTGCATTTAAAGCAATTTTACCTTTTATGTATTGTTGCCTTCTATTTCTTTAGCATCCTACTTCATCTTGAGTTAACTTAACTCTCCTGTTTTCCTTAATTTTCATACAGTAAGTTGAATACTGCATTCTTTCCTACTGAATATTTTACAGCTTTGAATTTTACTCCAAGTATAGTTTTAGACCCACCTTATGGTTTAATATGTAATGCTGATTTTTTTTAATGTGTTCTAACAAAGATAAATCAGATTTTAGCCCATTTCAGCTAGGATAAGTTTTTGTAATTATCTTACTTTGACATTAATATTTGTTATGATTTTTATAGTTTTATTTGTATTGTATAATTTCTGTCTTTTCAAGTTTAAGAATCTTTTATATCTTTATCATACCAACAGGCAGAAATGAGGATCATATAAATATTTTTCCTTGCACACATTTCAATAAAGTCTACCACATTTCTTTCCCAGACCTCTTGTCAAGAGCAGTTGCTCCCTAAAACGTATTTATTTGTTAGTCTGTTTATCTCAGTAAGTGAGTTTGATGAGATGGAGATGACCCAGTAGTAGGGAAAGGTTAGAGATACTGGAGCAAGGAATATTTAGGGGAACAAGATCACTGAGGAGGTAGGAAGGTAGGTAAATCAGAGCCCAGGAAGAGGTCTTGAGGAGGGCTAGGATATTTCTCACTGTGAAAAAGGAAAACAGCACACAATGGCAGTGGAAACAGTTATTTGTCATTTTTGTGTGTGTGTGGCAGGAAATTGTCAGGGTTCCTGAGTAATGTTTCCTGGTTTTACAGAGAGTTGAAATTAAACTCCAGATTTAAGGTATACATCTGTGGTATTTTGTTACAGGATCTGTTAAGTCCAAATTCCTTATGGTAGTTTGACAAGTCCATAACTTGAAAAAAAATTTTTTGTGTGTTTTGTTTTGTTTTGTTGGTGGGGGGAGGTAATTAGGCTTATTTGTTTATTTTTAATGGAGGTACTGGGGATTGAACCCAGGATCTCCTGCATGCTAGGCACACATTTTACCATGGAGCTATACCCTCCCCCCTTGACAAGTCCATAACTTTGTGCTCACCCTTCCTATTCTGCCTCTCATTAGGTAATCAATTACCCACGTTCTCAGCTGCAGTTACAATGTATGTGCTATGTTGGGTCAACCACATGGACACATCTTCTTTGAACACGTCTTCCTTCCGCATGAAACACTTCCTCATATCTTCATAACTCTTATCCACTCTTCAAAACTCAACCCAATGACTGCCTATTAAAGAAAATTTTTCTCATACTCCTGAAAAAGGTTATTTTTTTCTAACTGAAGTCTAGTCAGTTTACAATGTTGTGTCAATTTCTGGTGTATAGCGTAACATTTCAGTCATACATATACATACATATATTCCTTTTCATATTCTTTTTTATTATAGGTTACTACAAGATATTGAATATAATTCCCTGTGCTATACAGTAGAAACTTGTTTATCTATTTTATATATAGTTGTTAACACCTGCAAATCTGGGAAAATTTTTATTTTGTCATAGCTCTATATTTTAATAACACGCTGGATTTTCATATATTGTGGCATTTTTAGGTTTCATTTGTTTATTTCCTTTTCTGGTTATTCTATTAGGCACAAACTCTTCAAGTCCTAGTCTATGAATTTGAATCCCTCGGGCTAATTATGTAGTCCATTAATATTTGTTGAATAAATGAACAGATTAATCATTTTGCACTTGGGATTAGGTTAGCATGTAGCTAGCACACCTCAATAAAGGTATACATGAGCAAAATGAAGGAGCAGAATTAACATGCATATAGACTAAAAATGTTATCACCCTTAGATGAATAATTATAAAAATTTAAATCTGATTGGGTGAAAGCTATTGTTTCGTGAAACAGTGAATGTGAACCTCAACTTGTTAATCAAATCCCAGGACACTGAAATATCAATCTAATTTCTGTTCCCACCAATCTCCATCAACACCCCTACACACACTTCAGAAGCATGAAGGAGACACTTTTAGGACAGATAAAATTGTCAGTGAGTTTACAGAACAAAATATCCTAAGAGTTTTACAGGGAAGACGTGTACGTAGCTTTAATAAAAGGTTGCAAAAAGTTATGACTCTTCCGTGGTGCTATAAACAATATTGTAACAGTGATTGTTAACAGTAATTTACAAGTGCAATCATAAAAAAGAGTGATTATAGACTAATTGTAAAGATAACTACTTTAATAATTAAGAACAATAGCAAAAAGTTCACAAAATGAAAGTTTACAGAGAGTGTCTGTAAACCTAAATTGCACAGGTATGAAGATAAAATGGAGAGGAAAAAAAAATGGGAGTTGGAATTTCATAGATCTCATCATTTTCTCCAGCCCCAGTACTTGTAAAATTGTTCAATGCATTTTTCCAGGATGAAATGTTCTTTGCTTTGAAGGACTATTAATAACATGATACATTACATAAATTACTTTCTCTAAGAAGATTACACTGAGTCAAGTTCTTATATATTGGCTAAGAGCTTTAGTAAACAGAACTCTCAGGGGAATTCCGTCAAAATATCAATGAAAATAAAATTAGCCTATCACTTCATTATCACCAGAGCTTGCTTCTCTGAATGATGTACAGTAATTATAACCAAGCCAATGAAAAAGAGATTTTGAACAATTACCTTCATTGCCATGTCTCACCCCTCTTCACAGTGTCTGGCTCATATCAGCACTCCATAAGTACAAAGTTGTGATGCAAATGAGGAAATATTCAATAATGAAAAGTAAGTTATGTTGAAGTTGAGAATTCGGGCTAAGTAAGAGTTAGTCACATATATAGTAGATAATGTTATAACCAGAGAAATTATATGTACAAAGATTTTTGGAGGCAAGAAAACACTTAGGAAGTTCATATAATTAAATGAAACTGTTTATAGCTAGACTAGAGACACCAGGAGCGTCAGCCTAGAAAGGTAGTCTAGGGTCATATCCTAGAGGGTCTTTTGGACCACAGTAAGGATTTTGTGTTTTACCCTCTGAGCTTGGGAATCTTTCCAAGTATTTTGAACAAGAAAATTCATTATGCTTCGTTCTAAGAAGGGACTGCTCAAGGTATCATTTCGAAATTAAACAATTATACTCCAAAGTTAAAAATACTTTTTGATGCCAAATGTTATCATCATCAATGCACTCATTTCAGTTGATGTGTAATTTTTATTTAATGTAAAATAAATTGAAGACATCAAGCCTTGCACATGGGCTTCTGGAATGTGTATCTCTGATATTTGTGGGTCATAGTTGGAATTCAAGTTTAGAATCTCTCCTCCGGAATTTTAATAATTGCAAAGTATGCCATAAGCTTAGTGAGATGTTTTATTAGTGTCACCTAAATGAATATGAAACATAAAACCAGATATTAATTAAACAGCTACTGAAACCCTTTGTGGAGTGAGCACTGGGAATTGAAGAGTTTTGTTTTTTTCCCCCATATTGTGAGTCTAGTCTTAGGGTTATTGTCTTCTATTTGAAAGCTAGTTAAGGGGGTGTTTCTGTTCGTTTTTAAGAGACAATACAAGTACCTATTTTTAAACAGAATCACACCAAAATTAAACAAAGGAGGCTTCTTGCTATAATCACAGCTTTTAGCAAATGATTACAAGTATTCATCATTTATTCTTGCTATAAAAAGATGTCAAAATGCTAAGAATATATATTGAGCAGTGTTTCTAATTTGGGTCGAGCATTGAAAGGTCTCAGTAGCTGCCAATCCCTCTTAATTCAAATTGCATCATTTCCTTGCAGACCTCTTCCTAAAGCAGAGTTGATGAGGGCACAGGCTTCAAAATCAAGCTGACCTGGATTTACAACTTGGCACAGCCATTTTTAGGGCCTGTGTACCTTCAAGGATGCTACTTAATTTCAGAGTCCCAGGTTTCTCATCCGAAAAATAGAAATATTTTAATCACAGGCTCGTTATGACTCTTAACAATGAAAACTTTTCTATATTGCTCAATATATAATTCACCTTTCATATAGAACACCTTAATAAATAGTCACTATCATGAGAAATACTGAATTTCATAATCTTCTTTTCATATCTTTGGAAAATTCAGCCTCTATTTGTAGACACTGAGTGTTTTTATCACATTTTCTTTCTGTTTATATTTATACTTCCTGTGGGTATGATTTCTATGTGTAAGCACCTTGCCTCTTACTGAGATGACGAATTACCTGGTCTTTCCAGGAAAGGGTTTCTCTCACTCAACAATAAGAAGAAAGTAATTATTAATTAATTAATAATTATTAATAATAATTAATAATAAATATCATTATTTCTAATGATAAGAATTACAGTTTACAGAATGTTCATAAATATATAGAATACAAGAAAAAAAGAAGAAATATAAGGGTAAGTTATAACATATATCTGTCTTTTTATCTCATTTTTTAATCTTAAATATAAATTAATCTGTAATTAGAATTATTTATCAGAAACTACTTTAAACAGTTTAATCACAATTTGTAATAATGCAATTTAAAATATTTTATGCTTTTATCTGCTCTTCAACTTTGAAAGTAAAATATCAGGTATTTTTGACTCTATTTTATAAGACAGAATCAAGGATAAGTCAGTTTAAATAAGAAGCCCATCATATACCTGGAGAAAACTCTAATTCAAAAAGACACATACTCCCCAATGTTCATAGCAGCACTATTTACAATAGCCAAAACATGGAAGCAGCCTAAATGTCCATCAACAGATGACTGGATAAATAAGATGTGAGATATAGATAGATAGATATAGATATATATACACACATACACACACACAACATATATACACATATACGTATACACACACACATAATGGAATACTACTCAGCGATAAAAAAGAATGAAATTATGCCATCTGCAGTAACATAGATGAACCTAAAGATGACCATACTAAGTGAAGTAAATAAGACAAAGACAAATATCAAATGATATCACTTATATGTGGTAGATTCTAATGACACAGATGAACTTATTTTCAAAACAGAAATGAACTCACAGACATAGAAAACAAACTGATGGTTACCAAAAGAGAAAAGAGGGGAGGGATAAACTGGGAGTTTCAGATTAGCAGATACAAACTATTACATATAAAATAGATAAATAACAAGGTTCTACTGTATAGCACAGGGAATATATTCAATAACTTATAATAACCTATAATGAAAAAGAATATATACGTATAACTGAATCACTATGCTGTACACTAGAAACTAAAACAACATTGCCAATCAACTTTAATTTTTTTTAAAATTTTAAATAAAGTAAAATAAAATAAATAGCCCATGTTCAAACAGCTGGTAATGAATCTTAATCACATTGTTTAATCTAAAAATCAAATGTACTCTCCAAATACCATACCACTTTACATGTTAGATTAATGTACTAATAATCTTATATAAAGAAAATGAGAAGTCTAAACCAAACACCAAAGCTAAAAAAAAAAACTGTAGAAATTCTCAGGAGAAGAAGTTCAAGTCACTAATGTAGCAGATGATGCATTTCAGCCCTGATCCAGGTTAAAAATGAGGAAGTATCTATAACCTTTTTTTTCTTTTAACCTCCAACACATCTTGAAGAGTGAAAATCTATCATCTTACAGTTTACTGAGAAGACTGTTATGTTTTCTCTCACTGAATGAGGCAGGATTGAGAGCCATAGACCTGGGGATATTTTTTAAAAATAATTCTTAGAGAAAGAAAAAGAATCCAATAAGAAGCTAATGATAGGTGGAGGCAAGTTTTTGGCACAGGGGTGGATATAAGGTGATTGGACTTGAAGAAACAGGATAGAAGAGAGAAACTTGAATGAAATCTGACTAAAACATAGGGAGGAAATTTCCTTGAATTATGGGGAGAAAATCAATTCAGATCTCAATTTATATCTTTCACTCCTAATTTATTGTGTCAAAATCTGTAATGCTCCTGGTAAGCAGAATAACAGTACCCCCAAACACCCATGTCATCATTCCCAGAAGCTGTGAATTAATATGCTATCTTACTTGGCAAAAGGGGCTTTGGAAATGAGACTAAATGTCTGGACCTTGAGAAGGGAAGATTATACTGGATTATCCAGTTGGGCCAAATTTAATCACGTTGAGTCCTTAAAAGCAGAGAGACATCCAGGCTGGGTCTGAGAGGGAGATGTAACTATGGAAGAAGAGTCACAGAGCTGCAACTTTGCTGGCTTTCAAGACGGTGGAAGAGGCCATGAACCATGGAGGAATGTGGATGACCTCTAAAAGACTGAAACAGTCAGAGATTCTCCCCTAACACCTCCAGAAACAAACACAGCCCTACGGACAACGTGAGCCATGTCAGATTTCTAACATTCAGAACTGCGAGGTATCAAATTTGTGTTGCTTGTAAGCCACCACGTTTGTGGTAATTTGTTATGGCGGCCGTAGAAAATGGATACAAGTTTGTCTGTCTTCATCCAGCCTGCTTTGCGGTCTCCTACCACCTACAGCAGCGGTCTTTCACGACAGCTCTGGGAACACTCTCCCCTTTGATAATGTGAGGAAAGTTCCAGATTCAAAATGGAATACATTATTTTAGGGAGAATGTGGATGCCAGCACAAGAATCCTATCCTATGGAGGAGGAAAGAGGGAAGCGTTGCTGGGAAAATAAATAGATGGAGGTCAGAGAAGACATAGAAATAATAAATAAGCCCAATGAGAAGAATACGTGTGATTAAAAAAAAAAAAAGACATGTTTGTGAATGATCATATGGACAGAGTCATCATAAGACCCTAGGAATAAATTAAATTATGTAATAAGTTCTCTTACAAAGAGAAACACCACTTTTTGGAAAAGATAAGGTACTTTCAGCAATCTAATCCACCTATTGCATGAAGAGGTCCTATATTTTTTATATTTACTATAGTAAATATAAAAAGCAATTAGCTGTAGACCACTAAACTTTAGTCAGCTTTCTTAGATACCAGCTCCCTGTATATTTTTTAAATTTTCCTTCTAGTTTTATTGAGATGTAATTGATATATGCCACTGTAAATAGATATATATATTTTGTTTGCTTGTTTTTGAGGAGGAAGGTAATTAGGTTTTATTTTCTTTTTTGATGGAGGTACTGGGGATTGAACCCAGGAGATTATGCTTGCAAGGCACACACTCTACCACTGAGCTATACCCTCCTTCCCTCTTAGATACCAGCACCTCATGATATGCAGATTTCAATATATCATGAATAGCTGTTATGAGTTTAAAAATTTTTGATATCATACAACCACAAAGCAGCCTAAATCAGCATTACATGTGTTCTATTTCTCCCCAAATCCAGAACACATGGGCAAATGTTATTAATTCCCATAGCATTGAACAATGATAAAAAATTGTATCTACCAATGGGAAAGTAAACTTCATTAATATTTCAAATGTCATTATTTATCAAAATTTCTCTATATTTCTTACAACCTTCTGTGAAGTTTTTTTTCAGAGAGGTATTTTCTGTGTTAATGGATATGATTCATACATATGGTTCATACACTGAATTTGAGATATTGTCAAGGGTTAGGTTAAAGATTTATGAAGCCATAAACTTGACATTGACACATTTCACTATATTTTTATTTTATATTGATATAAAGACAAAAAGATAAAGCTAAGAAAAAAATTACCATTAGACAATAATGGAGAGAATGACATTTCAGTTACAACCCTCCCCTCTGACACAGCCCCTCCCCCAAACACTGACTGGATAACTGACCAATCCAGGACGTCAGTTGCTGGTTGGGTTTGAGATGGACTGTTGGGGTGTCCCCTGGGGCTTGCTGTGGCTGGTGGATCCACAGTAACTGGGCAGAGCCCTGTGGTGGGTCAGTGCCATGGAGGGGCTGCTGTCCTCTGTGGAGCTTGGCTCTGGGCTGATCCTTAGGAAGCTGAGTGCGGTCCTGGTATTGCTGCTGCCCAGTGGCCTGTGTTCTCAGTTCACATTCCAGAGCCTCCAATGGGAGACAGTGTTGAGTCTGCCTGTCCTCAGCTTATTAGTGGGTGTCTTATTTACTTTCAGATTTGTTCAGTCTGTTAGAAGTCACCTTTATAGAAGACATGAAAAGCAGCTGGCAGAAACTCTGGCTACACAGATTGAGGAGAAATGCCACCTCATTGACAAGTTTTGTGCTGCTAAAAAGGAGTATGCCAGGATGGAGACATCTGAACAGAATGCCAGGCTAAAGAAGGAGTCAGTAAATATACCCAGCCTCGCTGACACTTTCAGAATGGTAATGAGTGTCAACTTGAGTTTGAGGAAGGAACACAATTCTCTTGTCCAAGAACTAAAGAGAGATCCCTGCAGTCGAAATAAGAAGAGATGGTGGAGATGCTAAAATTGCACAAGTTCCTGGAAGAGGTCATGAGAATCACCACATCACAAGGGGCTTTTACCACCCAGCCAGGAGACCAGGCACCAAGCCCTGATGGTCCGTTTCCCAGGAGTGGGCCTGGGTATTAAAGCCGCGCTGTTCCCTCCCCTTGACTCAGGCCTCCCAAACTGCCAGTCTGCATTCACTCAGTCACATCTCCACCTGAGCTGCACTGAGGCCAGTGGATGGAGGGGAATCCCGTCCTTTGGACCAGAGTTCCTCCAACTTTACCATTGAACGTTTTCACAGTCAACTTCTCCATCTAAAATGTATTGGAATTCCCAAACCACACCAAGAAATGCGGGACTTTCTCAATATTCATAGAATGCTTGGATTATCTCTAAGTAACAATGAAAGAAATGTATTTAAGAGACTAAACTGTTACTCAGTTTGAATCTTCATTAAGCCACATTTCTCAAGATGGTTTTGGTAACTATTATACCTCAATTGTATAAGAGAACTGTATATATAGTTTTCTCTGTACAAATATTGCATTATAATTTGGTAACATATGTAGTTTATCATTATAGACTTTTAGTTGGCCATAGCATTTTATCTTGTGCCTTGGCCTGGGAGATATTCCTTTGCTGCCTCATATTGTTTATCTTTCTGTGTGTTTGTGGAATACAACTCACATGCTTTGGGATTATTGTTCTCTTATTTCTGGTATCTATCCCCTGGTGAATGAGGCTGGGCTAGAGGCTTATGCAGGTTTCCTGGCAGGAGGAGCCAGTGCCTGCCCACTGCTGGGTGAAGCTTGTTCCTGGACCTCTTGTGGGTAGGGCGTGTCTAGAGCCTCTGTGGCTTAGGAAGTCTGATGATGGATGTGGCTGTGTTCCCACCCTGTGTGTTGTTTGGCTTGAGGATTTCCTACAGGCTGTTGGGTGGGGCCAGGTCTTGGTGCTAATGATCCAATCAAGATGTCAGCCTCCAGGAAAGCTCATGTAGATTAACACTCCCGGAATGTCCGCCACCAGCTTTTATGTCCCCTGAGTGAGCCGCAGCCATCCCCAACATCCCCAGGAGACCCTCCAAATCCAGCAGGCAGGTCTGGCCCAGGTTCCTATGAAATCACTGCCTCTGACCTCGGACCTGGTGCATGTGAGTTTCCCTGTACACCTCCCATGTGAATGGAGTCTCCATTTCCCCCTGTCCTGTGAGGCTCCCAGAGCCAAGCCACCCTGGCCTTCAAAACCAGATGTCCTGGGGTCTCCTTCTCTTCCTAATGCTGGGACCCAAGCTGAGGAGACTGATGTGGGGCTTAGAGCTGTCACTCCTGTGGGAGGGCCTCTGCAACTTAACAAATCTTCACCTGTGGGGTATGGGGCCCAATTATATCGTAAGCATGTCCCTCCTACTGTCCTGCTGTGGTTCCCTCTTTATGTTTCCAGTTGCAGAAGATCTTTTTTGCTAGGTTCCAGTCTTTTTTCAATGGTTGTTTAGCATTCAGTTGTGATTTCATTGTAGTCACAAGGAGAGGCAAGCTCGTGGTCCTACCACTCCACCATCTTGAGTGGAAGATCCAACCTTGTGTGAATTTATATATATTTACACTTATACTGTCCTTGCTAATTATATAGGATTATTCAAATAAAAATACAGGAATGTAAATAACACTTGGTCCACTTATAAATATAAATAATAATTTCCATAAACTTTCTAATATTTACTAACATATGTATCTTCCAAAAAATAGTAATTACAGTGTTATATTTTGAAATCATTTCCCATGGCCTCACTTTCTGCAAAGAAAAGGATAGTTCTTGTTGAATCATTCATTTTTATTTCTTAACTTTAATAGAAACTTTTTCAAGATAAGCATGCTGAAGTAACAAGTGATTTCTCATGAGAATTTTCAAATCAGGGAAGAGATAGTATATGTTAAACATTTTATTAATGAATCAACTTGCAATGAATATACTTGAATTTGTTTTTTGGGGAATGATATCTGATAATTTGTTGCATTTTATAAAACAGATCTTGAGTATACTTTAGGGACAGTATAAAGTAAAACTTGTTCATGCAAGGAGCATTTTGCTGAAATTTAAAATAAAAGTCACTGAAGCTGGCAAGAAGATATCCTTGATGTGGCAATATAATATTGGGACAAAAACATTGGCCTGGTTAGATTTTCAAAGATTTGAAGGTGAAGGAAGATTTTAATTGCACATACTAATTTGGTTTAGAAAGCCTGGAGGAAACAAGGCCCTTCATGTTTAAATCCTAATTTTAAATTAGCAAAATGTTTCTTTTGAAGATAAAAGTAATTGGAGGATTTCTGCTTGTGCATTTGGAACTCAGACAGTATTCTGACTGCTAGTTTATGATGGATTTGTTGTGGTTTTGGTTTGGCATAATATTACCAGGATTTGTGATTTCTGTTGTAATTATTCACTAGATGTGATGTTGGAAAAGATGTAACCACTGCTCCGCAGCAAGGTAAGTGACAAAGAATATCTGGCAATTTTTTATACTATTTCATTAAAGGAAATTATTATTTTAAGTTTAGAGAAGTAATCTCTTATCTTTGACCAATTATTTTCTTGCAAATCTCGATCAGCTAGAATGTATTTGGCACAAACTTTATAAGGACAGATACTTTTCAAAGTATTTTTAAGTACTTTTTGTTTTACCTCCCAAAATATTGCATGTTGTCTTTAATACAGTAAGCCCAAAATAAATAAATAGTGACTAATATTTAAAAACAAAAATAATATAATGAAATTTATGCTTTTCCTCTGAAACTTCAATCAGCTAATTCAATCTAATTATAGCACTGAAATATTTGTTGTTAGCAAAGCCAATGGACTTTTCTTTAAATGAGCAGACAAATTTGAGATTTGTATCACTAGTTTGTTTGTGAATTATGAAACTACAGAGATAGTCCATGGTAGAAAGATTGTTCTATATCAACCACCATTTGTCCTCAGGTACATTTATGTATCTACTTATTCAACAGATACTTACCAAATGACTGCCACCAAAAGCAATGGAAGAAATAATCAATAGGGAAATGTATTGGTCTGACTCAAGGTCATTTATTCATTCAACAAACAATCCTAGCCACGTAACACTGCCAGTCTCCAGAATAGTGAAAGGAGATAATAAATTTTTGGACTAAGTCACTAGGTTTTGGGGCTCAAAAACTAGTTTGCTGTGCAGTAACAAATAACAAATGCTTTTTAATGTTTTTAATGATACTCCTAATAAGAAATAGCTAAATATATAATGAAATAATTCTGCTTTGTGAATATTCGTATGACTATGTAGCCTCTACTTCATTAAATAGATATTTAGCATTCATATCTGGGACAACTGAACTCTGAGCAAATGAACAGTGCTACCTTTGTCTCTCCCTTCAGGTAGGCTGGAAATAGTGAGATGAATTAGCTTTGGTATTCATAGCCCTAGCTGTCTTCTGAGACAAGACCTTATATTTTGGGAGTAGGAATAAATAAGGGGTCTTCTGGTTTCAGGTCCATCATGTAGTGAGGTTGGAAGTTGCCACTCCATCCTAAAAACATGTAAAAAGATGAACAGACTGAAAAATCAATAGTTCTTAAAGCCATAAGAGAGAGGAGGACATAGGACAAACCACTGCCCCCAATATTGGAGAGATGGGGGAGGGTATAGCTCAGAGGTACAGCAGGTGCTTCACCTGCTCAAGGTCCTGGGTTCAATCCTGAATACCTCCACTAAATAAATAAATAAACAAACCAAATTACATCTCCCCTAAAGTTAAAAAAAAAATTAAAAAAATAAAAAGCTGAAAGATATGAATCCCTTTCAATTATACCTGCTCCCTATAATCGTGGCAAATGGATAATAGGTGTTAATTGTTGGGTATTTTCAGCTTTTGAATGGTATTTCATTCATAGGTCTAGCCAGAAAATACTTAACACCTCACATACTTATCGTCATCAGTAGAGGGGGGTTGGTGTGGGGTGTGATTGCCGGGGCTAGGGACTTACTGTTGTTTTCTGCTCTTGTTTTCTACATTATCTCATCCTCTTTCCACGTTAAATATAATTGTTTGGTTCTGCATTATGTGAGAAGAGATAAAATAAGGATAAGAAAGTATGTAGCAGGTGATGGTGAGAAGCAGGGTAGGAGGCAAAGATTTGAGAGTAAGCAAAGAGAGGGGTTTGAGTTAACAAATACTCAGTTTAATCATATTTCTTAGTTTTGGTTCCCAGTGTGGCCTGTGGCCCCACAAACTGCTGTGCCAATGAGAAAACAGAGAAATTGAATGAGCCTTTAGAAACACACCACGATGACAGCCAAATGAACCTTCTTGTCCTACCAATTCTGATCTCTTTGGATGTGGCTGAATTTATCACATGAGCCTGAGAAGCAGGTATTGGTCTGGGATAAATTGGAAGCTTAAAAATTAAGAGCAAAAACAAAAAACTACCTTCCACCACAAAAAGCCCGAGAAACACTGTAGAAAACTTAACCTAAGAAGATAAAGGTCCCCTTTAGTAGGACCCAGGCCGACCCCTAAAGCAGCTTTTGTTTCAATAGTTTATGAAGTAGGTCCTATCTGCATGGTTACAAGGAACAACAAATAACAACAAACACCTCTATGCTTATACAGCTGGAAACCAAAGCCTGAGACTTAGTGCAAGATATATGTATATCTATGTATATATAGCCATAATGATATCTAATTGTGGATAAAGAATAACAACTTGAATTTCAAACAACTAGAGAAATAGTTGAATAAAGAGTGGAACATTCTGTACCACAGGATATTGAGCAACTAGTGAAACATATACACATAGCTATTTCTGTTATTAAACTGGACAGGTATTCCTGATGTATGGATTTAAGTTACAGAGGACAAACAATAAATTACTTGTGAAAACAAACAACAGAAATCATATCCGTGTGTATTCATGTAAACATCCAAGTCTATATTTGGGTGGGATTATATATATTATATTTATATTAGTAAGTATATATATATATATATATGTAATATATATTTTATATATAATATCACTATACTATAGTATTATATATTATATATATTACTAATATATATTATATATATTAGTAATATATATTAGCAAATATATATATGGCATATAAGTATATATATTAGTAAGAAGTGGAGTGATGTTTACATTCATTAGCTCAGTAGAAAAAAGAAAGAACACTTATGAACTCATCTACAAAACAGAAACAGACTCGCAGACATACTAAACAATCTTATGGTTACTGGGGGAATGAGGGTGGGAAGTGATAAATTTGGAAGTTTGAGATTTGCAAATATTAGCCACTATATATAAAAATAGTTGAAAAAACAAATTTCTTCCGTAAAGCACAGAGAACTATATTCAATATCTTATAATAACCTTTAATGAAAAAGAATATGAAAATGAATATATGGATGTATATGTATGAATGGGACATTGTGCTATACACCAGAAATTGACACATTGTAACTGACTATACTTCAATAAAAAACAAATAAAAATTTAAAGATCAAAAAATAAGTTTAAAAAATGGAGAAGGACAGTGAGGAAGAATTTAATAATTTTATTGACACATTATTGGAAGATGTTATTCAACACAAAAGCAGCATATTGATATTTCAATTTGAGAGTTTTTGTTCATTTTTGGTTATCTTCAAATAATTTAAAACTTGTAGTACATTTGTAAGAAGAGAATAGATATCTCCTATTTACCATGCTTCACCAATTTTTAATATTTTGACATTTTGTGCGCTGTCTCTGTCTACACACATGCACATACACACAAATACACATGCATTTTTCATTGGTAGATATTTTGTTTTGTTTTGTTTGGGGGGGTAATTAGATTTATTTATTTATTTTTAAATGAAGGTACTAGGGATTGAACCCAGGACCTTGTGCATGCTAAGCGTGCACTCTACCACTGAGCTTGTTCCCTTGGGGGATTTTTGAATGTTGTTAACATCCGGATCCTCATTAAATGTTCCTCTACTAGTTTTAACATCCATGGATGTTACCATATTTGTTACCATAATAGTTGCAAAATTTTGACTTCCCAACTCCATCATTGCTTCTACATTTATTGATTGAGGGGAGAGGGGATAACTTAGGACTTTTTAAAATAATTCTTAAATAATTTAAAAGATAATCTTCACTGGGGAGTGGATGTGCAAAGCTCCTCTGCTGTCCTGCAGGACATGGAACTCCTCATTACGGTTGCATCTGGTAATGGACAAAACTAAGCATCTACTTATGTGCTTATTACACTTTTTATTTATGAAATACCTATTCAGGAATGTCACATTTTAAAAAACATGTTGTTCCTAACTTGTATTGACTTGTGAAGTCTCTTTCATTTGGGGGGAGTATCTTGCAAATATTTGCATTGTCGTTTCATGTGTGGCTCACTTTTTAAGTATCTTAATAAAACCTTTCCATGAAGAGAGATCAATTTTACTGAAATTCATAACATTTCTTCAGGACGATTGTTTTTATATCTTATCTAGAACATAGTTGCCTGCTGCAAGTTCATGAAGGTATCTGTCTAATTTCCAGTGTTCTTTAGATTGTTTTGGCCTTTCTAGTGCCAGTGCATTTTCACATAAAATTTTGAATCCAGCTGTCAATCTCCACCAAAAAATTCAAAAAGTTTGCAAAAATTTCCATCATAACAATACTGAGTTCTCCAAATCTTATTTTTCTCCATTTATTTGTCTTTAATTTACTTCAGCAACTTTTCCATAGTTTATGGCAAGGTATTTGATTTTTTAATGTTATTATAAATGGTATAGTTTTAAAATTTCATTTCCAATGAATTCTTGTGACTTTATAGCAATATAGTAACTTTTGAGATACCGAGTCAGTTTGCTACAAACTTGCCTAATTTTCTTGTTTCTGCTAATATTTCTTTGTGTATTATTTTGGATTTTATACTTACCCAGTCATGTTATCTGTGAAGTAACACATTACCATTTCTGTATTCCATGACAATCTTCCTTATTGCCCTTCCTTTAGTAAAATGCTAAATGGAAGTAACATAAACAAATGTCCTTATTTCTAACTCAGATTTTTCATTTGACATTATGTTAGCTGTGACTTTTTTGCAATTAGTCACTATAAGTATAAGGTATTTCCTTCTACACCTAGTTTGCTGTGGTTTTTGTCATAAATAGGTGATGAATTTCATCAGATGCTTTTCTCTGTATCTACTAAGATGATCATATTTTCTCCTTCGTTATTCTGTTAATTTGATGGTTATGTTGATTTTTTTTGAATGTGAAACAACCACCTTGTTGTGCTATATGGTATTTTTCTAATATTTCAACTTATTTGATGTGATAATGCTTTTGTTAAGGTTATTTGCAACTTAATCATTTGAAAGATAATTATTTTCAATTTTTTTTTCCTTGTAACATATTTGACAGGTGTTGCTGTAAATTAAGCTGGCCTCACAAAAAAGCCTAATAAAATGAAGCTTGGTATTCGGGTCTTTTGAGCATGACCCACCCATACTCCTTGGTGCCTGCAATAAATGCTGTACTTTCCTTCACCACATAAATAGGTAGATAGATAGATAGATAGATAGATAGGTAGATAAGTAAAGCTCATAGACCATTTCAACTATAAGAATCAGGGATTTGACTGTCACTGTGCTACCAACTGTCTGCACAGTATTCAATAAACATCTCCATCTGAGTTTCTCCTCTGTGAAATGAAGTCTATTAATGTCTATCTCTATATACTCCACAACCTCACCAACTACATCCTGAGAAAATTTAAAAATCCAGGTTGCAACAATCTGCTATGTAAGAAAAATTATTATTCAGCTTCAAGTTTGACCAAGGGGTAGTCAATGGGAACATCCAAATGTAAACGTGACCTTTAAAAATCGTGAGGAATCCAGAAGTAATTACAGGAGGGAACACAACGTTCTCTGCTACCAAGCGTCAAAAAGAACATTTGCATTCCTCCCAGTGGTGGAGTCTCTGAGTAATTTTATTCCATTCTTATTGTTTCCCCTTTGTTTACAAGCTTTCTTTGCTAAAAAAAAAAAAAATCTCAGAGGTAAATTACAGAAGAATATTGGGGAAAATACACATTTCTATGTTCCAGTACCTAGGAAAAACAGAGTGCATTTGGCATAAATAATAAATCCATACATAAATTGAAATTTTATTCTGGAAAAGATTTTTAATAATAACTTTAGAAAATATTTCTCTTCCAAAACAAAGATGAATTTCAAAATATTCCAAAGATACGTTCTTAGTAAATATTGTATTCTTCTGGAAAATTTATTTTACTGCAAATTTTAACTTCCAACTCTTGGTGATTTAAAAGAACAGGGCCAGTGACATTCAAGTTCTAGATGCTACAGAGATCTTAGTGATTGTATATTCGTGGGAGTTAGGTGGGCAAATGTGGTTTGCATAGCTGTGCTCGACTGGGGTTTGAGTAGAAGAGAGACATACACAAATACTGAATATCAGACAGTCAGAAAAACAAAGGAAAATGAAACTTCCTTCCTATTATTTTATTACAAAGTGTATGTGCCGAAGACCGAAAAAACAGCATGAAGTCTGTTCATGTAATTAAGTAAATGAAAGTAAAGGATGCTCAGAGCCCAATTCCTAGAATGGCTAAACATTGTTTTGTTAGATGGAAATAATTAGTTTGGAATTAGGAAAGGGAAGATAGCCAGGTGGAGGTATCATTATAGAACTTGACAGAAGTGAAGGATTACTTTTTTTTTGAGCTCCAATAAAGAGTGTTTGGCTTAGATACAGGGACATGGAACCAGTATCCAAAAGCTTTACAGGAGAAGCTTATAATTGAAATGCCAAGTTGGCCAAACATATATTACATTTCTACCGTTTTAAAATGTTATAAATACTTGGAATTCATTATGTATAGATTTATTATAATTCCTATATAAATCTGAGTAAGATTCTTTACTAGAGGCTGATATAAATTATTCCAAACTTCATCTGAAAAGTAAATAAAGCTTATAGATGGAAAATAAGATTAGATGGCTGATTCTCCTTACCACATAATAAAATACATTCTAAGGCAAAAATAATTAAATTCACAGATACTCAGACAGATGATTGAACTAAACCAGGTATCTATGGAATTTACTTCATAGCAGCTCGTAAGTGGTCATTGATTTCATCAATGTTTACCATCTGGGCTTGCTGCCAGGAAACGGCATTGATATTCAATAATACATTGAGACTTGGGGGTTTCAAATAAATGGGCTAATAGCCTATAGAAAGACCTAAGTTATTCATATGTAGCAGCTTTCTTATTTGTATAAAGCATTAATGTATAAAAACAGATTTTGTAACATAACCCAGAGAGGAAATTATGGCTTGCCAAACAAGTGTGTTAGTAGGGGAAGCTAAGGCAGGTGTCTTAATATAGCAGATATGCAAAAACATGAAGAAATAGATACATGAGCAATCATAACTGAAAACTTTATTGATTTATGGATTGAAGACTTGATGGTATTGGCAATTCTAATGAGAAATGAGTCATCAGAATTGGTCCTCAATGAGGTCAGCTATGGAAAAGTCAATGGGAGAAAGGATGTATTTGGAAATCTTTGCTACTCAGACCCCTCTTAAATGGTTTCCTTCAAGCATTCATGGCTTTGAATATTAAACAGAACCTGATTCGATTCTGAAAGAGACAGTCTTTAAGTAGAATTCAACTACTCATTCAATAGATTCCAAAGAAGCCTGAATTGTTGCGGTATGCATTGCAACCAGTCTGTTTATTTGTTTTGTTTTTGTTTTTCCAAATGAGAGTATTTCCAAATGAGCCAACTTTTCAGTTAACTTTACTGTTTTACAGCTGATTTGACTGTGCATTTTTTTGGTTATAATTCAATGGACCCCAAATATTTAATTTTTTCTTTCCGCATTTCCCATTCATAGCTGGAGTATTTTATCTTCTCAGCAGCATTAGAAGAATCTGCTAGTGACCCATTTGTCTGTCTGGAATTGTTTAAAAGTTGACTTTCAGTCCTCTGACATCCTTCTGGTTACACTGAATACCTGTGTGTCAAAAGCACTCATGACAGGAAGAGTGTATAAAACAGAACTGAGTAAAATGTTCTCTGTCCAAGACTCTGGGCCAGCCTTACTATTTCCTGCTCATTAGTGTCACTGACCTCTTCTTCTCCAGTTTCTACCTGTCTGGACTTCTAACACCTGCCTACTCCTTCCTGCTCTCAGATAATTTTGCTGAATCCAGTCTCTTCCCCTTTAAACTGACTGAAATAATTAGAAGTTAATGTAATCCTTAGCCCCCAACCCCAAGAACCCTATAGTCTGGCTTCTGGATTTGTCTTGATCTAATCCCACTGTCAACTACTATTTAAATCAACTGTAACTACTACTTCCATTAAAATCTCAGAAGCATATAATTTTGTAAAGCACCATGCTTTATAAACAATAACTCATTTAGTGTACACATTAATCTTAAAACACAGATTTTATATCTCTGCATAGAAGAAAACTGTATAAGAGATCCAACAACAAGTTTTAAGACATATGTAAATGATGGGACCAGAGTCTTGTCCATGCATTCTGATTTTAATACTATTCTCAATGTACCACATTTGTAGACTAGCGTTAACAGGGAACCTCATCGGTTAATCCATGGGCCACAAAGGGATTGCACATCTCCTCACTGTGTGGGCCTCAAATTACCAGGGTTCCAGAACAGAGTAAGTCAACAGATTAAAGATATGAATAAGTTTGAAAGAGAAACTAAGGCTTTATGTTAAGCACTAAGCATCTTAACCAAGTGAACAAGAAATTAAAAATTAAAATATATATTCCTGTATATATACCTAGTTGTGTATATATTATGAAAATATGTGTATATGTATATATGTATGTGTATATAAAATTTTACAACTTAGCCCCAATATAGAAACACCTGTTCATTCATATGCTTGTAATTTATTGGCCTATCTCAACAGATAATTTAAGAATATCCACACTATCTTAAGAAGCAAAGCAAGAAAATTAATCAACGGCAAAAAAGCTTGGAAGAAAAAATATTTTTCTGTTCATTGAATTACTGTAAATCATTCCAATATGAAATTCATTTTTATAAAAACTTAGAATTAATTATGCATCTAATTATAGTGGTTCCTTGGAAACTGTAAAGAATGTCATAAATATAAATGAAATTACTTTTATCTGATAATTTTGTGTACATATATAAAATTTTTGCAAAATATGGTATTTTTATTAATAAACTAAAAAGATAATATGCTCAAAAGAACTAGTTACTTATTTTAATTGAGGATATGAGCCTATTTTATGACAAGCTTTTTATTTAACTTTGTCACCCATGAAATTTGTAAACACATATTTAAGCATTAATTAACCAGCTAATTTACCAAATTAGCTAAACTTTCCCCCTTTAAAAGTTTTTTGTATTTATACGTAAAAAAAAGAACTATACATTATATTGGTAAAAAATCTCAAAGTTCTTAAATTATCAAGATCAAGAAAATACCAACTATATATTAAAATTGACCTATGCATGTAATATATTTTTTCAAAAGTTTTTTAATTCGTCTGTGATGTTTTCCTTTTTCTGAAATTCTTACTTTGCAATGAGTATTTTGACAGTCGTGTCTACACCCTTTAAGAGGCTAGAAATTGAGTTTAAAATTGAGATTAGCTATCACGATTGTATTCAATCTAAAGATTAAATATTTGTATCCTCTGACGCTACATACTGAGTAATGGGGAAAAAACCCTCACTTTGATTTCAGCATTAGTCTTTCCCAAGTTGTTCAATTGGTAGCACAATTCTTAACCTCATGAGGTCTCAATCTTCTCATCTGCAAAATGAAGGTAACACACACATGCTGTGAAATTAACTGAGGTTATATATGTGTACATTACTAAAATGTTGCTTCCTGAAAGGCAGGCTGTAAATAATAGCTATTATTGTCATCATTATCATGATTAATTTTTATTATTTTATGTATAGTTTATCATTACAATTTAATTATTCCTTTTTCTTTTTTTTTATCAATTATTACATATTGTTTTGTTTGTTGCCTCAAGTCCAGTGTGGAACAAGGTAAGACATAAGATAAATAAATTAACTGTTTTAAATATGTAACATACACTTAAAAGTCAGTTTTTCTCTATTACTTCCAAACTCCGTGATAATCAGCAAATTTCAAATTAAAAGCTAGTTTTTAACAGAATATCAATATGTTTTTGGTTCACTAACTTATTCAAAAACAAGCTAAGTAAATGGCAACGTGTAACATTACAAACTATGTTGTTTTCCATCTTACATACCATCGCAAGGACTCCTGAGTGGCTAAGTGGGAAATAAACACTTTCAAAGCCATTATAAATTTTATTTTTTAGTTACTTATACCACCATTCCCTTCAGTGACAGATAATAGAAGTTGACCATTTTATGACATTTATCTGAATCTATTATCACATAATATTTTCAAATCTTACTGAATATCATTTTGTTGGCAGCAATAATATCTGATAGGCTATCTTTTTCTATTGATTTCATGTCTCTTTTTATTTTTCATATTTTCTATCTTGGCAAAGCTGAATTGTGTAATTGTTCCTGCTTCCAATAACCTCAGGATTATTATTAATGATCTTGACATTCACAATATTTTTACCTACTTCATCACAGGAGACAGAGATAGATACGTTAATATTGCCACCAATTTCTGAAGGAGGCTCCATCTGACTATGGTAATTCAGGCAAGATTGGAAAATGGTCTTTGCTTTTTGAAATTAAATGGAATTCGAGCCCTTTCTTTCCCAATGCAAAATGACATGTATGGCATTTGAGAAGTTTTCCCTTGCCACTATATTAAAATATTTCTTGCTTCTTAGGACAGTATCTGCTTGCTAAAAAGTCTACTCTCCATGCTAAAATTACAGTTTCCATCCATGTGAATTTCCCCCTATTTCAGGTTCTGCTCCATATTTAAAACTTTGACCCCATGGATTCTTGATGGCCAAGTGATGGGTGATCATAAAATTTGCTCTGGACTGATAAAATCTGGCAATAATACATGGCATTTTCTATTTCAGAATTATTTATGAATGGAATAAAGCGAGTTGGTGATTTACTTGCCTTCACTCATTCTTTCAATGAATCGACCAATATCAATCCATCCCTCACCCTGAAAATGTCACTTAAGATTCTCTTGGCCTCATTCTCGAATATGCTGGCAAGAATTTTGAGACTTGGGTCAAAACTTGTCTTTTACGGCATTGTCATATTTATCAGACATTTTGTTAATCCCTCATCCAAGTCTGTTAGTGGTCTCTCCAATTGGATGCCCAGTACCTTGTGTAAATGCAGTTTATTTGTCATATAATGAACAATTATTAGATACTTGCTAAGTGAATAAATAAGAAAATAAACATGGTTACCAAAGGGGAAATGGAGGGAGGGATAAATTAGGAGTTTGGGATTAGTAGATACAAAGTACTGCATATAAAATAAACAACGAGGTACTACTGTATAGCACAGGGAACTATGTTCAATATTTTATAATAACCTATAATGGAAAAGGATATGAAAAATAATATATATATATGTGTGTATGACTGAATCACTATGCTGTACACCAGAACTAATACAACATTGTAAATCAGCTATACTTCAATAATAACAAATAAATGAATAAACAAAAGAAAACAGTTATGTTATTATATTACATGTCTGTCTTCCACAATAGTTATATACTGGATCAGAGGGAAAAATATGAAATTAATTTTTGTATCCCATGCACCTAATACAGTACTCAGGACATAGTAAGGGTGACAAAAATGTTATTATATAAACTGCATTTGCTTTTTCAGATCATGAACATGATGTAGAAGAAACTTTTGTCTTCCCTCTCCACTTCAACTGTCTGCCAATATTTAGGTCTAGGCTTTGGGGATGATACAAAATGATGCCCACTTAGATTTGAGAGAAGAGGAAACACAATCAAGAAGGATTTGGACAAGTCTTAAGTAAGGCCATCTCCAGTGAGATAAGAACAGCCTCAGGAAAATCTCTGAAATCTTGTAGACGTAACAAGAAGTTTCAGATACTTAGCTTTATACACATTTTCTACATGTGATTACATACACATTTTCTTTCTTTGTTAAGAAAATCGCTTGTTTTGCTATAATAATAGCAAACTATAAAGCACTTATAACAGAAAGGAGTAGAAAGGAATAAATAATCTCATGTAAATAGCTCTAATTCCAGACATTATTCTTCTATGTATATATACTGATATTATTAAATTAAAACTTCCTTGAATTTCACCCAAGTAAAAAAAGCAAAATAAAAAGATACGAAGTAAATTGCAGAACTTTTAAACATCACTTCATAAAGGACACAACTTCCCTAAAGCTTCTCTGATGTGAAAATATTATGAAAAACATTGAGTTTGAAACATTTTTTCATGAAAAATTTCAATTTTATACAGTAATTATGGGTTCTCTGCTATGAAAGGTAAGGATATAAGCATCTTGATCCTTTTCTTGCCTTCACTCCGTGAGCTGCTTTATTTTCGTGATTTTGATGGTTATCGATTACCTCACTATTTCTGTACTGCTGATATTTACAACACTTACATTTTTCTACTGTAAAACAGCATACTTTTTAAAAGCCTTGATATTTGTTCTCTATCTCCTGAGTTTATTTATGTTGAGAACATACACTTGGTCTTTATACTTTCATGTCATTTTTATTGTTAAAATGGTAATTTGTGGTACCACAGTATTTGTTCATTCAGAACTTGAAATACTTAACTCTTATATTATCTTCTGAAATGTTGTTCTAGAGAAGTTTGAGGAAATTTTTTTTTTTCCTTTTTCGTATATAAGATTTCTCTTTTCTACCTGACTTTATATTATTTCTTTTTTTAAAATCATTAATTTAATTAGGCTATGTTTCAGTGGTAATTGTTCAAGTTTGCTAGAACACACGTTCTTTAAACATGCAACTATTGTTCTTTACTTCAGGGCAAGTTTATCTCATTGTGTTTTTATATGCGTTTTTCTGTTTCATTTGTTTATTTCTCTACATTTGAAAGCAACTCATCTTTTTTTAAAAATAATTTTGACCTCCTCTCTGGTTGTCCCTGTCACTTATATTCATGGGAATTATTTACAGCTTTTCTCTGTGTCAGTAATTTGATTTTTCAGGCACATCCATTCTTTTAATTTATTTCTGAAACTTTAATTCTATTTGATTTTTCATTGTTATTGTTGTTGTTCTTACTGGTGTTTCTATTTTTGCCGTATATCTAGTTTCTCTCCTTTTTATTTGTATCTCATTTATTTTGAAATTTATTATGTATGTATGTATGTATGTATGTATTTTTACAATCTTCTTTTTTATTAAATTTAAATTATTAGTTTGTTGTTCTGCACTTCAAAACTATAAGGAATTGTTCCTCTGTTATCTGAATTTTGTTTCTTTCTCGTCCAGGAAATAATCTAGTATAAAAGTTACGTGTTTGGACTCTAGAACTAAACAGCCTTGGTCTAAATCCTGACCCTGCCTTTTACTTGCTGTTTGACTTCAGCTAAATTATTTAGTCTCTAAGTTATCCAGTTTGCTCCTCTGTGAAACTGGGATGATAATAACTGTGTATTTCCACATAGTGGTTGTGAAGATGAAATGGGTAGTGTGGAAAGTATATAATCTAGTACCTGGAAAAAGTAAAACAACCTTACAGAACCTCATTCCTCTAATACCATTGAAGCAGATAAACAATGTAACCCCTTACAAAGTTACCACTAGAGAATAAATGAAAAATTCAGAACTTAATACTATAAATATCATAAAGCACAAAAGCCAGGCTCAATAAACAAAATAGAAGATTCTAGGAAAAAAAATTAAAACATGAAAATGGTAACCAAAAGAGGGTAGAGATGGCCAAGTTTATATGAAAGGAAATAGATTTTATGATAAAAAAAATTGTCATAATTTTTTTTGTCTAAAATTTTTTTGCCTAAAATAAAATTGTCTAAAATGAAACTTTTTAGGTCTAAATTTTTTTGTTTAACATAAAACTTTGCCTAAAAATAAATCTCTTGTTTAAAACTAGAAGGGCATTATATAATGGTAAAAGGGTCAATTCACCAGAAATATATAACAATAGTCAAAATATCCACACTTAACATAAGAGCTCCCAAATATATAAAGCAAACATTGACAGAACTGAAGGGAGAAATAGACAGTAACACAAAAAATATTAGAAGACTTCAACACTCCACTTTCAATTATGGACAGAACAACCAGATAGAAAAATCAATAAGGAAATAGATGACTTGAACAGCATTATACATCAATTGGACTTGACAAACATATACAGACATGCCACCCAACAAAAGCAAAATACATATTTTTCTAAAGTGTACATGGAACATTCTCTAAAATAGACCACATGTTAAGCTACAAAACAAGTTAACAAATTTAAAAAGATTCAAATCATTCAAATCATTGTGGTCATCTTTCCTGACCACAATGGAATGAAATCAACAGCAGAAGGAAAAAGAGGAATATACACAAATATGTGGAAATTAACAATTAACTCTTCAATAACCAATGGATAAAAGAAGAAATTACAAGGAAAATTAGAAACTATCTGGAGACCGATATAAATGAAAACATAACATCTCAAAGTTTATGCAATGCAGTAAAAGCAGTACTGAGAGGGAAGTTTATAGTGTAAACACTTATGTTAAAAAAAAGAAGAAAGTTCTCAAATCAACAACCCAACAAAAACCTCAAGGAACTAAAAAAGGAACAAACTAACCCAAAAGTTAGTAGAAGGAAGGAAATAATAAAGATTAGAGCAGAGATAAATAAAATAGAAAATAGAAAAAAGTTATAGAAGTAAGAGTTGGTTTTTTGAAAAGAACAACAAAATTGATTAATCCTTAGATAGACTAATTAAGAAAAAAAGATTTCCATAACTAAAATTAGAAACAAAAAAGGAGACATTACAATTGATGCTTCAAAAATAAAAAGGACTAAAAGAGACTACTATGACAATTATACTCCAATAAATGAGATAACCACAAGAAATTGATAAGTATTAGAAACACACAATCTACCAAGACTGAATCATAACGACATTTAGAAAATCTAAATAGATCTATAACTAGAAAGTAATTTGAAACAATAATCAAAAACCTTCCAACAGCGAAAATCCCAAGAACAGATGGTCTTACTGGTTAAATACTGGTTTAAATACACAACATTTAAAGAAGAGTCAACAACAATTTGCTTTAAACACTTTTCAAAAAATTGAAGAGGAGTAAATATTTCCAAACTCGATCCATGAGACCAGAATTACACTGATAACAAAATCAGACAACGATACAACAGGAAAAGATAACTAACTACAAGCCAATAACCCTGTGAAATATTGATGCAAAAATCCTTACAAAATAGCAAAACAAATTCAAAAGCACATTAAAAGGATTATACACCATGATTATTAGGATTTATACTTAGAATGTAAGAATGGTTCAACATAGGAAAATCATTCAATGTAATATACCACATTAACAGAATGAAAAAAAAAACACATGATCATTTCAATTGATAGAGAAAAAGCATCTGACAAAACTTACTACCGTTTCATAATAAAAACACACTCAACAAACAAACAAAAAACTCAACAAACTAAGAGTAAAAGGAAACTGTCTGAACATAATAAAATTCATATACAAAAAACCCACAACTAATATACTCAACAGTGACAGGCTGAAAGCTTTTCATCTAAAATCAGGAGCAAAAGCAAGGATGCCCACTCTTACCACTGATATCCAGTATAATACTAGAAGTCCTAGCCAGAGCATAGACAAGAAGAATAAATAAAAGGCATCCAAATTAGAGAGAAGTAAAATTATCTCTATTCACAGGTGACCTAATCTCATACTTAGAAAACCTCAAGATTTCACCAAAAAATTGTTAAAACTAATAAATGATTTAAGCAAAATTGCAGGATTCAAAATCAACACACAAAAATTCACTGTGTTTTCTGTACACTAACAATGATCAATCTGAAAAGGACAATCCCATTTAAAATATTTTGGAATAAACAACCAAGGAGGTGAAAAACTTATACACTGAAAATTACAAAACCCTGCTAAAAGAAATCAAAGATACAAACAAATGGAAAGACAGCTCACGTTTGTGGACTGAAAGACTTCATATTTTTAAAATGTCCATAGTACTTACCCAAGGCAATTCACAGAATTGGTCCAGTGCTTATCAAAATCTCAATGGCATTTTGTGCATAAATAGAAAAAAATTATAAAATTCATAGGTAATATCAAAGGACCCTGAATAACTAATCTTAAAAAGAAAATTGGAGGTATCACATTTCCTGATTTCAAAACACACTACAAGTCACAACAATTAAGACAGTGTGTCACTGTCAATCCAAGGACAGATATATACACCAATGGAACAGAATAGAGAGCCCAGAAATCCACCATTATGTATACAGGTAAATGACCCTTGACAAGGGTACCAAGACTACACAATGGGAAAATGAACGGTTTTTTCCACAAATGGTGTTGGGAACACTGAATATCCACATACAAATAAAAAAAAACAAAACAGGACCTTTATCTGATACTATATGCAAAAGTTAACTCAAAATGTATTAAAAATCTAAACCTAAAAACTAAAACTGTCAAACTCCTTTAAAAAAATAGAACAAAAGCTTCAGGACATTGAAATTTGACAATGATTTCTTGTATGACACTAAAAGCACATACATCAAAAGCAAAATTAGACAAATGGTACTACATAAAACTTGAAAACTTCTGCATAGCAAAGGAAACTATCAACAGGATAAAAATGTAACCTATAGAATGGGAGAAAATATTTGCAAACTTCTATCTGGTAAGGGGTTAATATCCAGAATTTATAAATGACTTCTGTAACTCAATAACATAAAAACAAATAATCTGACTTAAAATGAGAAAAAGATAAGAATAGATAATTCTCCAAAGAAGATGTACAAACAGCCTACAGTCATATTAAAAGATGCTTAACATTACTAACTACTGAAGAAATGCATACGAAAACTAAAATGAGATACTACCTCACTCTTGCTTTAAAGACTACACCTTTTCTCTCTTTCTCTGATGCACAAGGTTTAGCTTCTGGAAAAAAGAGATTATACTTAGCTTAGTTCAGTTCCTCATTACAATCAGATAAAGCACTTTGCGATAATGGCCAATTCATAGATCAGCGGTAGTATTTCCTCATAGTAAGATAAATTAAGGTATCACCTAGGAGCATTATTCACATTTCTGCCTAGGGCAATCTCTTTGCCTTATTCTATTCAGTCTCATTTGTCAGTTGTGGAGTGGACTGGAAATATGTTTTTGATAATTGACATAGTTATGTCTTTATTATTATGCTTTAGTGTCCATTTAATATAAATCTTTAACTCATTATGTATTGCATATTTTTTGAGAGCCGCAAAATGAATTAAAAAGGAGGTATGTGTTTCCAAATATGGTATTTACCAAGGAATAGCATATTTGGATATATTTTACCCTTCTAAAATCATTTTTCTTTTTCTCCTTTTTTAAAATTATTCTAAACTGTGCATATTGCTTTCCAAAGCAGAGTTAAGAAAATCATTTCAAAATAAAAAAATTAGCTTGAGAGAAGTGAGATAAGCAGAGAAGTGAAGGATCTTTTAAACAGCAAATTAAATGCAAAATACAGTCAGTTTCATTTTTTATTGTACTTCTATATATGACTTGCTCTGAACAAACCCGTATGAGGTCACATATCCACTTCAACGTGGATGTAGAAAAAAAGTCTCCAGGAAATGAAGTTGTTACTCACAACCCACCCTGTAAATTATGAGGCAATGTATACACAAGGTTGGGAAGTACTAGAAACTTCCATGTTTCCATTGGAAATGTCTGACTTTTATACACATGAGAACAGTTAATGAATCAGTTAATGCTCCAAATAATAAAATAACCCAAAATATAACAGCTATTTTTATTGTTACATATGTCATATATACAAAACAATTCATATAACATGTATGGACAATTTAACAAAGTAATAAATGCCTGCCACATAGCTTGAAAAATGCAATGAAATTTATATCTTTAAAGCGGGGATGTTTAATGAAAGGGGTCTATGAATAGATCTCAAAGGTCTTTAATCTTGGATGGAGGGAAAATTACATCTCATTTTTTACTATTCTACATCAAATTTTACATTTCCTTCAATTACGAATCCAGACAAAAAAAAAAAAATAAAGAAAATTACTACTAGTAGTTCCTATAATTTAGTCACCCACAGAAACAAAGGACATTTTCATAGTCAGCTGAAGCTGTTCCAAATGTCAGTTACATTAATGACTTGTTCAAAATCACAGTAGTTACTAGACTCAGCGCTGGAAGTCATGGGATCACAGTCATCCTTCATTCAGATACTTCATGATACACCTGGCCCCATATTAGGCAGACTGGCACCTAGGAGACATTTAGCCACTGTAATGTAAAGTGGAATCTTCTCACATTAGACCCAGACATCTAAGTTTAGTTCAGTGCTCCTGTTTACAAACAAATACAAAATCCCCATGTTATTGTGGACACTTTCTCACTAAAATTTTTCAAACGTTGGGGGGTTGCAAAAGAGGAAAAGACTGGAAAGTTACTCCCTTTCCAAAAGATTTTCTATGTTCCAATTGACATGCTTCCAAATAAGTTCTTTCTATCTATAATCTACCTATCTATCTGTCTATCTATGATCTATCTAACATTCTATATGTATCCTATATTTACATATAGTCCCAAATATATTCCATAAGTAGTTGATATACCTGTTAACTTTCTGAAATAGCTTATGAAGATATTGGCAGCCTCACTACTCCCTTTCAATATAAAACCAGGTAAAACTTCCATGGTTCCATCCCTTTTAAAACTTTCATCCCTTTTAAAAAGAAAAATTCTTCTTCTTTAGATGTATTCTGATGCCAGGAGAGATAAATTCACTTCTAAAAATGAGTCCATTTTGGAAGCTACTAAGATGGTCAACACTTTGAAAGTTTTGAAAATAGGTAAAAAGTGTGGGTTTTTCCCCCCAGAACATAATTTTCAGCGGAAATAAAAGCTTTGTCCTCTCGCCACAGATGGAGCTCCTGACATGCTTGAAAAAGTTTGGTTGGTTTTTTTTTTTTTCTATTTTGGCAGAGAAGCGAGCTCCTCATACTGTTGCCATGTGTTGCTTTTTTACAAGACACGCGTTGGCATTAAAGATTCTTCCAAGAACCCTGAAAGTTTTCACGACAAACATAAAAGTCAACGGTTTTATCATTTTGAAAAGATTTTGTCAAGAAATGGGACCAGAATACAAAAGTGCTTCACTGCCATACAGCAGTTTGCTGGCTTTCAAGAAAACAAGTTTTATTTGAACCAAAGCTCAAGTCCAAATCTTACTTGAACTACAGTCAAGCAAGGCTTTTCTTTTCACTCTCTCTCTCTCTCTCTTTTTTTTTTTTTTTTTAAGGAAAAGAAAATCCACTCTTGAAACTCTTTTGAAGAAATAATTTTATGCAGAGTTTGGCTTACCCAACAGATATTTTTAACAATGTAAATAGGTATTCCTTTCAATACGAGGTCCTGAAATCACCATTGTTGATGGATTAAAGGGTGTGTGTACATATTTATAGACGTCCTTGTATATCTGGCCAATATGGAAGAAGATAGTTGTTCCTGGAGTCCTTGTAAGTGTTCAGATGCTGAAGGAGGAGTTTTACCAGGATGGAGTTGAGATACAAAATTATCTATCAAGTTTTTTGAAGAATGCCACACTTCTTTGTGGCATTAAACTTGGAGACTAGTTCCACAGTTATTTTCTCACTGATAACAGACTATATAAAAAATATTGACTAACCAAAGGACTATAAGCTTTAGAGCTAAAGCTTACTACTACTAATTGAAGTTTAACACACAACTTGGCACTAAAACTAACATTTATTAAACTGAAAGTTCACACATCACAGCCTGAAGAATGCTAGTGTCCCTTGACAATCCTTGCCTTATAGAACACACCATGGAATATTTAAATCACTTGCAACAATATCTTTGTGAACCTGGACTTCATTTTGTTTTATAGAGAAATGCACATGTGTTTTCTTCCAGCCGTAGTATAGTGTAATTTTTGTATTAAGGTTGATGATTCATTCACTTGGAGATTTTTCTTGCATATATGAATATTGGTGGGTTAATTATTAAATGATATTATGATTGCTGTTGCATATGTATGGAAATGCATTTGACTTTTATGTCTTGGGTCCAGAAGATTTGATTCATTTTAGTAATTCTAAAATTCTCTCTGTAGAGTTTTTTTCCCCAATCTATTAAAAAAGTAATATTATGGGAGAAATATAGCACTCTTTACATCCTTTCCAATCTTTATGGCACTGTCTATATCCTCCATGCAATGTATAGTAGCTGGAATCCTTATGTTTTATTTAAAGGGAATGCAGTAGTCTTTCAACATTTAATTTGATATTAAATTTAGACATATGTCCTTTGTGAGGGTAAGGATATATTGATTTCTATTTCTACATAAAATATATATGTGTACATGAATTTTATTATAAATCAATATAGATTTTATTAAATGACATTTCTGTAGCTACTTTGATGAGCATGGAGATTTCCTCTTAAATCTGGTAATATGGTGTATGAGTGGAGTTCCAATATTTAAAGAAACCCTTATCTCTGGAATAAACTCAACTTGTTCAAAATAGATTAACTTTTCTACTTCTTGCTCAATTTTGTTAATACTGTTTTTTTGAAATTTCACATTTGTGGTACTAATAAGTTTGTCCATAATTCTTCATTCTTATACTGAATTTGTATGAATTTGGAATTATTTTTATAATTGTCTAAAAAAATTCCATGCAACAGACGTGCTAAAATCTGGTACTTTCAAAGAATAAAACTGACAACCTTTTTTTGGTGATAGTATGCAAGTGGAAAGAGAGAAGACACAGATACCCAGAACCAGGGATGAAAATGGGCACATGATTACAGACGCCTCTGAGAAGACATAATATATACAAAATTGTACCAATGTACTTGAAATTTTGGGCAATGTGACTAATTCTTAGAAAAATAAGTCTTACAGATATTGGAAGTAGAAAATATAAATTGTGTAATATCCTTAAAGAAAATTCAATCAGTAGTCAAAAATCTTTTCACAAAGTAAACATTAGGTGAAGATGGCATCAGTGAGTTCTACCGAACACTTAAGAAATACTGTTTCCTCCAGATCAGTACAGCTTTCCCAGACAGTAGGAAAAAAACACTACTCCCCAACTCACTTTATGAACCTCATAGAATTTTGAGACTGAAACATGGTAGGGACAGTATGAAAAAGATTAGCTATAGGCTAATCTCACTCTTAAAAATAGTTTTAAAATGTTAGCAAAAGTATTTAACAATACATGAAAATATAATACATTATGAACAAGGTAGATTTTCCTAGGAATGTAAGGTTGTTTTAAGTTACAAATCAATATTATTCACCGTATTAGCACATTTAAAAGGTAATTTATATGATGATCTCATAGATGCAGAATCATCATCATAATATAAAATCTTAGAAAATTAAACCAAGAGGAATATTTTCTCAATCTGATTAAATGTTTCTATGTATGTACATATACATGAAGTCACATTTTAATCATATATAAATATCATATATGTCAGTATTTTAACCATTTATATGTACTACAAAATTGTAGACATACACATGTGTGTGAAAATACGTATGTATACATGTATATGTGTATTTTATATATTTTTATATATATATATTTAGAAGCTTTTTCTTTATAACTGGAAAGAAGTCAATAACATCCAATAAGAAGTCAAAAATTTTTTTTAATTGGGAAGAAGATATTTCTATTCAGTTTACTGGCAATGCTATCTTGTGGAGTAAGGGAAGAAGAATAAAAATGTTTAAGAAGTTTATAGAGAAGTAAAATTGACATTACACACATGGATTATATGACTGTATGTAAAAGTTCCAAAAAAAATTACAGTTACATAATCAACATTTATGCAAGGATTTAATAGGGCTGTTGGATAAGAATTCAATAAATCTAAGCAGAATTGTCTACACGTTTAGACAAACGTGTATATCTGTAGAGCTATTACCTCTAAAAGTTCCTTTGTGCTCCTTTGAAGTCAACACCTCCCCCGAGCTCAGCCAGTCATGAACCAGCTTTCTTTCACTGTAGGTTAAGTTTGTCTTTTCTAGACTCTCACATAAACAAGATCACATAGCATGCACTCTTACTTCAGGCTGCTTTCATTCAGTTTACTGTCTCTGAGATCCATCCATGTTGTTTAATTTGTCAGTTGTTCATTTATGTTTATTGCAGATTAGAATCCTTTTGTGTAAATATACCAAGATGTGTTTATCCAGTCTGCTGTGGATGGACATTTGGACTTTTCCCCATTTGATGCCATTATGAATAAAGCTATTTTAAACATTCTTATATTATTATGGCATATGCTTTTTATTTCTTTTAAGGTAAAATACCTAGGAGTCATATTGCTTGGTTTCATGATAAGTATGCATTTAATTTTATAAGAAACTGCCAAACAGGTTTAAAAGTGATAATGTAATTTTACAATTCTACCAGTACTGTTTGTATGTTGCAGTTCCACATATTTGCCATCGGTATTAGTCAGAGTTTTCCAGAGATAAAGGACCAGTAGGATACTCACAGGTACTGGAAACAGATCTATTATGAGGGATTGGCTCACCTGATTACAGAGGCTGAGAAGCTGCAAGATGGAGGCCCAGGAAAGCCAGTGGTGTAGCTCCCGTCCAAACCCAAAGGCCTGAGAATCAGGGGAGACAATAGTGTAAGTCCTGGTCTAAGACTGAAGGCCCAAGAATGGAGGATGGATGATGTGAGTTCTTGTCCTAGACCAAAGGCCTAAGAACAAGGAGTACAAATGTCCAAGGGCAGGAGAAGATGGCTGTCCCAGCTCAAGCAGAAAGCAAATTTATCCTTTCTCTGCTTTCTTATTCTATTAGGCCCTCAATGGATTGGATGATGCAGACCCACACTGGTGAGGGTGAGCGTTACAGTCCAATGACTCAAATGCTAACCTCTTCCAGAAATAATGTTTTACCAGCTATTTAGGCATCCCTTAGCCCAGACAAGTTGACACATAAAAGTAACCATCACAACAGCACTTGGCTGTGTCAGTATCTTTGAGGTCATCCACTCTAATGGATTTGTAACAGTAACTGACCATGGTTTTAATCAAAATGTAGATTAATGACTAATGATGTTGACCACCTCTTATTTAAGTGGTTGGAGTAGAAACCAAAACCAGTGGGAAATTTTAGAAATAAATCCTAGGGTCTCAGACTTTCACTGGAGAGCAGTGGTTGTCAAGGCTAGGACCATGGTGCGTTGAGTAACGCACATCAGTTATTAAATGTAAGAGGGCCTCACCATAGTCTTTACGCTCATTGTTCTGAGACTTGAACTGCATCACTGTCACCTGAAGGATTTGTTAAAACACACATTGCCGGGCCCCTCTTCAGAGTTCCTGGCTTGGTAGACCTGGGGTAGGGGCAGAGATTTTTATTTCCTAAAGTTGCCGGATGCTGATGCTGCGGCTCTCAAGGATCCTCATTTAAAGAAACACTTCTTTAGTGTTTTATTCCAGTTTATGCTCTGACATCTCTTTCTGTGATAATTCAAACCAGCCTCCTCCACATCCTACATCTTTTTCCTCCACTCCAGTGACCCTAAATAACAATATCATTAAGGCAACAAACAAACAGACAAAACCTTCCTCTTATTTCTATTTCTATACAAAGTTCATTTTAATCTTTCATATACCAGCATCAGTCCCACACTCGGACTTTCTTTCTTCATGGAGCCAGTATTTTAACTCTTGATCTTTTTTATTTTTATTTTTTTTACTTTATCGTATCAAAGTTCCCATCATTTTCTTGAAATGTGAACATTGTGCTTCCCACAATCTTAAAATTTATTGAATCATAGTACATAAGATTGTTTTCAAAGACATGTTTTCAACTCTTTACCCATTTTAACTAAATTTATCTTATAATGAGTTGATCAGCATGTTAAACTTTGATGTTTAATGGACCAAAATACAACCAGATAGTGGTATAGTTTTATCCACATTTAAAATTTACAACTATTTCTTGGGATATCACATTGAAATGCAATAAACTATTTTTTTATTATTTTACTTTCTGGCATATTTATATGTTTGTTTAGTTTTATTTTTCACTTTTTATAGTAATGTGATTGTTCAGAATATATATTAGTTCAAATAATTAGAACTAATAAGATATAAAATTGCTTAAATTAAAATGAACATGAATAAATCAATATCTCTATCTTTCAATATCAATAACCCATTAAAAAGAAAGCAGAAAAAAATTATTCTATTCACAGAAGTAATGAAGAATGTAAGTTACCCAGAAAGAAACTAGATGAATATAATTAGATCCTTTAAAAAGAAAGTTATAAGATACTGGTGAAAGAAACAAACAAAAAAATGAGTAAATTATACACTGTGCTTATGCTGCAAGTCTTAACATCATAAAATATCTACTTTTCCAAAATTAACTTATAAATTAATTATAATTATAGTCCATACCCCAATAAAGATTTTTGAGATCATTGGTTAGCTGATTTTATAATTTACAAGTAATAACTTATGTTGTGGACTTAATTGTGTTTCCCCAAATTTGTATGTTGAAGCCCTAAACCCCAGTGTGACTAATGTATCTGTATATAATGTAGGGCCTTTACAGAGGTAATTAGGTTAAATAAAATTGTTATATTACCTTTTATTTATTAAAAGTAAAATACTACAAAATGTGTATGCATATGCACATGTAGTGGAAAATAGAAAATATGTGTGTGGTATAAAGAATAAGCTTTTTGCAGTGATTTCCTCTGAGGAGGAAGGGACGCATCAAAACTACATGTGTGATCTAAAAAATTACAGTCATATAAGGATGGACTCCAGCTGGTTGTTGTTATGTTAAAATTCATTATTTCATTATAAATTTTTGTCTCTTCTTTGATGTATTTCTATAAACAAATACATTTTAAAATAAAAGGATTAGGAAACACAAATATACTATCATCTGGTTTATAGATTAAATTTCATGAAATGAAGCTACCACTAATCAAATATTAAGATTTTCCTTTTATTGGTCTTATATGAAAGCATAGTCTAGATAAGCAAGATTATACTGTATAGCACAGGGAAATATATACAAGATCTTATGGACACTCACAGTAAAAAGAATGTGACAATGAATATATATATGTTCCTGTACAACTGAAAAATTGTGCTCTACACTGGAATTTGACACAACATTGTAAAATGACTATAACTCAATAAAAAAAGATAAATAAAAGCATAGTCTAATAAATCTAGAAGTTAGATTTAATATATATCTTATCTGTAAGTATGTATAGAGATTACATATATATAATGTATTTTCATTATATATATAGTGTATTTATATTAGTTCTTATAAGTTTTCATCTTTTCATTTTTATCTCATTGAGCTATGTCCTAATAAAACATCTTACACCAAGCCATATGCTCTGGGGTCCCCCTAAGAGGGCTGAGTGGGTCCTTCTGCTGTGGTGAGCTGACTACGTGGGTGGCCAGGTGGGCTTGGTTGCCAGGCCCTGCCTTGGGCCGAGGCTTCTGGCTGCTATTTAGCGGGGCCTGGTCACAAGGTGGCTGGCTGCAGAACCCTAGGAAGCCCTAGGCTAGTGCCGGCTCACTGGTGGGCGGAGTCAGGGTCCGGAAGACTCTGGGGTTGCTACTCACCCACTGGCCGGTGAGCCAGATCCTGGGGTTAGTCCCGCTCTTCTGGCAGGCAGAGCTGGTTCCTGGAGTCTGGTTGCAGGCCCAGGGATCCCAGAGCTCATTTCAAATTATTGATTTTGGGGGCCGGTTCCTGACACAGTTCGGTATGGGGTCCAGGGTGTCCTGCAGGTTGCATACGCCTCTTAGTGGGCAGGGCTGGGACCCCTCTGTTGTGGGATTTTAGTTTTCCTGCTTCTGGTGTCTGCCTCTGGTGCCTGAGGCTGGGTCCTGGTCCGCCAGCTTGCGCAGGATTCCCGGCGGGAAAAGACGGCCCCGCCCACTGGTGGGAGGAGCTGGGTCCTGGCCCTCTGATAGGCTGGGCTGTGTCTGGCTGCGTGTCCAGGGGCGTGTCCAGGGGCACATTCAGAGGCAGCTGTGGGTGCTTCCGTCTTTACCCAGCCTGTCCGCTGGTAGTCTGTGTCGCTGCCCCGTTAGTTGTTTGGCCTGAGGCGTCCCAGCACGGGCGCCAGCAGGCTGTTAGGCGCTGCCCCGTGTTGGCCCTAATGAGCCTCGTTATCAGTGACCAACAGCCGTGCTCACGGGGCTGAATGCCCCCAAGTATGGCTGCTGCCAGTGTCTCCGCGCCCCCCCCACCGAGCCGCCGCCTCCTCCTCAGGAGACGCTCCGAGCCCAGCAGGTAAGTCCGGCCCAGGCTCCCGTCGAATTACTGCTGTTGCCCTGGGTCCGGGTGTTGGGGGGGATTTGTGTGCGCCTTTTAAGAGTGAAGTCGCTGCTTCCCCAGTCCTGTGGGGCTCCTGCAATGAAGCCAAAGGCTCTGGGGGCTCCTCTCCCGGTGCCGGACCCCAGGCCGGGGAGCCTGACGCGGGGCTCAGAACTCTCACTCCTGTGGGAGAGCCTCTGCAGTGTAATTGTTCTCTAGTTTGTGGTTGCCTACCTGGGGATATGGGATTTGAATATATCGCACGTTGGCCTCTCCTTCCCGTCTTATTGTGGCTCGTTCTTCTACGTCTTTAGTTGTCGATCTTTTCTGGTAGGTTCCAGTCTTTTTCACTGTTGGCTGTTCTGCAGTTAGTTGTGATTTTGGTGTGCTGGTGACAGGAGGTGAGCTCAGGGTCTCTCTACTCTGCCAACTCGGCCACTCTCCCCTTTACCCCCAAAATGATAGAGGAAAAGGACCTGTCATAATTCTTAAGGGAAAATGACCTACTCGAATCTTCCAATGACTTTTAGAAAGCATTCATTAAATTAATTTAATCGTACAAAGCCGTGCAGCACATTTTGACCTAATTAGATATTGAATGTGAAATCACTATTCCCATTTCGGGCAACAAGCCGTTCACTTGAATTGGTTTTCAACACCACTTATTTCTCATCACCTTTTCTTGAGTTATGCGGATTGATTCCACTGAGTTTCCTTCCCAATCTGGAGCCTCTCTAAACTCATTTGTCTATGGGTTTCATTTGCGTTGGAATGAGGTGGAGCCATGTAACATACGGTGAAAAGTGAGAAAATGAAGGTATCCATCCGAATGATATCAGAAGAGTGCAAGGCAAGCCTATTCCCAGTGAGACACTACCTTCAATTATGTGGTTCCCATAATGCATAGCCTCTGACTTGTGGAAGGAAGATTCAAGTCTCCAATAGAGCCCATGAGCCTCTATTCATGGGGGTGAAAACTTGAACTTGCTAGTACAAACTCAAAAGAAACATAAGTTTTGGAACATATTCAGAAGTTATTGAAAGAAAAATTACTGTCTTTCTTGTGCGATGCAAATGACAAGAAATGTTTTTTTCAGAATGTGTCTGTGTGAGTGTTTCAAAACTATTTCCGCATTGAGAGTTGGTGTTGTAATGGATTATTTATCTCATGTTTTGCTTCTGAATATGGCTTTCTTGGTATCACAGCAGCTTTTATCATAACATCATTTCACACAGATCACTTTGAAACTGAGGACTCTAATTCCAGCTTGTCAAGAACAAAGAGATGAAATGTGAGGAAACTACCCGACAAGAGACAGATATTTGTGCACCAAGAAATGATATTCACTCCTCCCACTGTGACTCAGATGTATAAAATTACTGCTGTCTTGGCAGTGATTGGTGGTTGAGGCATTTTTTTTTCTACCAAAGGATTTCAGATAAACATCTTTAATAACACTTACGTCTCCTTGTTGGCCTATACCTTATTATACTGTAAGTCTAGGATTCAATTTTATACAAATGCATACATATCATATCTAAATTTCAGTTTTTATAACTGTCTTCTCTGCTGTTTCCATGTACTATAATGCTACCATATGTATTGCGTTGCAACTATAATTTAAATACCAAGGTACTGTAGCCACTGTTGACTACTTCATATAACTGCCCAGAGTTAGAGACTTGAAGGGGCCCCAACTAGAACTATGTGCTTGACCAACTTGATTTAATACATATACTTTTTCAATAAGAGTTGTTTTCACTTGTGAGGGGCATTCAGATACGTCCTTTAAATGCAAAATATCCCTTAAGGGATAAGGGATATCATTTCTTGGTACACAAATATTTATTCTTTGATCAGTCTTTTTCCCTTGGTGTTTATGATAGTTAATTTTATATGTCAACTTCACTGGGCCACGTGGCACCCAGATACTTGGTCAAACATTATTGTGGTGTTTCCATGAGGGTGTTTTTAGATGAGATGAACATTTAAATCAATAGATGGAGTAAAGCAGATTGTCCTTGATAATGTGGGTGGGCCTCTCCCAATCAGTTGCAGGTCTGAAGAGAATTAAAAGTCTGATCTTGCTCTGAATAAGAGAATTCTTCCTCTTTGGTAGTCTTCTATCTGGGACATGGACATCTTCCTGCCTTCAGATTCATACTGAAAAATCAAGTCAGCTTTTGCTGGGTCTCAAGCCTGCTCGTTTTCAGACTGGAACTACACCCTCTGCTCTCTACTGGGTCCCCAGCTTGCTGACTCACCCCACAGATCTCAACACTTGCCAGCCTCCACAGTCACATGAGCCAATTGATTATGATGAATTTCTTGGCCTTTCTCTCTCTATGCATACAATTAGTTCTGTTTCTCTGAAGAGCTACAACTAATGCTCATACAGTACAAATGAGTTTAGCAATTGAGTTTTCAGGGAGGGACAACATCAAAATTTTGAGTAATAAATTGAGATTACTGTATTCGTTCTAGGTGTCAAGCTAGAGGAACACTCAGAGGAAACAAAACAGATCAGAGCAGACTGATACATCCCAAATTATTCTTTCTTTTTAACTGTTTCAGGTAATGATGAATGAGAAATTTGAGATGAAATTATCTATTTTGTCCTATATCTCTAACTTAAAATTTTAATCAATCATTGTTTTCAAAGGAAAATTTTCATAAATAAAATGAGTAAGAAATTAAAAATAAAGTTTACTCTTAATCACATACTCCTATCTTGCCACTACCCACTTCCTTCTCCCTAACAGTAACCATGAATTTGTTCTCTGTATCTGTGAGTCTGTTTCTGTTTTGTTATATAGATTTATTTGTTTTATTTTTTTAGATTCCACATGTAAGTAAAAACATAAAGTTACACATCTGAAACTAATATCGTATTGTAAATTAACTATACTTCAATGAAAAAAACTAAAATAAAATAAAGTTTAGATAGAGCCCCACACCTGCCAGATTTTAACATTTATCTGTCATGATTGTTAATTATAGTTATTTTAAAATTTTATCATGTAATCTGTGTTCTTATTATTCTATCGCTGTGGGATTAGACTTTCCATTGATCTTAAAACTTGATTTAAAGCAAAATATGTGGCTAAAATTTAAGAAGTATTTCCCCTCATTCAACATTATTTTCTCACACATAGTTGTATTATTCAAGGTAATCTCAATTTCAGGGAAAAAGTATGGCATTGCTACTTTTTCAACATTTTTTGACAACACACCATACACAAAAGCAGAAGAATGATAAAGCATTTCATTTTCTGTGAATTCCAGTTTATATATATATAGTCAAATCTCAAACTATTTAATGTTTTCTTTGAATAATAATGAGAAACAGAACTATATATTTATATATAATATATTTAAGGAGACAGTTTAGAAATTGATTTACATAATTATGGAGGCTGAGAAATCCCCCAATCTGCCAACTGCAAACTGGAGAACTGGGAAAACTGGTTATGTAATTTAGTATGATTCTAAAGACTGAGAGCTAGGGGATCTTGGTGTCCTAGTCCAAGTCTGAAGACCCCAGAATCAGGAGCAGTGATGTCCAAGGGCAAAAGAAGGTAAATGTCCCAACTCAAGCAAGAAGACCAAATTCACCTTTCCTCCACCTTTGTCTTGGATGGTGCACAGCATGGTGCAGGCAATCTTCTTTATTCAGACTGCCAATTCAAATGCTAATCTTTTCCAGAAACACTCTCACGGACACAACCAGAGATAATGTTTTACCAGCTCTCTGGGCATCTTTTAGCCCAGTAATGTTGACATAGAAATTTAATAATCACGATTAGTAAGAGGCCATTTGTCTTCAGCTGTATCTATAGATTCAATGCAATTCCAATTAAAATTCTAACAGCCTTTTCTATAGAAATTGTCAAGCTGATTCTAAAATTTATATGGGATTTTAAAATACCTAAGAAAGAAAAACGACATTGGAAAAAAATTTAAAGAATGTATACTTAATTTATCACATTGCTTTATTGATACATGCAATAATCTGGATGAATCTCAAACTAACTGCTGTGTGAAGGAAGCTGGACCCAAAAGTATGTACACCATTAGATACCATTTGTATAACATTCTAGGAAATGCAAACTAAACTGTTTAAGATAAAGCAGATCAGGACTACATAAGGAAGGGTAAAGAGAGATGGACTGATTACAGAGTCATAAACATACTTTAAGGGATGATTAAGATGTCCTTTATCTTGACTGTGTGATGTTTTCATGAGTATAGTCAGTCCTCACCTCCTCATGGAGTTGATGGAAACTCATGCATATCAGAACTGAGTCCTTGTACTCTGTGGTCCCTGGTAACTTGTGTCACAAAACTGTGTTGAATATGTTGTTCTAAGTGATTTCACATATACAAATTTGATTATTTTCCACTAATAGTAAATTGCTAAAGCTATATGTAAATGTGATAGAAACCACAGAATGTTGATTACAGTTACAACGTGTTATAACTGTAAAAATGGGCATCACCTAGGAAATGGTTACGCAGGACCAGGATAATGCAGAAATCATGTGAATGCACAAGAATTTCCACTTAAAACTTTCCCGTATTTTTTTTTTAACATTTCTCAATGACTGTATTTTGAAATTAATTGATCTTATTTGATATATCATTGTTGTTGATAACATTCCTAATTGGCTTGAATGATTTTTAAATCCATGGATTGTAAGGTAATAGATATCTATAGATAGTCAATGGCTTCTGAGAAACTCAATTTTTCCTGCATACTTGCTCGTAATTTATATGGCAATACTAATAATATGAACGGAAAGACTGAATTTTGAAACATGAGGGGGCAAAAGTTCAGGCAAAATTTAAGACAATTGCATTAATATGCCCTTTATTATTCATATGTGATGCAAAGATATTGAATGTCAGCTTGATTCCCTGGAGAAGGGTAAAGATTTGACTGGTACTGGTCAAGATAATGCTAATTGGGATAATTATTTGGATTTATATATTATGGCCCTTGTTATAACAATAGATAGCAAAATATATTAAATTGGTAAGGAATTTTGCACATGTGAAATGAAAAAGTATCTTTAGCCTATAAAAGAGGATGATATACATTATAAAGCTGTAAGATTCAGATAAGATTTGTTAGAGCTAAATTTGATGAAAATATTTTGATTTTAATATTACTAAAAATTAAATAATAGGGGGTAGAATTGATTAATTCATCCAGATATCACACTCACGCACACTACACAAATGTATCTTTTCAAAAGGTTTCACTCTTACCATCACAGACCCTTGTAGGAATTGAAATTTTTGTGCCTTGGGAAAGATAGAGCGTCTGCTAGACAACAGTAAATTGGTAAAGAAGATAAAAACTCTTATAAGAACTGAAGACACCATTACCTCCATAATTTTCTTATTTGGCATTTGAGCTGCCCCCCTTACCTTCCAATGTGGTCTTCTTTGAGTTATGATTTAAATCTGCTAGTTTCAAAAATTCAAGCTCAAAATGTTTGGTTTGTGTGGTACAGACATTCCAGGCTACAAAAGTTTAAATAAGAAGCAGAAGAGTAGGTCTTGGAGTTAATGGGTTATGAACAATATTTTCATGGTAGAGTTGGAAATTGAGGGTGACCTTGATGGGTAGGTATGATTTGACTGGGTTGAAAAGACTGAAGGGCATTTGAATGTAAGAATAGGGTAGGTAAAAACTCAGCTTGTACAAGCATGGTGAATCTATGAGATGGGGAAGAGGCCAACCTAGCCAAAGCAGAGTATCCATGTGTGGAAATAAACAAAGTCCACCAAAATGAAAACAAGCAGAAATTAATTATTCAGAGCTTGCTACATACAGCATGGGAGACAACCTCCATCACTCATCTTTGGCAGGAACTCGAATGCTGTAAGGGAAGTGGGAAATTTTATAGTCCAAAAAAATGAGGAGGCTTCAGGTATGTTCTGATTGGAGATTTTTTTCTTTTTTTTTTTTTAAATTGCAGTATAGTTGATTTACAATATTATATAATCTTCAGGTGTACAATGTAGTGATTCACAATTTTTAAAGGTTATACTCTGTTTAGAGTTATTAAATTTGGCTCTATTCCCTGTACTGTACAATGTATCCTTGTGATTGGTGGTTCTTGACATATGGAAGCTTGAGGTATGCTAATGATAAATGGAATAGCTTATGTGATTAATTTGGGGAGGATACTCTTCTTCCTCTGGTTGGTCCTGAATTAGAAATGGAAGTAAAAATAGAAAAGTTGGCAATCATTGACCAAACCCTGATGATTCTGATTGCTGCAGGCTTTGTGGTTTGGCTTCCTGGGCTTCCTACGTGATTCTGCATATAGTAGTGGCATATAGGATCTGGCCACTGTCCACATGTATATCCAGTCTCTTTATTGTGAATTATTGAAAAATAAGTTTGGAGAGAAATGAAAGTTCTTAAGAATCAAAGGAAGTTCAGTTAAAATTAATTTCTTACCTCTCATTCTTTTTTTCTAGCTAACCATAATGTTATCATATAAGCAAAGAAACTTTGGTTTTTAAAACTGTGAAAGACTTGGACGATACTTTGTGAGAGCAGGATGAAGAAAGACTAATGTAACTTTATAATTTATGTAATTTAAGAAAATTCTCTCATGACATTTGTTTAACCTAAAGGTCTAGGGACCTTTTATCTATTTCTCACTGCTCTAACTCTACTGCTTAATATAGAATTAAAAATGAATACCTGCCATCTGCTTAAATGTCTTCCCTCTATTGACCAGCAATTTCATTGTCATTAGAACACTGCCAGACTAGCCATTCTTCCAAATCTCTCTCCTAAAAGGTTTGAGTCATTACTCAATGAAGTATAGTTCATCAGAGTTAACATCAGGACTTATTTTATCTTTAGATGATTTAAAGCTGTCTTCTTATTCCTTCTGTTTTCCTGTGGATGTCAGGCTTTTGAAAACTTCTATCTCTATGTCTCCACAAAAGATAAACAAAAAATTCCAAAAGTTGTGCTTCCTTAAGCAGCACAGAGACTAAAATTACACAGAGAAGTTTAGCATGGCCCCTGCACGAGGATGACATGCAAATTCCTGAAGCGTTCTATATTTTAAAAAAAAAAAAAAGATTGATTAGCAGTTACATTGTGACAGGTCCCATATAGAAAACCTAAAATCTACAAACAGTTTTCATAGAAGAGGGCAAGAGAAATTTTTTAAAAATCCAAAAGCTTAAATCAAATGTTTGATAGAGGCTAACATTTAAAGTACTAGAGTAAATCCAATCTTTGGGTTATCTGAAAATTTCATTTTTCTAAGTCATGTTTCTCCAAAACAGATGATCACGTACTTCCTATACTCAAAAATAAGCTTTTCAAAGCAGAAAATAAAAAATAATACAGAATATCAATGTACATTTTTTCTGGCACATTAGAAATGATCACGATAAAATTCTTAAAATTTTTTATTATCCTGATTTGTTCCTTGAAGAATATAAAAACCTAAAGAAAAATGCCTTTAAAGAACTCACATGATATAGTTTCCAAATTCAGATTTTACTTAGTTATGTTTCTCATAGTTATATATTTGGCAAGAAAAGAATGTTTATATTTCTGTCTTAATTAGACATAACTGTGTCCTATTCAGTACTGAGGAGAATGAGACAGGTTGTTGGCTAGAAACAGAGTCTGGGAAAACTGATTCATCTACAGAAGGTCAGAACTCAGGGAAGAAAACCAGGTGTGGAGGGCTCCTGCTAAGAAGTAAGTCACATTTTGCTGTGGTTCAGGTCAGCAGAGGATACTGGTGGTGGAAGAAATAACATTAATCTTGTAGACAAAACACAGCAGGTCATGATGTTCCAGAGCTGAGCATATTCTAATTTAAACAAGGAAATTATTGACGTTCCAAAGAATCTGGTCAACCAAAGCAAAATTCTAGGTCATGTTTTAAATGTGGGTAAATGTAGAGGTCAAGAACACAATGTACAGATTTTTTGGTTTTGGTTTTGGTTTGCTTTGTCTAAAAGAAAACAAAACAAAAAGTTTTGTTAAATACCTGTTGGAAATCAAATTGGATTGCAAAATAGCCAGCACTACTTGGGGTTCTTCAGCCCAGAGAGCTAGGGTGAAGGGTAACTTCAAGAGCAGTGTCAAACTTGAGTACTGAATAGAGAGCTTAAATCTGAACCCAGGTTTTGAAATGAAGGTACGATTATTAAAAATAAGAAATATTTGGTTTAGAGGGTCACTAGTGGCATGTCAAAAGCAGGATCAGGGAGATGTCTGCTCTGAGTACAGATGATAAGAAGGGTTATTCTCCATAGAGATTATCAAATGAATAACAAAACTAAAAGTTAAGTCTGATTGTATTACCACCATGCACTGGCGATGTGAGTGACACACTTCTTCTTGCTGGGGCTGATAACTCTTATTGCTAATTCCCCTCACATCTTTTGTATGTGTCTAGAGTTCATCTCTTATAAACACTAGATCTCAGAAAAAGTTATTCTAAATCCCTTTGGAATGAGAGAACTGAAGCACCTTACATAGTTCCTCATTTGATATGCTTTACTTTGGATATAGGAAGAATACAGCTTTCAAGATCTTGAGCAATGAAAGGCTAAAGATAGAATGACCATGACACTCTTTTAAAGGTTAAAGGGAAACCAAGGAAAAAAATCTGCTTGATAAATTTTTTTTAAGTAATTGAACAATAAACATGTGTTGTGTCAAGCAGCTGCAATTTGGAGATTGTTTCTTACAGCAGTTAATGATTCAACTTAGATTAATACATTCTTGAGAATTGTAAATGGAAGTCGTTTTGCCAAAAATGAATAATGTTTTTTGTTTACTTTGTGTATATGTGTATTTGTGTATGCTGGTGAAGGAGTAATAAATGTTTACTGTGTGCCCTGTGGCTTTTGAACCAAATAGAGAAAATTTGACACATTACCAAATTCCATCAATAATTCCAGATGTTCCCAGCAGTTCCTCTGTAGTTGATTTTGTTGTTGTTTGTGTTTTTAATGTGAATAGGGGAGAAATTGACTCAATTATTTTTTAAGATACAGCACAGAATAATGGTTGAGATTACAGGTTCTGAAAACATCCTGCCTACAGTTGAATCCTGGCTGAGCTAGCATACAAGACCAGTGTTGTCTAAACTCAAGGCCCATCTTTGTTCCACATTTCTTCTCCCTTCAAATATAAAATTCTAGTTAGGAGAACTGCAGGAACACCCAAATGTAAAGTAAATACATATTTTTCAGCAGAGAGATAATGGGATAAACCAATTATAAATAGTAATGTCTTCTGAAAGAACGAAACTTTTTTATGTTGCTCAGGTTCAGTGATTATTACAAATGAAATCAGTTCAAATATGATGATACATAGTTGCAGGACTGCTATAAACACTTTAGACTTCACAATTTCCTGTTAAAATTCATCTGATTTTCATTTCAAAACTCTTGCAAATACATAGCTGAGTGAATCAGTCAGTTCTTGAGTATCACTGTGGAATTCAATAGTACATTTGCAATTATATCAATGCAAATTGCCTGAAAAATAATTTTTTTTCCTAAGGAAAGTATGGACTAT